>NC_140969.1:103374388-103769388 GCF_056783735.1 Eptatretus burgeri
TCTCCCCTCCCCGAATATTGCTATAAATAAATCCCTTTTGTTAAATGTTCCAGCTCATTTCTGTGTTTCTTTCATTGGCTTGGCACGCTGTGTATTGAGAGATAGCGAGGGTAAATTGTTCATTTGGTCCGGCGCGGCTCTGGTAACTCCGCTCGGTTACGCCGGATCCGAGTCGTTACCTGCGACTCGGATCGGACAGAGTCGACCGAGGGTGTGGTTCCACGGTAGTTAGACTGCGTGGGTATTGAGGTATATTGAAATTAGGCAAATAACCCTGGAGGAGGAACTTGGGTGGAGCCAAAAGCCAATGGGTGGAGAGAGGCAGAGCCAGCAAGCGAATTGGTAAAAAAGACTGAGCCGGCAGGCGAATGGGTAGGTTGTCGATCCCAAGTCAGACAGAACGAGCCAACAGGAATGAAGAAAGCAACGATGGGCAGGAACAACGCCGACTCTGGAACGACACACGAGGAACGACGACGACTGCGACCGTCCTTTTATAGATCCGGTGGGGCGGGTCGATGACCCGAAGCGGTGTCGTCACCCAATTCGGGCGCTCTGGTTGGGCCCCGACCAGCACACGAGCTGGTCGCCATGACTGGAAGCGGCTCCACTTCACTTCTGGCCAGATGGTTCCAAGCTGAGGAATCGTCTCGCTCCGAGCACCATGACATGAATGGCCTTGCACCGAACTCCGTGATATGAATATCTTTGCACCGAACCCCGTGCCGTGTCCCGGCGACCCGTGGTTGGCGCTGGTCCATGTGCCTGCTCCACGGTGCACCACGCGGCCCGAGCGATCCGGCCGCACAGCATGCCTCTGCCTGGTAGCAGCTGCATCGAGGCGTAGGTGTGGGAGGATGTTGGCCGTCTGCAGGAGACATTTGTTGCCGTCGTGGTGAGTGAAGACCGATGGTAAGATGTCATTGTAACCCCATGCGCAGACCCGACAAAAGACGTGGGTAATTCGTGCCCCGTTCTTCATGATGATAACGTATCATGGCCGTGTGCGAGTCCACCATTAAGCACATGGTCAGCGTGCGGGTCCACCCACCATCGAGCATCGTGTTTGCGGTTATCAAAGGCGGTGGGATGCACGGTGACAGCCCTAATCTGTGTCAGGGAATTAAGGGAAAAGTTTGGATATAATTATGTATGTCGGGTTGAGTTGAAGAAGAAGATAGATATGATTATTAAATGGAGAGATGGGTTGAAAAGAACACGCCTCGTGCGGCCTGTACAGTGGGTGGAGGTTGTTTATTGTTTGCTGCATCGCTTGCCCTTCGTAAAGATGTATACATTGTGTGTGGCTGCAGTTTTTACAGGTGGCTGTCTGAGTGCAGTGCCTGCTTTGATTTTTTCAGGAAGAAGATGAAAAGAGTAGGAATGAAGACAAATATAAGACCTAACTGTGAGATCCACACGACCCACTGTCCCGTTGCCCTGCTAGACAAAAGGGAAGGGACTATCTGAACGTATATTAATGGAATAACTGTCGAGAGACCGCTGTATGGTGGTTGCTATTGCTTTGGAGGGAGGTGGTTCCCAAAACCGCAACAATATCATCGACATTTAAAAATGGTAATGTCCTGGAATTATATCGTGCCAGTGTGGATTCAACTCCAAGGATGGGGGTCTGGGTCTCGGATGAGGGACCAGCAGGAGAACCTTGTAGGTGTCGAGATGATGATGGCCCACTCTGCTCCTGGTTTTGCCAATTTTTTAAGGCCTCACATAGACTATCCTGAGGTGCTTTTTGTGTTGTTAATAATGTTAAGAGGACAATGTGCATCAAACGTTTTTGAATCAAACCTTGTGTTTTTATACAAGAGTCTACAGGCTCATGGAGGAGTTAAACAACAAAGGGCAGCCAGCTTACAAACCACCAAAGGGTATGGTGGTGGTTGTGGGTGTAGACATACAAAAGGAGGAATCACACAAAAAGCCAGATGTGTCCTTGATCTGCCCCCACACTGCATCAGTATTTCACATGTTGATTGAACACATGAACATAGTCCATAACGGGCAATAACGAGAACTATACTGGGAAGAACGTATACCTCCACCAGGCTGAACAGTTGATATTTTGTATCCCACTGATAGGATGGATCTGGATCAGGACCTGAACCTGAACGAAATTACCATCGGCTTGTTCTTGTCATCTCACCAACTCATCAACCTCGTTTTGTCATAAGTCATCCACAACTTTTTGAAATATCGTGCCACATATTGTTTTTCATCCTATCTCTAAATGATGAAGAATCACTTTAAAATTCTTGTATTTTTCACCAAAATCTAACGATTTCGTCCTTGGTACACACCCAACTTCTCCACTAAATTTTGTCCGAATCCATCTTCAACTTTTTGAGATATCCTGGTCACAGACAACCAGACACACAGGCGTGAAAACATAACCTCCGTCGACCTTCAGTGGGAGGTAAGGAAAGGAAACCCAACTGCCCCAGACCCCGTCAGGTCCAACTCATGCACGAGAGGCTCGCCCAGGTGTAAGGCACCACCAGGAAGCAGTCAGCACCCTGGGATCCCTCCAGGGCCCAGGCTCTCTTTCTCTCTTGGGAGAACTATTCACACAAGTACTTCAGCTTGCAGCATTGAGGCCAAGAGGACCCGAAGGTCTTCAACATAAGCTACTGAGCTACACTTTCTCCATCACACCATTTACGAACCTCTTGCACTGCACACTCCAACTGACTAGTTCTGTACATGTACCTTGATTGAAATATTGTTCCGAATCTGGAAACCATGCGCTCTCAACATTCAGGTCCCAAAGTTAGTTATTTCGATAGTATGTCTTTATAGTTGGAATCCTTCCTTCTGTCTAATGGGAATTACATGTGTGCGCTTCGAGTTATTTTTTCGCTAGGTTTTTCCTTGTCAACTACTACGACATCCACTACAACAACGCCACCGTCCCGCACTCGACCGGTCGCCATTGCCCACGTGTTTTCGGCTGAAGGCTTGGGCGGAGCCTCAAACGCCTCAGATCGAGGCTCCGTCCCAAGGAAGAGCATGGACCGTTTCCTCCAGCCAATGAGCAAAGGGCGAGTATGACGCACGCCCCAGCCAGTCGGGAGGTGACCACGAGTCATCCGACAACCCCTCGTCCAATCAGGAGGCGAGTGGGAGGAGAAGAGGCCCCTCCCACCTAAGGAGGAGTAGAGTGGTTGTCTGGACCAGTGCTGGAGGGACAAGGGTGCGTTCTGCAGGATCGTTGCGATTGCGGTCTGTGGTCTTGGTGGCGAGTGTGGCTTGATCCCGTTCGTGGGCCGTGGACTTCGGGTCGTGGGTTCGAGTCGCTGAAACCGGACGAGGCGGTGAGGTACCCGGCTCTGCCGAAAATAGAACCACGAGGTCCATTTATTTTGTGTGTGTGTGTGTGTGTGTGTGTGTGTGTGTGTGTGTGTGTGTGTGTGTGTGTGTGTGTGTGTGTGTGTGTGTGTGTGTGTGGGGGGGCGCCGCCCTGTAAGTAGAATTGTGAAGTGCTTTTTCTTTGCTCATTGTACATTGCCTGCCTTTTATTCGTGATAACTCTGCTCTTCCCCCCCCTCCCCGATTATTGTTCCGAGTACGTGTGTGGCCGTACGTGCAAAAAAAAAAACACATTTCAAACCGACCCAGAAACAACAACCACACAGGTTGTTCCTTCGCTCTCGCGTGCCCGTACGTGCAACCCCCCCCCTCCAAAAAAAACTTTCAAACAACGACATAGGCCATTCCTTCGCTCGTAAATGACGACTGGATTGGGGCATTGTGTTTATCTATAAATGCGCATAAGAAATCGAGAAATTATTAGAACACACTAAGTCATCACTATCCGGAAGTGGTGCGTGCCCGTACGGAAAGTTCACCTGCATTCCACAAATTATCGCTTGCACTGAAGTAACAACTGCTGTGATACTTACACACACAGAGTTAATTAAAATCATTTACCTCCCTGTCTTTGCTTGCCATGACATTCGCTGCCATTGACCATTTCCACTCCTACGCCACGGTAACTAAGGCACCGATCCCCATCGTAACCTGCACGGCACGTGACGTCATTATCGGCCGGCCGCGCACTGGCCTACACAGCCATGCCTGCGCAGCAACGTGTCCTTTCATTGGTTGGTAAATTAATGGCCATAACTTGGGAAGCACTTATCCGATTAATATCAAACTTTGAAAAGGCACGTCAACAGGGCCCCAGCAATATACCTGGCACGTTTCAATTAGATCGGACCAGTGGTTGTTGAGAAACAGCGGTCTCACACACACACACACACACACACACACACACACACACACACACACACACACACACACACACACACACACACACACACACACACACACACACACACACATTGCTGGAATTATAGATAGATAAATAAACCCCTGTTAAATGTTCCAGTTCGTTGTTTGTGCTTTCGTTGGCCGAGCATGGTGCGGGTTTGAGAATTAGTAAGGCCGTTCGGGCCGGTAAGTTGCCACTTGGACCGACGGATCTTGGTAATCCCTGCTCGGTTTACACCCGGATCTGGCTTGGTAAACGGTCCGTTCCGCCCGAGGTCCGTCGAGGGTGTGGTTTTCCCCGGTCGTTGGACGACGTGAGTATTTAGGTATATTGAAATTAGGAAACTAACCCTACCCCACGCCGTCAAAATATTGGCGACCACGGTCCGCCAAGGGATCCAAGAACTCTCGGACTTATCCGAGAGTCACGACCTAAATTCCGGGTGTTCGGTGGGAGACGACTCCACTGCTCCACCAAGTGGTCGTTTATCGCCACCGACCACCCCCCCCCCCCCGGCCGGCAACAATACATCATTTCACCCCCACCTTGGCGTTTGTGTCTATTTGCAATGGGCATGATGTTACACAATCAAGCTTCATGAATAAGTTGTTGCAAGGAAGCACAAAAATTAAGAAAACTGTCTACAACTTGTGTGCACATCAATGTTGAGGCAGAATGAAGACAACAAGTGGATATCTTGGTCTTGTTACCTGTATAATTTCCACAACCTGGATTCCACAACCAGGAGAATGTCTTGGAACCCACCTTCAGGCGAAGCAGAACTTTGTCTCCCAAATGACACTTAATTCCATTGATGAGAGTCACAGGCCAGACTTAATGGCAGAGCTGAGCTGTTCAGCAAGTTGAGGCTTAAAACTGTACGCGCTGCAATGAGGGCGGACAAGGAGTCGTGTGTGCGAGGAATCTGTGGTCAAGTGATTCTTGTCCTGCTTATAGAGGAATTAGTGCATTGCGTTCCTCCAAGCCTATCCATCGGTGCACTGCAGTTTGAGCGGAGTGTGGTTGGCTTTTGACAGAGGAGTCCGAAGTTAAGGCCCGCTGGGCTGGTTACTTTAAGCGGTTCTACCAGGCTGACCATCAGGCTGTTGAGTTGGATATCAGGGGTGTAACTATCACTATTGCTGGCGCTCTAATCAACTGTGAACCACCATCATTTGTCGAAACGCAGGCTACGGTGAACCGGTTGAAATGAGGTAAAGCTCATGGGATTTGTAGCATCCATGCTGAACTTCTTAAGGCTGTTGAAAACGCTGCACTCGTGTCGTTGTATACATTACTATTCTATGTCTGGATCACAGGCATCATCCCAACTGACTGGAAGAGGGGCCTTGTTGGCCCTCTCTCTAAAAGGAAGGGTGATCATCAGGACTGCAACATCCACTGAGGGGTGACATTACTCTCAGTGCCAGGCAAGGTCTTTCCTCGGATAATTCTTGATGGAGCTCGCCACCATCTGCCTCAGCACCAGTACCCAGAGCAGTGAAACACCAAAGAGGTCAATGAATGACCGTTTTGTTGCTCTTTGGGTCCTCACGGAATGTAGATGAGAGTTTCAGCAGGGGATGCTCACAGCCTATGTTGAACACTGCAAAGCATTCGATTCCG
The DNA here is from genome assembly GCF_056783735.1 of Eptatretus burgeri. NCBI lineage: Eukaryota > Metazoa > Chordata > Myxini > Myxiniformes > Myxinidae > Eptatretus > Eptatretus burgeri. The sequence continues at coordinate 103,380,306 of NC_140969.1, forward strand.
TAAATCTGGATGCCCTCTTGAAGATTCTCAGTCTTCATGAATACCACCAAACCTGATCAATATGAATTCTGAACTATACTCTGGAACTGAGCGTGTTCTGAGATGTGGTCGTTCCATCTCTGACATTTCCAGTTGTTACTGGAGTTCTTCAGAGGTATGTACTGGCCCCCACATTTTTCAGCACTTTTATGGACTGGATTCTGAGGAGGAAGTCTGAGAGATCAAGTTGCGGTGCTTTGTTGAGGAATATCACGATCTCTGACCTTGATTAAACAGATGATTCAGTCATCTTTGCGCAGATGCAGGATATCCTTCTGGGGCTGCTCGACGCATTGAATGAGGAGTCGGAGCCATTGGGATTACCGGTTTCCTGCATAAAAACGAAGATCCAGGCTTTCAATGACATCTTGGATGCTGTTATCTTGTCTATACCTGTTTGTGGCAAGGATGTTGAACTCACACAGAGATTCACTTATCTTGGCAGTGATACTCATGTTTCTGCATGTTGTGAACCAGAGGCCAATAGACGTCTGAGTCAGACCTGGGGAGTCATGGATTCACTTGATCATGGGATGTGGCGCTGTCGGCACCTATTTAGGAGGACCAAAGTCCGAGTCTTTAAGTCCTTGGTGCTTCCAGTTTTGCTCTACGGATGTGACACTTGGACTCTGACCAGAGATCTGAGATGAAGACTTAACTCTTTCAGTACCATGTCTCTTTGGAGAATTGTTGGCCATTGCTGGTCAGTCTTTATGTACAACGAGCGGTTGCTGAGAGAGATTCAGATGAGATTTGCTTTCTGTATAGTCCGTGAGCGTTACCTGCTGCTGGATGGACATGTGGCTCATTTTCCCGACACTGATCCTGCTCACCACTTTGGACTCGTGAGTAGAGGAGGCCAAAAGGCTGATCACGTGCCTCGTGGTTGCACCAGGTTGATAGGCATCTCAAGGAAATGGGGATGTGCCAGGCATCTGCTGGGGGGGTAGCCAGACGGAGCTGAAAGTGGACACTGTGACATGCTGCTCCGGCGCATGCTCCCATAACTGGCCTGACCTGACGTTAACTTTTGCAGAGAAATCTGTCAACACGGCTGGTGTATCAGTTTACCACATTAGAAATACCTTTTAGCTCACTGAGAATGTCCATCAATGTTTAAAACCTGTGAATGAATCAGGAGGCAGAAAACATTTCACAACTATTCTTCTCAACAAATGACAACAAAGAACATTCCATGAACTTCGTATTTATTAAAACAACACAATGGCCATTTCAGCACAGAGTAAGAAGTGGAGAAAAGAGGAAATTCACACCAGAATAATTTTAATAAAGAAAGACAACTTTGTGAATCCGTTAACACGAAACCATTGACTTTTGGTCGCAACCACTCAAGAGAAATGTTTCACACAAAAAGATATAAAATAAAACAATGTACGAAAACACTTATCAAGGTAACACTGAATTGGGGGGAAAACAGACAAAACTGGAGAATTTTAAACACATGAACACAAAGATCATCTCAACACCGATTAGAACTCAAGAACCAATCAAATAACGAGATGTCTCCGACTCAAGTTTCATCTCAACACACTGGAGTGTTAATAAATGTACAAAGATGAGTTTTATTCCTTCTTTCATTTCAATGTGAAACACAAGAAAAAACGAGGAGATGACATCTTCAGCATCACAAAGAGTGAGAGCGACTACTTCATACCTGTAGTACACCTGAATTACATTTTTTGAGGAGACACCATCTCCTTACTGGATGGTCATTGGTTCCTGAAGGAAGCTCATCCGCCCTTTGTCAGGTGCTGTTTTTAGTCTTGACAGGATGACACAGTCACCCTCCACACAAACAAGGCCAGCGAGGGGGGGTCAGTGTTGGCGCTGACATTCCGACCATGCTGCAGGTCGCACTGAGTTACATGTTCACATTGATGGTCCCAAAAGACAGACCTGACGTCGTGTTGCAATAACCAGAAGAGAATTTTCATTCCAGTCGAGTAGTCATGTTGAACATGTCAGGAGATTCACACAGGAGTGTTACAGCCTTGAAAATAAACATCTCTTGGCTTCAATCCTGGGATGGAGACATTGTGGTTCGGTCGAGTCTTCTCAGGGATCACGAATCTATAAAAAAAATATATATTTTACATAAATGTCATTTATCCTGAAAAAAACATTGTTTTCAGCGCACGGAGAAATGAATATCCTGCATGTGAAACACCAGGGTGACAGTTTATAGCCGTGTCGGGATTCAAACCCAGGTGATGTCATGATCTACCTGTGTATCACAGCAATGGTTTATGTGACGCTTAATATTTCAAAGCTGCGAACCAAGTGTTGCGTCATAAACAGGGTCCAGGGAGTTTGGGAATGAATAAAGGGGAGAACACAGCTCCAGAAGGGGAGAACACAGCTTCAGAAGGGGCGAACACAGCTTCAGAAGGGGCGAACACAGCTTCAGAAGGGGAGAACACAGCTTCAGAAGGGGCGAACAAAGCTTGAGAAGGGGAGAACACAGCTTGAGAAGGGGAGAACACAGCTTGAGAAGGGGAGAACACAGCTTCAGAAGGGGAGAACACAGCTTCAGAAGGGGAGAACAGCTTCAGAAGGGGAGAACACAACTTCAGAAGGGCAGAACACAGCTTTAGAAGGGGAAAACACAGCTTCAGAAGGGGAGAACACAGCTTCAGAAGGGGAGAACACAGCTTCAGAAGGGGAGAACACAGCTTCAGAAGGGGAGAACACAGCCCCAGAAGGGGAGAACACAGCCCCAGAAGGGGAGAACACAGCTCCAGAAGGGAGAACACAGCTTCTATGAGGGGTGGGCAAGTGGAGCATTGTAAGAGAAGCGAGTGAAGCATTCCATGAGGAGTGAGTGGAGCATTCTTCGAGGAGTGAGTGGTGCGCCCCTTTGGTTCGTTCCAGCGAGGAATGTGCAAGGGCAAGGATATTACAAAACGTGCAAGAAGATAAATATTTTACCAGGATGAACTCCATTCGTCTTTCAAATGTTGAACGTCAGACATCTTGTCTCTCCATCCAGATGGAATGAGATATAGAAGACACTGGACACAGTATATTCCACTGGATGGTGCAAGAACAAAGAATAAGTTCCAATAAAAAATGATTCAAGAAGCATTTACTCTCCTGACATGATCAGATATCCTGAATGAAGAAAGATTCCAGACCAATCACAGTTCGTCTTCGCTTTGTGTATCATAATACTAAAACCACAAGAATCTCATCTGTGAGAGTGATTTGAAATCGATGCTTATCGACATTTACGGATAAAAATCAAATCCTGCCAAGGTAAATTATATATAAATAACACTGGTCAACAACAAATTTGTTGTCTGCATTTTTTAAGCTGATTTAGGACGAATCTGATGCGCTGAATCCAAAACTCACATTAGTTTTGTTCAATCAGGTCAAGTTTTTGAGATATGGCCACATGTCGTTTTTTACATTTTTGTTCACATGTACGCATGTGTGGAGCATTTTAGAAGAAGTTGGTGGGGGTAAAATGTCATGTCAAATAATTGTTTTGATTGGAAATAATTATTTTAATGACAAGAAGTATTCAGGTACGATAGTTCTGGGTGATTATGTCGAAAAGGGATCAGTTTGAAGTCATAAAACCTCAAAATCTTCCAAAAATTGGTGAGGCAAAGCATAAAGTTCGTGGATCAAAACTAAAGTTAATGGGGCAGATTTTGTAATAATGTGATACAAAAAAGTTGTACAACAACATGCTGACTGCTTTCAGAAACCTGGGCTGCAACATGAGCATCAAGATGCACTACCTATTTTCACATATGAACCGGTTTCCTGAGAACCTGGGTTCAATGAGTGACGAGCAGGGGAGAGATTCCATCAGGACATGAAGGAGATGGAGACCAGGTATCAGGGTCGCTGGGACGCAGTCATGATGGCTGACTACTGTTGGAATCTGAAGAGAGACCTCCCTGCCGCTGAACATTCCAGGAGTTCGAAGAAACGGAAGTTCAAGCCCTGAAGTTTGAACAGTGGTGACGCAACATGCAATTTACTTGTACTTACCTTTATCAATGCCCACCATTCAGATGACAGTAATCGATGTTTCTATCATGTAATCAATAAATGTTGTTGGCAAAACATTTTTTTTTCTTAAAAACATGTTTAGGATGATATGTGTTGACAAAAATCAGCTGATAATGCCACAAAAATGTAATTGATTTTGTCACAAGATCTGATTTTTTCAAATCAACTTAGCACAAAAACCTGACCTGATGGAGAGAAACGGATGCCATTTCCTGATTCAGCAGTGCCAGAATACCCTAATTCACTTGTAGAAATCTAGACAACATTCAGAAAGTAAAAAATTGTTGACCAGTGTAATAATCCCACTGAGAAAAGTACATAAATAAATAAAGAAGAGCGACACACGGTCGGCCCTTTGCTGTTTCAAACCGTACCTGGGTTCCTCTGCAGGTGCCGATCCAGGTACGTTCAATCAGAACACAGCACAAGATGAAGAAGCAATGGACAACCCCAATTTACAGGAGAAGTCACATGGGTTTTCAGCACAAACACAGGACACGTGAATGAAGAAAAGGGAGTGAGATGACAATCCTGGTGTTTATACCATGTTTATAACATCCTCCTGCTGGAATCCCTGTACTCCTTCCTCCATGACGTGACCTTCCAGGCGGTTCACCTGCAACAATAGAATAACACAAACACACGAGGATATGACAAGAAGGGGTACAAAAGGTGACATCTTGTGAGATCATTTCACTTCTGAAAAACTTTGAAAAACAGGATTGTCACAAACATTCCAAGGGGAACTGTACGATCACTTGGAAAACATGGCAAGGAAGGTTCAGATGAAGGGACTCGCACAATGTTGTAACAATTAGTGAGTGTTTTACCAAATGAGTGTTACAATAACTCACGATGAAAACGTCTCGTGGAGAAAGATAAACACCATGATGATCCCCAGCAATCTGCATCCATCACAGACTCTTGGAAAATACAAAACAGGAGACAAAGACAAAATGAAGAACCAATTCCAAGAACACAAAAATCTCGTTTGGTGGAACAGAGATGATAATGGAGGTGTCCTGGTGTTTATAACATGGTGAAATTTCAATGTGCAGTTACAGGTGAAAGGAGAACAGCATTTGCTCATGTGAAGAAAAGCTCGCAGGTAGACAGGCAGGTAGGCCTCTGATATTCGTGGACCAGAGTGAAAAGGTGTGAATGTGAACAACGATGGGATCATGAGGGTAGTGGGGGAGGGGGGCAAGGCAGTGTGATTGAGCAAGATGTGGGGATGGAGGTGCAGGCTCGATCGGGGTGAGAGGCAAGAGGAAGCCCAACGGTGTTGAGAGGGAAATGTGGAGCAGTTTGTGTGTGTTTCGTACAAAACGATTTATGTTTGTAAACCGTGAGTGTTCTTGGAAAAGTGTTCACACCTGTCACGACTGGGGTGAAGAGCTGGGTTACTGAATGCTTCGAAGGAGGTCTTACTAAACCTTCGTGGCAGAATAAGCTGAGAGGGCTTACGTATTGGCCAGGAAGGTAAAAGTGAAAAAGTGAGTGTGCCTGAAGGAAGATTAGTGTTTGAGACAGATGGAGAAGAAGAAGCGATGGACAACTCCGATTTACAGGAGAAGTCACCTGGGTTTTCAGCACAAACACAGGACACATGAATGAAGAAAAGTGAGCGAGATGACAACCTCCACGTGGTGCTCCTGTTAAATGATATTCAACCATTTTACACTCTGAAGTTATCAGGACTGATGTCATTAACTGACCAATACCACCGACGCACTCGGGACAAACCCCAGCAATGGGGCCCGAGATTGCGTAGCACTAAATAAAGTCCTTTTCAAGGTCAAAAGCCATGGACCACAACTAGACCAGTAGATCCCTCCTCCACATCCCCCAACTCATTGTTGAGGGGCTGACATTTCCTAATTGTGAGATCCTCGCCAACATCCTGAAGGACTACAACATTGACGTAGCCATACTCCAGGAAACTCATCACGAGGATGACAAAAAGGCTGCAAAGAGAAAGATTGGAGATTAGCTCTCCACCAACTCACACCTGAGGCAGCGACATGGCTGCAGAACCTCGACATGAAACTTTAGCGCAATCCATATTGGTCGTTCACAAGAAGAAAGATGTGAAGAAAAAAAACATTAAAATAATTCTTGATGGATGTGCAGGCTTAAACATTTCAAAAACAATTGAAATTTAAAAAGTGACGTCATGTCCTGTAAACCAATCCATGAGGATACAGTCTTGGTGGAGGAGGCATTGATGGCTTTGTCGAGCATCTCCACTGTATCCCGACAGGAAAGAAGCTCTGTTGTAAAACAGCCTCAATCTGCCACCACGCCAAGGTAGAAATGCCAGGTCAGGTGAGCTGCAATGAGGTGAGGCAACCACAACCATCAATACAAGGCTCAAAACCATGTGACTATCTGTCAGAGCCCAGACTGATGGAATGATACCCGGAAAGGTATGATGGACAATGAGAACGAATACACCTTGATCGAAGCTCGCTACGGAGGGAAATTTCATTCCGATCGGCTGAACTATCGTCGAGTTATGTAAAAAAATATTAAAATTACTACCATTAGGTCATGACCTTAAAATTAGGTCAACATCAAAAGACATGACATCAACCCCACCGACTTCACATTCACATTATTGATGTAAAATTTCATTCCAAAAGTTCCAGCGGGCCCCGATATCCAGCTCGGTAATTGATACGGTCCGGGAATTTCGAGTGTGAGGAGTGCAGGAAGAAAATAATGATCATAATAACTTTCTAAATGGGGGTTTACTACTCCGAGGGGTTGAAGAAACTTGTGGTTCCAATTAAAAATAGGGGACGATAATTGCGGAAACAAACCCGACAACAGCAACAAGCCTTCCCCAAGCAAGGGGGAGGCTCAACAAACGATATTTGATGAAGTAGCACACCTGGTGTTCGAGTTGTGCCGACAGGTGAAGGGGAACTCGGCACAACCTTCCATTCGTTCCTCGTTCTTCATCTTGACTGCATTCACCGGACCCATCGCCAGTGTGTGTGGTCCCTTTCAGTGTATTATTCTTCCTTTCTCTTTTCTTTGTACTCTTCTGCTCCCACAATTCCTCCTCGTCCTCATCCTCACACTCTCTCTTCCTTTTGCTGCCCTTCTCCCGCTGTGGCTCTTGGGGAGCGATTTCCAATGGAGACCTTGGTAGGAGGGAAACGGAATGTTGAAGGTCACTTCCATTTGTGATGAAATCATGACCCCCCTCGCCCCATGATGCCCCACATCTTAAAGTCCCAAGCGAGTCACACCTCGTCCAGCCATCTTCCCTCTACAAAGTCAAAATGTTCAGTGTCCCCGAGAGGAACGTGTCCGTCCTTAAGATGGTGTTGAAGTGTTGGGTAGGAGTAATAAAGTGAGTCATAAACAGCAGAGGTGGAGAGTAAGCGGAAACCGAATCTTCTGATCACCAGCAACCGCTGACGAAGGTATTCATTAACCCCTTCGTTAGCATCAGTTGGTGGAGGTTAAAGATCCCATGGTGTCCACCACAAAGTGTCCGTGAGCTCTCACCGGTACACTGGACCATTGACAAGTTCCTGCTCGAACCAACAGCCATGCTTCGAGCAATGATGTAACCCAGCAGGCATGTACTGCATCCGAAACGAATGAACCCTTCATCAAGTTGTCATCCTTCCATGTTAATATGCAAATGTACATCCACAGATATATCAATATTTACAGGATTAACAAATACAAGGGAGTTCCTGCACTTCCTCCCATAATGCTCCGATATCATGATATTGCACAAAGTGATGGAGTTAGAAAGGGGACTCACAGCTCTTGGCAAGAAACGTCACCACGTCCCACATTGGCATCTCCACGACACAACCTCTTGGCCTCTCCTCCATCATGTGACTCTTTTCTTTTCCTTTTGTTTTTACAAGTAGTGCTGGTGCCGTTCAGATCTTTCTGTACCCTTGGTATGGGGTTGGCATGGTGTTGGCACACACTTGGGAGTGTTGGTAAATGCTTTCTCCTGATCTTGATCTTGATGCGTGGAAGGGTCTTTGTTTGCTTGATACTGCTGAAAGACATATGGACCAAGGCAGGCTTACGGAAAAAGGAAACTGATACATGGAAACATCAGCTCACAGAGACGGGAATTAAAAACAAATAAAATAAATAAATTATTGTGAGAGATGATTTACACACTCACATACCTCGTTGGGAGCTTCACATCTTCTGAATTCGGCCCTTCTGTACCTGTATTCCCATCAAGACCATCAGGTGACCGCACATAGAACAGGAGATAAGCCTGTTGGTGCATCACCTCGGTCACGTTCACCTTGTTCACGAAAGCATCATTCATTTTAAACCAGGTGCCGTGACTCACCTGTGGGGAAGTGCATCAAATATCATCCTTGCATTGTGACAAAAGCTCAACATATCGAAGAACAATTCACTCCTTTCATATTTGTAGTTTGTGGTGGTGGTGACAATGGCCTGGCAAAGATGATAAGTCTCAATGTCACTGCAGAGCAGAAACGGAAAGCTTATCTTTTACAAAGAGCAAGAGTGTGAGGCCTACACCATTGTCAGGGATTTGGAACTTCATTACATTGGGCGAGTCATTGTGTCGATACTCAGTCTGAACTCCACATTTCCACACCGATTGGCAAGGTAAATTAAAACCACCCATTGTTTTACTTACACAAGAGATGATGTTTTGGCGGCACCTCCCCTTCTGTGAAGGATCGTACGTAGGATGAGATCGCCTGGTTTCACGCCATTTTACATCTATGATGGAGAAAACCAAGAACGGACTGGACACTCAACAACTAATAATGTTCCTCATGACCTGATCAAATGTTGTCCATTGTTCACTCAATAGACTCATGAACTGAGGTTACATCTGGATGGTCACAATGGATAATCAAAATGTGATTCAATCACGTAACCTGAAGAACATGTTCCCCTCGCCCTGGAGGGCTGCTGTACATCCTATTGGACACAACAAGGTCACGCAGCAGATAATGGTCTCACGTGGATCACTCACCTTGACAAAACTGAAATAGTGACCTTTACAACTTCTTTTCCCATGATGGACGAGAACAGCATAAAGGAAGTAGTATATTGGAGGCCCGTCTGGTTGTGACATGTGGGGACGAAGATTCAGCTTTTCAACATATGGGAAGTTCTGAGGATAAATGATCACGTCATTGGAGGTCAAAAGTTCAAACACCAATTCAGTCCAAATCAGAAAGTCATTGCCGAATTCTAACCAGGTGTATCGAGCATTTTAGAGGTGAAATTGGTGACGTAGTGAGCACCTTGTGGAATGGTGCCTGATGAGGTCTTGGATCAGAAACAAAAGTCACATTCGATCGTGAAAGTGTCCTGGTGTACAGGTGTTCCAGATAAGGACAAACGTACCTTTGAGATCTTTCCCCCAGTGACACAGGAAAACCTCTTCAGTGTGAAGGTGAGGACGTTTGGTGGGTCGTAAATTGTGGTAGCCATTGTGGCAGGTCTCTTTGAGTTGCACCTGGAAATCATCACCACAATCCCATCAAACGTGATCATGAGATATATAAACAACACTGGGGGTTCTGGTCACGTGGTGATCAGTCACCAGAAAAGTTGTTTTTTAAGAGACAGATAACTTTGATAAACGTTTCCATTGTTATAAAGATCTTTCCCTGCACAATGCAGATCAACATTTGGAACAACAGACGAAAGGTGCACCCACCGTTCACAGAAATAAGCATTGTCTCCAAACAGGTCGTCTCTCCTTGAAAAATGCTGAAGAGACTCCTCGATACCAGAAAAATTCTGTGGAAGGACAGGGTAATCGGTCAAAGGTCATGGAATCAGCACACGATCATTATTGTGAAGTTCGAGCACACCCCCCACCACCAGATTTATTTAATTTATCACTTACATTTGTCTACCTGCACCAGGTCACGGCACGGCGAGTAAAACGAAACGGAAAAAATATTTTATAAAAAACTGAATCCCAACCTCAATATCGAGGAGAACGTCCCTCATCGGCTCGTTCCTGTTCGACTTGTGATGGCAAGTTAAACACTCAACTGATGGAGAAACGGACAATGGTTACCACAACACAGAGAATGTGATAACTGTTGTTTCACTCTTCCATGAGCCTACACTTGTGCATCAACACACTGGTTCGACCTCATAGTCAAGGAGTTTCAGTTTGTACCTTATGGGCTTAAAAACCCATTTATCATTGTCAAAAGATACAAAATATATATTATAGGCATCAACTAGTCCTTAACTAACATGAGAAAACACACACACACACACAGACACACACACACACACACAGACACACACACACACACACACACACACACACACACACACACACACACACGTGGAGTGGAATTCTAACCAAGAGATTGGCAGGTTCACTGAGAGTGATTCAAATGTGGTCAACGGATTAAAGCACAACCAAGATGGAGTTCATCAAAACTGAACAAATAAATAATGTGGCACACAATAAAACCTGTGTTATGTGATCCCCTTCCAATCAAATAAAAGCGGCCATACTGTACAGGTACCCAATGTGGTATTTACCATTACAGGGTGCTCATGTGTGCATGATCAGTTGGTCACAGAAGGCCGCAAGACGATTGATCCACTCATTGTGATGGACTCACCTTGTGTTTGTAGGTACCCTTCAAATGTCCGACTGATCACCTTGGACGAACAGCAATGCTGACAGAGGCTGTGAAGTACAAAAGATAAATGTACAAACAGGAAATCATGAACTCACTGAGTTTGGGGTCTGAGTGTAGCTGGTTACTTCCTCACCAGTGAGTATTCGTGTTTATTGAGTTTTATCCCTGGGGATGGGGATGAAGTTAGCAATAAATCCCAAAAAGCAAACATTATGCCACCACATCAGGATCCAGCACGAGCTCAACCACAAACCAACCCTGACTGGTCCCTCTCCCTTTCCTTCCCTTTCCTTCTGGACTGGTCCCTTTCCTTCCCTCTCCACTCTCACATACTCGATGTCAGTATTAGTTTGTCTTTGTACTCCCTTCTCATTACTTATCATGTATGTGTGCACCCTGACCATCATATCCTCCCTCTCCACCCTCCAACCCACAACTACTCTAGTACTTTTAACATCTTAACTCCTCCACTATCGACAGTTCTCCGTCGATCATTCCCATATTGTCTTGTCTGATTCATTACTTGCAGGGCTACCCGGTATAGTTTTATGGGACCTAAAACACTTCCCAAAAAAAACAACAAACATTTCCTTCCCTTGATTGATTAAGGGTGGAAGATAAATATCTGGAGATAAATAGCAAGTTACAAATTCAAGAAGAAATGGAGGTGTCGAATTGAACTAGAATGTGGTGAACAAATGAAACATGGATCGTGACACTCACGATCAAAAGGGAAGTGCTCCAGGAGCTGTTTCACTCCTAAAGGTCCCAAAAAATGATCACACCCATGTTCAGTAAGATTATATTAATTACTCACCATATTGGGAATTATCAATCACATCAATTAGTGGTAGTGTACCACAAGGCACTCTCATTATCCTCCTAACTCGATGGTGGCTGTGGGGTGGTCAGGTGGCGTCGTTCACTGTCAGGATACGAAAGGTGTGTTATCACAGTGAAAATGGATTAAATCCAGGACAAAGTGGAATCAGCGAATCCTTTTGAGAAATTTGTGAGTTTTGCTTCATCAAGGTTCTGAAAGAGGTGTGATGATAAAACTATTGGTAGTCAAAGGATATGATGTATTTTACAAACATCTTACACTCTCTGTTCGTTCAACCATGTCCTCAGACCTGTTTGGGGGTTCGTGTCATGAGGCACTTTCTACCCTAACCCCCACCCTTCCAAAAGGCAGGAGGGACAATTGACCCCACACTGTCCCCCCACCCCCACCCCTCCCATGTCCCCCATCTCTGGAAGTCACGAAAATATTTGTATCAAACTAAACATCGCTGTGCTGACTTTATTAATAAAGCAAAGGTGACAAAATGGTGGTGACCTCGCAGCGTGACTGATAAACACGAGATATGTCCATGAAAAGGGAGAGGAAAACACAATGGATCACATTGATATCTCCCAGCTGTGGAATCATGAACCTGGCAAAGTTTAGGTTCATAGAAGTAGATAAAACATAAAACAGAATGGATAGAAAAGGAAGAGGATGTGAAGCTCTCACGTATCATCTCGCTGCATGGCATCCAAGAGAAACCCGAGGAACTCGTGCGCGTCTTCCTGATTACCTTGAACAAAATGTTGTGCAATACCTGCAACCATTCAAACAACAATCTCTCCAAACAACAATCGATATGATCTTAAAATCCATTTATCATAAAATCAAAGCAATCTGTGAATTAAAACTGTGCAAGGAGAACAAAACACACACACACACACACACACACACACACACACACACACACACACACACACACGCACGCACGCACACACACACACACACACACACACACACACACACACACACACACACACACGCACACACTCCCACAATTGTGACAACTCAATAAAAAACCTCAACCTCCCCTGCCAACTCTGTCTCCTCTTCATTCACTGCCACCCCCCCCCCACTCAGCCCCAGATCCTCAACCTCCCCCTTCCAAAGCTGTTACATCTTTACTCTCAACCTCCTCTCATTCAGAAAAGCAAATGGGCATTCCCACGTCGAAACAGTGGAATAGGTAAGGCTCACTGTTGCCCAATCAAGTGATCACCGACTTCACAGAAACCTATCACAATTTTAAGAGAAACAAGGAGCTGATACTCTCGGTCCCCCATCTTTTGGGTGGTATGAGGAATCGATCATTATCGAATGAAAGCTAAATCTTGAACTGCTTTTGAAACATCACGTGCACAAGCCAAGTTACTGAGATGGTTTCCAGGGCAACAAAAATCAGCCAATCACAGCCATGATCTCATCACGTTGGGATAATGTCCTGAGGAACAGATATCTACAATATGGAAGTTCAACGGTTTTGTAAACATCACGGACACAAAACTACATTGATGGATGATCGATGGTGGATGATTGGTGGATAATTCTACAGGGTTATAAAGTGTAACTTATTAAGGGTTCGAAAGTGTAAATTATAGAGGGTTCTAAAGTGTAAATTATAGAGGGTTCTAAAGTGTAAATTATAGAGGGTTCTAAAGTGTAAATTATAAAGGGTTCTAAAGTGTAAATTATAGAGGGTTCTAAAGTGTAAATTATAGAGGGTTCTAAAGTGTAAATTATAGAGGGTTCTAAAGTGTAAATTATAAAGGGTTCTAAAGTGTAAATTATAAAGGGTTCTAAAGTGTAAATTATAGACGGTTCTGAAGTGTAAATTATAGAGGGTTCTAAAGTGTAAATTACAAAAGATTTCTAAAGTGTAAATTAAAGAGGGTTCTGAAGTGACAATTCTAAAGGGTTCTAAAGTATAAATTCCAAATGGTTCCAAAGTGTAAATTATAATGTGTTCTAAAGTGTAAATTCTAAATGGTTCTAAAGTGTAAATTCCAAATGGTTCCAAAGTGTAAATTCTAAAGGGTTCTAAAGTGTAATTTATCAAGGGTTCTAAAGTATAAATTCCAAATGGTTCCAAAGTGTAAATTCTAATGTGTTCTAAAGTGTAAATTATAATGTGTTCTAAAGTGTAAATTCTAAATGGTTCTAAAGTGTAAATTCCAAATGGTTACAAAGTGTAAATTATAATGTGTTCTAAAGTGTAAATTCCAAATGGGTCCAAAGTGTAAATTCAAATGTGTTCTAAAGTGTAAATTCTAAATGGTTCTAAAGTGTAAATTCTAAAGGGTTCTAAAGTGTAATTTATCAAGGGTTCTAAAGTGTAAATTCCAAGTGGTTCCAAAGTGTAAATTCTAATGTGTTCTAAAGTGTAATTTCCAAATGGTTCCAAAGTGTAAATTCTAATGTGTTCTAAAGTGTAAATTCCAAATGGTTCTAAAGTGTAAATTCCAAATGTTTCCAAAGTGTAAAATCTAATGTGTTCTTAAGTGTAAATTCCAAATGGTTCCAAAGTGTAAATTCTAATGTGTTCTAAAGTGTAAATTCGAAATGGTTCTAAAGTGTAAATTCTAAAGGGTACTAAAGTGTTATTTATCAAGGGTTCTAAAGTGTAAATTTCAAATTATTCCAAAGTGTAAATTCTAATGTGTTCTTAAGTGTAAATTCTAAATGGTTCTAAAGTATAAATTCTAAAGTAATTTATCAAGGGTTCTAAAGTGTAAATTTTAAAGGGTTCTAAAGTGTAATTATAGAGGGTTCTTAAGTGTAAATTATTGAGGGTTCTAAAGTGCAAATTATAGAGGGTTCTGAAGTGTAAATTCTAATGTGTTCTAAAGTGTAAATTCTCATGTGTTCTTAAGTGTAAATTCTAAATGGTTCTAAAGGGTAAATTCCAAATGGTTCTAAAGTATAAATTCTAAAGTGTAATTTATCAAGGGTTCTAAAGTGTAAATTTTAAAGGGTTCTAAAGTGTAAATTATAGAGGGTTCTCAAGTGTAAATTCTTGAGGGTTCTAAAGTGTAAATTATAGAGGGTTCTCAAAGTGTAAATTTTAAAGTGTTCTAAAGTGTAAATTATAGAATTTGTGGTTGGAGTCAGCTGAACTGTCCCACCAACGGGTCGAACTCGCACACACACACAGCACACACCGGACGCATGCATGGCTCCTTCAACATACGTCGAGATAGCATGATGTTTTCTCCAAAGTGTTATATTCCACAACGGAATATAAATGTGTATTTGTTTTTAAAATCACAGGTGTCAATGAAATAGTTTCTTTGAAAGAAAGTTTCTTCCATTCTCAGGACGATGTTCAGGTAACCATTGTACGGAGCTGCCTTGTGTGCACAGAGTTGTTGAAATGTACGACTCGCATGTAAATGGGAATATTACAGAAATTAACATGTAATTGATCACTTTGCAGTAACATTAATATCACTGTTTGTCCATTTGGCTGAAACAGGTTTAAAATTGAAAAATGAAAACCCTGAAATGCCACGATCGTGGAGGTCGAGTGCTGAAGAGCATCAAAGTCCTGTTCTCCAAGTGTGACGTCAATGATTCAGTAAAAGCTCCACCAGGAACGTTTAACCTTTAACCTTTCCCGGGGGTGCACACGGCATTCATATAGAAACAGAATCTTGGAGGGGGAAGTGGTGGCAACCAGAATTTGCAATAAAGAGGGGAGGGGGGAACAGCATAATTTTGGAGGGGAGGGGGCACAAGTATAATTTTTATGGAGGGGAAGGGGGCACAAGTAGAATTTATATGGAGGGGAGGGGCACAAGTATAATTTTTATGGAGGGGAGGGGGCACAAGTATAATTTTTATGGAGGGGGAGGGGCACAAGCATAATTTTATGGAGGGGGAGGGGGAACAAATATAATTTTTATGGAGGGGAGGGGGCACAAGTATAATTTATCTGGAGCAGGAAGGGGGTACAAGTATAATATTTATAATTAAGGAGGGGCTGTACACGAACATTGTGCGAGATCTTTCACGAACAACAGAATTCCATCCTGGGGGAGTGGGTATTTACCAGTAAACTAAAAACATGGAATGAAAATATTTCAAACTTTACACCCACAAGGATTTGTGGGAAAAGGATCGGTTTCAGTTTTTTCATTCTCACACCCTCAGAATGATGCATTTGTAAACCTGCAATCTAAAAACGGTCAAACAACTCCCAGGATGGAGGGGTCTTGGTGGTGAGTATAGTGGACTATGATGGAGTTGTTGTCGATCAGGATGTGTGGATCATTATTCATGCATCAATGAATCTCCCTGTGACGTTTCTTTCCGGTGCACACGAGCTAGTACTGCAGTATACGATGATAACTCCACCAAACACCGTTAATGATGGTGTTTCACTCTCGTCGGGCACATTGTACTCACTTTGGAGCCGTGAAATGAAGGGCCATGGAAGGAACGGTGCCCTTGTGTCTGACATCGCCTTGATGATGTGTTGGCGCATCGTACACAATGTGCATGATGAAGTGTGCTCACCTGCACGTGATAAAAAAACAAAAACTTAATGATCATGCCACTGAATGATTATGGTTGTAGGGTAGGGAAACTAAGTGAAGATATAGATGAACAGGGCGAGGTACACACCATCATCGCCATGACTCCCTGACAGCAGGTGGTTCACCAAGGGTGCTGTGTACGTCAGGCATTGGAGCGTGGCGTTCAAAAAACAAGTGTTACCACCGTTCTTCAAACCTGCCCCAATGCCTCGACTTCTTCGCCACTCCAAGGAGAGCTCACCCGGTGTGTGATGGTCAGGTGTGGGAACATGTCTCCCATTGTGATCGTCATCTGCAGGAAGCAAAACCCAAATATGGTGTCATATACATATATTTGGCATCAACTCCATGATATCACGGTACGAGTTCAACAACACACCGGTGTAGATCCAGAAAGCCAAAAGGAAAACCCACATTTGGTGGTGTTTGGTTCGCAATGGGGGGTCTTGTCACTGTTGAGAGACGCGTTCAGCGCCCTCTCAACATTCACGTTCTGCCTCATCGCAGATTCTGCAGGAATGGAAAACAGAGATAAAGGGTTACTGAGAGATAAAATAAATAAATAAACAAATAAATACACAAGAAAACAAATAAATAAACAAATAAATAAATACACAAGAAAATAAATAAATACACAAGAAAACAAATAAATAAATACACAAGAAAATAAATAAATAAATACACAGGAAAACAAATAAATAAATAAATACACAAGAAAATAAAGAAAAAATTAATACACAAGAAAACAAATAAATAAATAAACAAACAAATAAATGCACAAGAAAACAAATAAATAAATACACAAAGAAAACAAATAAATAAATAAATACACAAGAAAACAAATAAAAAAATTAATACACAAGAAAACAAATAAATAAATAAATACACAAGAAAACAAATAAATAAATACACAAGAAAACAAATAATAAATATCTCAATAACGATCATAATCTTGATCCAGTAACAATCATGATGTTGATCTAGTAAAAATCATGATCTTGATCCAGTAACAATCAAAATCTTGATCCAGTAACAATCATAATCTTGATCCAGTAACAATCATTATCTTGATCCAGTAACAATCATGATCGTGATCCAGTAACGATCACAATCTTGATCCAGTAATGATCATGATCTTAATCCAGTAATGATCTTGATCCACTAACGATCTTGATCCAGTAACAATCATAATCTTGATCCAGTAACAATCATGATCTTGATCCAGTAACGATCACAATCTTAATCCAGTAACAATCATGATCTTGATCCAGTAACAATCACGATATTGATCCAGTAATGATCTTGATCCAGTAACAATCATAATCTTGATCCAGTTACAATCATGATCTTGATCCAGTAACGATCTTGATCCAGTAACAATCATAATCTTGATCCAGTAACAATCATGATCTTGATCCAGTAACGGTCACGATCTTAATCTCGTAACAATCACGATCTTGATCCAGTAACAATCCTGATCTTGATCCAGTAACGATCATGATCTTGATCCAGTAACAATCATGATCTTGACCCATTAACAATCATGATCTTGATCCAGTAACAATCATAATCTTGATCCAGTAATAATCATGATCTTGATCCAGTAACGATCACAATTTTAATCCAGTAACAATCATGATCTTGATCCAGTAAAAATCATGATCTTGATCCAGTAACGATCATGATCTTGTTCCATTAACGATCATGATCTTGATCCAGTAACAATCATGATCTTGATCCAGTAACGATCATGATCTTGATCCAGTAACAATCATGATCTTGATCCAGCAACAATCATGATCTTGATCCAGTAACGATCATGATCTTGATCCAGTAACAATCATGATCTTGATCCAGTAATAATCATGATCTTGATCCACATTCTTTCATGAAGATAACAATTCCCTGAAGATTTTTCCTCCTCTCAACATCACTCTCATCTCCTTGTTGAGAATCTCTCTTTCTTTGTGAATTAAAGAATAAAACAAATTCAAACAACGGTCTCCAACCTCCTGCCCTCCCTCACCTGTACTCCCTCACCTATACTCCAACCACCTGTACTCCCTCCACCTGTACTCCCTCATCTGTACTCCACCACCTGTACTCCAACCATCTGTACTCCACCCACCTGCCCTCCCTCACCTGTACTCCACCCACCTGCCCTCCCTCACTTGTACTCCACCCACCTGCCCTCCCTCACCTGTACTCCACCCACCTGCCCTTGCTTACCTGTACTCCACCCTCCTGCCCTCCCTCACTTGTACTCCACCCACCTGCCCTTCCTTACCTGTACTCCACCCTCCTGCCCTCCCTCACTTGTACTCCACCCACCTGCCCTCCCTTACCTGTACTCCACCCACCTGCCCTCCCTCACTTGTACTCCACCCACCTGCCCTCCCTCACTTGTACTCCACCCACCTGCCCTCCCTCACCTGTACAACTAGAACGGGCACTCATAGAGTGCATCCCTTCGCCGCCACTACTTTTTTTGTTCTTGGTATGAGTGTGAGGAGCTGGTTTGATGCTGGTTTCATGCAAATAGAATAAGAATTGACTGAGTTATGCCGAAAACCGCATATTTTTCAAGGGCGTGACCAGCCCCCCCCGTCATTTTACCCCAACCGGTGACATGTTATGACGTCATTGTGTCACAAGATTGGGCATTAAATTCTGAACATTTTGGTGCTGGGTTCATGTAAAGCCGACAAGAATTGACCGCGTTATGACAAAAACCGCATATTTTTCAAGGTCGTGACCCCCCTGACTTTTGACCCCTAACCGGTAACAAGAGTATGGGCGTCATTGTGTCATATTGCATATCACAAGATGAGGCGTTGAATTCTGAACATTTTGGCGTTAGTTGCATGCAAATTGAATAAAAATTGACCTTGTTATCGTAAAAAGACGATTTTGACCTTTTCGTGACCTTGACCTTGACCTTTGACCCGAACGATCCCAAAATCTAATCGAATGCTTCCTGGCTAATAACCAATCATCTCACCAAATTTCATGCAATTCGGTTTAACACTTTTTGAGTTTTACGAATCACAAGATTACAAATAAACAAACAAACAAACAAACAAACAAATAAATAAATAAATAAATACACGCCGACCAAACCCTAACCCTTTCACAGAATACGAAGGTAAAAAGTCGAAGTGAACGAGGAACAGGGTCCAACACAAACGATAAAAGTCCAAACGGTTGAACCTCCAAAGAGCGTGACAGTTTCAACTCGGACCAAACACAACTGCAGAGTCAAGTCACATTTTGTTGCTTAGCAACAGCACAAAAATAACCGACATCCAGGTCTCTTATTCCGACCAACGGAACGTTTTTTCCACAATCGATTTCATTTGTTTGATTTGATGATAAATTTACATTTAAAATGTGAATAAATGTTTTTTAAACTAAGTTAACCAAACCCAGATAACCAAACTAAGTTAACCAGCACTTTTCGAGGTTCACGGGATGACAGGTCAGAGGTAGCGGACTTCACTCTCATCCACCTGGTGGGGGTTAAACTGCCAGTCTGACTGTAAACTGTCGTCCTGGTGATGTTCAGCGCAGGGTGATGCATCAATGAGCACACCTGATCCTTTGGAAACGACGTTAAGTCGGCTATCCAATCTGCTAGCATTCACCGAAGGATGTTAAATATCCCTTAAAGGACGTTATTGGGTTAAGTATGATTTATTAATTGGTTTCAATGACTGAAGAAAACTAAAATCGAATGTGCGAGAATGTTTTTATTTCATGACTCGTAAACTGTAATTGTTATATTCTCCTCTGACATTTATATCATTTCATCACTCACGTCGGGATTTTTGTTTTTCCCCAGGAAATTCCACATCCTCGTAATTAATACATGCTCCAGGCGGTGTATTGGTACGCTTTATTGTGTGTGATCGTTTGGCAAACATCTGCACTGACTAATTAAATTAAATTTTTGACTAAATTTCGTTAGATTTTTTCGAATTATCCGTTCACATCATAACTGTGAATGTGAAGAAGATCCGATTTTAATATCGAAACGGATTGGAAGACACCACGTCAGTTTCACACAAAAAACCGTTAATCACGTGACTCGTTTTCCTTCTCTCTGAAAGACGTCACGGTGACGACATTGGATTGATCACGTGACTCCTTTTCTCTGAAAGACGTCACGGTGATGACATGAGATTGATCACGTGGTACAGGCGGTAACTTCCGGTAAACATGAAGGATCGTCCAGATGAACCGCTGAAGGAGGTTGGTGCCTGCACGGCAAAGCCGATTCACTGTATTTATCATTTTTGTTTGTGTTTGTGGAATAATGGTGATTTATTTCGTCGTGGTTTGGTGTAACGATGCTTTTTAAAAGGGTTCGGGGTTCGAATTTCA
Organism: Eptatretus burgeri; assembly: GCF_056783735.1. NCBI lineage: Eukaryota > Metazoa > Chordata > Myxini > Myxiniformes > Myxinidae > Eptatretus > Eptatretus burgeri. The sequence goes on from NC_140969.1 coordinate 103,400,813, forward strand.
TCTGATACCTGCAGAGAGTGATCGACAACGGAGCGGTTTGAGGTGATGGTCAGAAGGAACTGAACACCGGAACACAATGGAGATCGTGTGTGTGTGTGTGTGTGTGTGTGTGTGTGTGTGTGTGTGTGTGTGTGTGTGTGTGTGTGTGTGTGTGTGTGTGTGTGTGTGTGTGTGTGTGTGTGTATGTGTGTGTGTGTGTATGTGTGTGTGTGTGTGTGCAGGTCATGTTACATCGGCTCTGATAACTCGTCATCATGATGAAGGGAATGAGATATTTACATTCCCAGATATTTAATTGTTTGGGGTATTTACCGGAAAGTTCACTCACGTCACAATGGTCCCATTGTTCACGCAAAGCAGCACGTCATCAATCATGCTCTGATCACGTGGATGGTTCTAGAACCATGACACAGCTGCATCACCTTTGAAAATCAGAACTACAACACGGCTGCAAACCTCTCCACGTCTGGGAAATATTGTATCAAGATGAATTATAATTGCTCACCTTGTACATCGGATGTTTTTACCCCACACACGTGACCTGAGGTGCAGGGTTCAACAATTGGTTCACTTCTGTCCGTCTGTCCTTCTGTCTACAAACGTCGGTTGATTATTGAGGAACAACTTGATTTCCATTTAATGTTTTATTTTGAACATGAATCTGAAAACGAACCTGATGTTTAACACTACTTTGCTCTGAATTCGTCCCGAGCACACACGTACACAGAGGAGTGATCATTTTTTACTCTCTCCCTCTCTCTCTGTCTGTCTGGAAATCAAGCAAAATTTAAAATCATTCCAAACAGGAAACTTCCTGTTATTCATGACGTCAAAAAGGACACAAACAACTAGAACATTTTCAAGCAAATTTCACTGGATGACAAGGGTCAAGAGAACTGGTGATTTGGAAAAAAATGTATTTATTACAGGGTTAGTGAGAACCGAGATTGATCAATGCAGAGAATACTTCAAGGGCACTCGGTAGAGCGCATACCTCTGCTCCGCAATGCCTGATCCAGTGAAACATATCGAGACGAATAACTTTTTGAAATATCGTGCCATATATCGGTTTTTGCCCCATCTCTTAATGGTGAAGAATCACTTTAAAAATGAAATAATTATCACATCCGGATCTTCAGGAAAATTCTATCAATTCTTTCTGGTCACTCACCCAACATGCCCTCCCAGTTTTGTCCGAATCCATCCACAACTTGGGATATCATGCTATTTATCGATTTTGGCCCCATCTCTCAATGGTGAAGAATCACTTTCATAATTCTACTTGCCGGATCCGGATCCGGTTCTTCACCAAAATCGAATCAGTTCGCCCTTATCACACATCCAACCTGTCCAAATGTCATCCAAATCTGTCCACAACATTTTGAGATATCCTGCACATAAACAGACAGAAAGGTGAAAACATACCCTCCTTACACCTTCGGTGGTGGGGGTAACAAACCCTTCTAAAAGGTTATCTCAAGACGAGAAAAATGAGTTTAAATAATCGAACATTTGCCATATTTGCCAAGATGAAATCACCGACGTCAAGGTGAGAGATCATTGTCGTATTTCAGGAAAATACGGAGGACCTGCTCATCAAAGTCGTAATCTCAATTACAAACTTCCTTTTTCATTCCTGTCTTTATTTACAATAATGCAAACTACAACAAACTCAATTTGTTCATACATGAACTCTCGACAGTTGGGAACATATCTCCTATTCCTAACACAGACCAGAACTACATCTCTTGCACCAAATCAATTTGAATGAAGCACAAAACTCTTATTAGATTTCTTGATTAGTTGAAATGTATTGATCCAGTTCATTATCGAAATTAGCTTCAAGTTTCATATCATTTTCTAATATCCAGTCATTTCTCAAATCAGGATGAAATGGAACTCTTTTCATTAAGAGGTGTAGAGTAGGTATATCATTTTGACTACATGGACCACTTTGACAGATTTAATGAAACACAACTCCCTCCTCAAGAGAACTTTTTCACAAACTTAATAAAAGTCATATTGATGATAAAAAATATCAACGCACACAGAAAAATTTGTGGAATGAGGTCAATATCAAAAACCGACGTGAATACCACGACCTCTGTGTCAAGACTGATGTTCTGCTGTTGGCCGATGTGTTTGAAGCCTTTCGAGAGGTCTTTCAGAATAAGGATTCCTCAGGATTAGACCCAGCTCATTATTATACAGCACCCGGTCTCACTTGGAGTGCGATGTTAAAGATGGAATGGATCTGGGGATGGACTCCTTCAAAAAGAGTGGGGATGGTGGGAGAGCGACAAGGGGCTCACCCACCTCCAGACAGACCGAGCTCCTGCTCCTGAGGAGCTGCTGCGGGTCATCAGGTGCAACTACCAGACCGACTGCAGCAGCTTGAGGTGCACATGCAAGAAGCACGACGTTGAGTGTACTCCTGCTTGTGGAAACTGGAGAGGGTCAAGTTGAACAAACAACACAGCTGGCATTTGGCGAAAATGAAGATGATGAAATTGATGGCATCTGAATGCATATTGTACATTGACACAGATTACCCATGGTGGGGAGATGCTGGCAAGATGGCAACTACTCATCTTCTGTGCAGATCGATGCTTCTCTTGCATAATATTGTTACGAATCTGGAACCCATCACACACAACAGCCAGAGTCCTTATCGATAAGTTATATCGGTAAGTATGTGTTTCTAGGTAGGGTCCCGCCCTATGTTTAATGGGTGATTAATTGTATGTGCGTTGTGAATTATTTTATAGTTAGGATTTTTACACCACCAACAACGACAACAACGCCCATCTTTGCTTCTTCACCACCAACAACTACAGCTACTACTACTACTACTACTACATCCACTACAACAACGCCACCCCGCACTCGACCGGTCGCCATTAAACACGTGTTTTTGGCTGAGGACATGGGCGGAGCCTTCGTTGCCTCGGGTCGAAGCTCCGTTCCGAGGAGGGGCAGAGAGCGTTTCCTCCAGCCAATGAGCGGAGGGCGAGCACCACACACGTGCCCCAGCCAATCGGGAGGCCGCCATGAGTCGCCTGCCAACCCACCATCCAATCAGGAGGCGAGTAGCGGGGAGAGAAGCGCCTCCCTCCTCAAGAAAGCGGAGAGGACGGCAGTTCGGAGGATCGTGGCGATTGCGGCAGACGGTAGGAGATTGGCTTGGTCTGGACCAGTTTTTCGGGAGACCGTGTGATTGTGGCGACTGCAGAGGGTTCTGCAGATGGTCGTAGTTGGAGCACTCTGCGGTCCTTTGGAGGGCAGGTCTGGTAGTCGAGCAGCCAGGATCCTAAGCCGTGGACTTCGGGTCGTGGGTTCGAGTCCCACCAGTGGTTCGGAGTCGGTGTGGCCACATGAAGCGGAAAGGTACCCCGGCCCGGCTTGACTGAGATAGACCTACGGGTCCAGTTAGTGTGTGTGTGTGTTTGTGTGTGTGTGTGTGTGTGTGTGTGTGTGTGTGTGTGTGTTTGTGTGTGTGTGTTTGTGTGTGTGTGTCCGTGGGCCAAATCTGTTAAATAGAGCTGTTTAAGTGTTTTCTTTTCATATTACATTTCTTTTATTTGTGATAACTCTGCTCTGTCTCCCCTCCCCGAATATTGTTATAAATAAATCCCTTTTGTTAAATGTTCCAGCTCGTTTCTGTGTTTCTTTCATTTGCTTGGCACGCTGTGTATTGAGAGATAGCGAGGGTAAATTGTTCATTTGGTCCGGCGCGGCTCTGGTAACTCCACTCGGTTACGCCGGATCCGAGTCGTGACCTGCGACTCGGATCGGACAGTCTACCGAGGGTGTGGTTCCACGGTAGTTAGACTGCGTGGGTATTGAGGTATATTGAAATTAGGCAAATAACCCTGGAGGAGGAACTTGGGTGGAGCCAAAAGCCAATGGGTGGAGAGAGGCAGAGCCAGCAAGCGAATTGGTAAAAAAAGACTGAGCCGGGAGGTGAATGGGTAGGTTGTCGATCCCAAGTCAGACAGAACGAGCCAACAGGAATGAAGAAAGGAATGATGGGCAGGAACAACGCCGACTCTGGAACGACACACGAGGAACGACGACGACTGCGACCGTCCTTTTATAGATCCGGTGGGGCGGGGTCGATGACGCGAAGCGGTGTCGTCACGCGAATCGGGCGCTCTGGTTGGGCCCCGACCAGCACACGAGCTGATCGCCATGACTGGAAGCAGCTCCACTTCACTTCCGGCCAGATGGTTCCAAGCTGAGGAATCGTCTCGCTCCGAGCACCATGACATGAATGGCCTTGCACCGAACTCCGTGATATGAATAGCTTTGCACCGAACCCCGTGCCGTGTCCCAGCGACCCGTGGTTGGCGCTGGTCCATGTGCCTGCTCCACGGTGCACCACGCGGCCCGAGCGATCCGGCCGCACAGCATGCCTCTGCCTGGTAGCAGCTGCATCGAGGCGTAGGTGTGGGAGGATGTTGGCCGTCTGCAGGAGACATTTGTTGCCGTCGTGGTGAGTGAAGACCGATGGTAAGATGTCATTGTAACCCCATGCGCAGACCCGACAAAAGACGTGGGTAATTCGTGCCTCGTTCTTTATGATGATAAAGTATCATGGCCGTGCGCGAGTCCACCATTAAGCACATGGTCAGCGTGCGGGTCCACCCACCATCGAGCATCGTGTTTGCGGTTATCAAAGGCGGTGGGATGCACGGTGCCAGCCCTAATCTGTGTCAGGGAATTAAGGGAAAGGTTTGGATATAATTATGTATGTCGGGTTGAGTTGAAGAAGAAGATAGATATGATTATTAAATGGAGAGATGGGTTGAAAAGAACACGCCTCGTGCGGCCTGTACAGTGGGTGGAGGTTGTTTATTGTTTGCTGCATCGCTTGCCCTTCGTAAAGACGTATACATTGTGTGTGGCTGCAGTTTTTACAGGTGGCTGTCTGAGTGCAGTGCCTGCTTTGATTTATTTCAGGAAGAAGAGGAAAAGAGTAGGAATGAAGACAAATATAAGACCTAACTGTGAGATCCACACGACCCACTGTCCCGTGGCCCTGCTAGACAAAAGGGAAGGGACTATCTGAACGTATATTAATGGAATAACTGTCGAGAGACCGCTGTATGGTGGTTACTATTGCTTTGGAGGGAGGTGGTTCCCAAAACCGCAACAATATCATCGACATTTAAAAATGGTAATGTCCTGGAATTATATCGTGCCAGTGTGGATTCAACTCCAAGGATGGGGGTCTGGGTCTCGGATCAGGGACCAGCAGGAGAACCTTGTAAGTGTCGAGATGATGATGGCCCACTCTGCTCCTGGTTTTTCCAAATTTATAAGGCCTCACATAGACTATCCTGAAGTGCTTTTTGTGTTGTTAATAATGTTAAGAGGACAATGTGCATCAAACGTTTTTGAATCAAACCTTGTGTTTTTATACAAGAGTCTACAGGCTCATGGAGGAGTTAAACAACAAAGGGCAGCCAGCTTACAAACCACCAAAGGGTATGGTGGTGGTTGTGGGTGTAGACATACAAAAGGAGGAATCACACTAAAAGCCAGGTGTGTCCTTGATCTGCCCCCACACCACATCAGTATTTCACATGTTGATTGAACACATGAACATAGTCCATAACGGGCAATAACGAGAACTATACTGGGAAGAACGTATACCTCCACCAGGCTGAACAGTTGATATTTTGTATCCCACTGATAGGATGGATCTGGATCAGGACCTGAACCTGAACGAAATTACCATCGGCTTGTTCTTGTCATCTCACCAACTCATCAACCTCGTTTTGTCATAAGTCATCCACAACTTTTTGAAATATCGTGCCACATATTGTTTTTCATCCTATCTCTAAATGGTGAAGAATCACTTTAAAATTCTTGTATTTTTCACCAAAATCTAACGATTTCGTCCTTGGCACACACCCAACTTCTCCACTAAATTTTGTCCGAATCCATCTTCAACTTTTTGAGATATCCTGGTCACAGACAACCAGACACACAGGCGTGAAAACATAACCTCCGTCGACCTTCAGTGGGAGGTAAGGAAAGGAAACCCAACTGCCCCAGACCACGTCAGGTCCAACTCATGCACGAGAGGCTCGCCCAGGTGTAAGGCACCACCAGGAAGCAGTCAGCACCCTGGGATCCCTCCAGGGCCCAGGCTCTCTTTTTCTCTTGGGAGAACTATTCACACAAGTACTTCAGCTTGCAGCATTGAGGCCAAGAGGACCCGAAGGTCTTCAACATCAGCTACTGAGCTACACTTTCTCCATCACACCATTTACGAACCTCTTGCACTGCACACTCCAACTGACTAGTTCTGTACATGTACCTTGATTGAAATACTGTTCCGAATCTGGAAACCATGCGCACTCAACATTCAGGTCCCAAAGTTAGTTATTTCGATAGTGTGTCTTTATAGTTAGAATCCTTCCTTCTGTCTAATGGGAATTACATGTGTGCGCTTCGAGTTATTTTTTTGCTAGGTTTTTCCTTGTCAACTACTACGACATCCACTACAACAACGCCACCGTCCCGCACTCGACCAGTCGCCATTGCCCACGTGTTTTCGGCTGAAGGCTTGGGCGGAACCTCAAACCCCTCAGATCGAGGCTCCGTCCCAAGGAAGAGCATGGACCGTTTCCACAAATTATCGCTTGCATTGAAGTAACAACTGCTGTGATACTTACACACACAGAGTTAATTAAAATCATTTACCTCCCTGTCTTTGCTTGCCATGACATTCGCTGCCATTGACCATTGCCACTCCTACGCCACGGTAACTAATGCACCGATCTCCATCGTAACCGTAATAACGTGACGTCATTATCGGCCGGCCGCGCACTGGCCGACACAGCCACGCCTGCGCAGCAACGTGTCCTTTCATTGGTTGGTAAATTAATGGCCATAACTTGGGAAGCACTTATCCGATTAATATCAAACTTTGAAAAGGCACGTCAACAGGGCCCCAGCAATATACCTGGCACATTTCAATTAGATCGGACCAGTGGTTGTTGAGAAACAGCGGTCACACACACACACACACACACACACACACACACACACACACACACACACACACACACACACACACACACACACATTGCTGGAATTATAGATAGATAAATAAACCCCTGTTAAATGTTCCAGTTCGTTGTTCGTGCTTTCGTTGGCCTAGCATGGTGCGGGTTTGAGAATTAGTAAGGCCGTTCGGGCCGGTAAGTTGCCACTTGGACCGACGGATCTTGGTAATCCCTGCTCGGTTTACACCCGGATCTGGCTTGGTAAACGGTCCGTTCCGCCCGAGGTCCGTCGAGGGTGTGGTTTTCCCCGGTCGTTGGACGACGTGGGTATTTAGGTATATTGAAATTAGGCAACTAACCCTACCCCACGCCGTCAAAATATTGGCGACCACGTTCCGCCAAGGGATCCATGAACTCTCGGACTTATCCGAGAGTCACGACCTAAATTCCGGGTGTTCGGTGGGAGACGACTCCACTGCTCCACCAAGTGGTCGTTTATCGCCACCGACCACCCCACCCCCCCTGGCCCGCAACAATACATAATTTCACCCCAACCTTGGCGTTTGTGTCTATTTGCAATGGGCATGATGTTACACAATCAAGCTTCATGAAGAAGTTGTTGCAAGGTCAGGTCAGGTATGGGAGCATGTGCCAGAACAGCGCGTCGCTGCGTCCACTTTCCGCCGGTACTCCAGGGGCCTCCGTCTGGCCATCCCCCAGGCAGATGCCAGGCCCATCCCCATCTCCTTGAGATGATGGTCAACCTGCTGCAACCATGAGGCACGTGGTCGGCCCACTGGCCTCCTCCACTCATGAGACTCCCTCGCTGAGAGAATCTGGTGAGCAGGATCAGCGTCAGGAAAACGAGCCCCATGCCCATACAGCCGCAGCTGACGCTCACGGACTATGCAGGTAACAAATCTCATCCGAGTCTCTCTCAGCAACCACTCGTTGGACACAAAATCCGACCAGCGATAGCCAAGGATTCTCCGAAGAGACCTGGTACCAAAGGAATTAAGTCTCCGTCTCAGATCCTTGGTCAAAGTCCAAGTCTCGCACCCATAGAGCAAGACTGGAAGTATCAAGGACCTGAAGACTCGGACTTTCGTCCTCCCGCACAGGTACCGGCAGCGCCACACCCCATGATCCAGTGAATCCATGACTCCCCAGGCCCGACGCAGACGTCTATTGACCTCCGGCTCACAACCTGCAGAGACATGAATATCACTGCCAAGGTAAGTGAATCTATCCACGACCTCAACATCCTCACCACAAACAGACACAGACAGGACAGCAGCATCCAAGATGTCACCGAAAGCCTGGATCTTAGTTTTGACCCAAGAAATCCGTAATCCCAACGTCTCCGACTCCTCATTCAGCACCTCGAGGGCCCCCAAGAGGATGTCTAAAGTCTCCGCAAATATGACTGCATCATCTGCAAAATCAAGGTCCGAGATCTTGACATTGCCAAACGATGCACCGCAACTTGATCTCTCCGACATCCTCCCTAGAATCCAGTCCATACAAGTGCTGAAAAGTGTGGGGGCAAGTACACATCCCTGACGAACTCCAGTAACAACTGGAAATAAGTCAGAGATGGTACCACCACACTTCACAGCACTCTCAGTACCAGAGTAGAGTTCAGACATCAGATCGATCAGTTTCGGTGGCACCCCACGAAGACCAAGAATCCTCCAGAGGACATCCCGATTCACTGAATCGAACGCTTTACAGAGATCAACATAGGCTGCAAGCAGCCCCTGCCGAAACTCTCGTCTGCGTTCGGTGAGGACACGAAGTGCAAGGATACGGTCAATCGTTGACCTCTTTGGTGTAAAGCCTGACTGCTCTGGACGCTGGTGCTCAAGCAGATGGTGGCGAACTCTATCAAGAATTATCCGAGCAAAGACCTTGCCCGGCACTGAGAGCAGCGTCACCCCTCGGTAGTTGTTGCAGTCTTGGCGATCACCCTTCCCTTTCCAGAGAGGGACAACAAGGTCCCTCTTCCAGTCAGTTGGGATGATGCCTGTGTTCCAGGCAGAGCACAAAACTGCATGCAACGACACGAGTGCAGCATTTCCACCAGCCTTGAGAAGTTCAGCATGGATGCCACAGATCCCTGGAGCTTTGCCCCGTTTCAACTGGTTCACCGCAGCCCGTGTTTCCACAAGCGATGGTGGACCACAGTTGATTCGAGGGTCAGCAACAGGGATTGTAACACCCTTGACGTCCAACTCGACAGCTGGGGGATCAGCCTGGTACAACCGCTCAAAGTAACCGGCCCAGCGGGCCTTCACTTCAGACTCCTCTGTCAAGAGCCGACCACTCTCTGCTCGAACTGCAGTGCTCCGAGGGATGGGCTTGGATGAACGTAATGCGTGAATTCCCCTGTAAGCGGGACGAGAATCAACTGTCCACAGGTGATGCTCTACCCCCTCACGATTCCTCGCACATAGGCCTCCTTGTCCACCCTCAGTGCACGTACAGTTTTACGCCTCAGCTCCCTGAACAGCTCAGCTCTGCCATTCAGCCTGGCCCTGCGACTCTGGTCAATGGTATCCAGTGTCCCTTGAGAGACAAAATTCTTCTTTGCCCTGCGGTGAACTCCAAGGCATCCACCGGCAACATCAAGGACCGTGGTCTTGAAGGTGCTCCACAACTCTTCAGGACCCCCCAAAGCACCCAGACCCCCAAGTGTCCACTCAGCCTGTTCGCAAACTCCTCAGCTACTCTCTCATCCCTGAGCTTGGCAACATCCAGCCTAGGCTGGGATGGTACCATTCTCCAGGATTTAAGGTGCAGCTTTAGAGTTGCTACAACAAGCCTGTGGTCAGTATTGAGGAACTGAGCACTCCGGTGGACCCTGCAGTTCTGGATCATCCTCCAACGACCGTCAATGAGGACATGGTCAATCTCCTTTGCCACACCGCCAGCGTTGGAATACCAAGTCCAGCGATGAGCTTGCGGGCGCTGAAACCATGAACCAGCCACCCTAAGTCCATGACTTCTTGCAAAGTCAAGGAACTTAGAGCTATTCTGGTTCATAGTTCCTGACCCATGGGGACCAACACACACCTCATAACCATCCCTATCAGTTCCAGTCGATGCATTGAAATCCCCCAAGACTAGAAGTGTATCTCGTCTGGGGCACTGATCAACCACAGACTCGAGTGTGGCGTAGAATGTGTCCTTCACGGTGAGATCACTCGCCTCAGTCGGAGCATAAATAGAGACCAGGGAAATGACACCGAAGGAGTGGCGAATCCTTAATCTCATAATACGCTCGTTGACCGGTGTTACCTCAATTATCATTGGGGTCAGCTTATTGGACACAGCTACAGCAACTCCTTGGGTATGGTAACCATCAGAGCGACCAGACCAATAGTAGGTGTAACCACCCATCATGATCTCGCCGCAATCCGGTCTCCGAACCTCAGAGAGAGCTGCAATCCCGATGTCCAAACGCTTGAGCTGAGATGATAACAGAGACAGGTGATCATCCTCTCTTAGGGATAGGACATTCCAGGCACCCACCCGAAGGGACCGCCTCAGGTTAACCCAAGGAGACCGCCGTCTGGTATACGACACCTCAGCACCACTCCGACACACTCTCCCGCAATCTGACCCAGGGAGGTTACCCCGTGGTTTCCCTCCTATCAAATATTGGGGGTCCCGAAGGCTTTGCCCCAATCCTGTCATCCGGTGAGCTGCCCTGCGAAGGGAAGCTGCACAGGAGGTACTCCCACGGAGTGGGTTTTCAGATTTTTTTGCGTTTTTGCGTTTTGCGGAATGAAGCGTTTTACGGTGGCCGGAGTGCAAATCCTGCCACCAACCTCCTAATAAGAAGTAACCCAACTGCAGGAGGACGTCCGCAGACACAGTTGGGCACTAGATATGGATGGCCGTTGGCTCACAAGGAGCTCCTCCGCCCTTTGACAGGTTTTGTTTTTAATCCTGCTGGGTGTCCATATCCAAACACCCTCCTCACCAGAAAACCTGGTGGGGGAGACGGTTTAGTCGCCGACAACCCGACCATGGAACAGGTTAGTACAGGTTTACATGGTACCTGGAGCAGGTCACAGATCGAACCTGACCTGACAGATCCACACGTTGGATTGCAAGGAATCCATCCAAAGACAGGGAGATCCACACGTTGGATTTTGTGTTGCAAGGAAGCACAAAAATTAAGAAAACTGTCTTCAACTTGTGTGCACATCAACGTTGAGGCAGAATGAAGACAAAAAGTGGATATCTTGGTCTTGTTACCTGTATCATTTCCACAACCAGAAGAATGTCTTGGAACCCACCTTCAGGCGAAGCAGAACTTTGTCTCCCAAATGACACTTAATTCCATTGATGAGAGTCGCAGGCCAGACTGAATGGCAGAGCTGAGCTTTTCAGCAAGTTGAGGCTTAAAACTGTACGCGCTGCAATGAGGGCGGACAAGGAGTCGTGTGTGCGAGGAATCTGTGGTCAAGTGATTCTTGTCCTGCTTATAGAGGAATTAGTGCATTGCGTTCCTCCAAGCCTATCCATCGGTGCACTGCAGTTTGAGCGGAGTGTGGTGGGCTTTTGACAGAGGAGTCCGAAGTTAAGGCCCGCCGGGCTGGTTACTTTAAGCGGTTCTACCAGGCTGACCATCAGGCTATTGAGTTGGATATCAGGGGTGTAACTATCACTATTGCTGGCGCTCCAATCAACTGTGAACCACCATCATTTGTCGAAACGCAGGCTACGGTGAACCGGTTGAAATGAGGTAAAGCTCATGAGATTTGTAGCATCCATGCTGAACTCTTAAGGCTGTTGAAAACGCTGCACTCGTGTCGTTGTATACATTACTATTCTATGTCTGGATCACAGGCATCATCCCAACTGACTGGAAGAGGGGCCTTGTTGGCCCTCTCTCTAAAAGGAAGGGTGATCATCAGGACTGCAACATCCACTGAGGGGTGACATTGCTCTCAGTGCCAGGCAAGGTCTTTCCTCGGATAATTCTTGATGGAGCTCGCCACCATCTGCCTCAGCACCAGTACCCAGAGCAGTGAAACACCAAAGAGGTCAATGAATGACCGTTTTGTTGCTCTTCGGGTCCTCACGGAATGTAGATGAGAGTTTCAGCAGGGGATGCTCACAGCCTATGTTGAACACTGCAAAGCATTCGATTCCGTGAATCTGGATGCCCTCTTGAAGATTCTCAGTCTTCATGGATGCCACCAAACCTGATCAATCTGAATTCTGAACTGTACTCTGGAACTGAGCGTGTTGTGAGGTGTGGTCGTTCCATCTCTGACATTTCCAGTTGTTACTGGAGTTCTTCAGAGGTGTGTACTGGCCCCCACATTTTTCAGCACTTTTATGGACTGGATTCTGGGGAGGAAGTCGGAGAGATCAAGTTGCGGTGCATTGTTTAGGAATATCACGATCTCTGACCTTGATTAAACAGATGATTCAGTCATCTTTGCACAGATGCTGGATATCCTTCTGGGGCTGCTCGACGCATTGAATGAGGAGTCGGAGCCATTGGGATTACCGGTTTCCTGCATAAAAACGAAGATCGAGGCTTTCAATGACATCTTGGATGCTGTTATCTTGTCTATACTTGTTTGTGGCAAGGATGTTGGACTCATACAGAGATTCACTTATCTTGGCAGTGATACTCATGTATCTGCATGTTGTGAACCAGAGGCCAATAGACGTCTGAGTCAGACCTGGGGAGTCATGGATTCACTTGATCATGGGATGTGGCGCTGTCGGTACCTATTTAGGAGGACCAAAGTCCGAGTCTTTAAGTCCTTGGTGCTTCCAGTCTTGCTCTATGGATGTGACACTTGGACTCTGACCAGAGATCTGAGATGAAGACTTAACTCTTTCAGTGACATGTTTCTTTGGAGAATTGTTGGCCATTGTTGGTCAGACTTTATGTACAACGAGCTGTTGCTGAGAGAGATTCAGATGAGATTTGCTTTCTGTATAGTCCGTGAGCGTCACCTGCTGCTGGATGGACATGTGGCTCATTTTCCCGACACTGATCCTGCTCACCACTTTGGACTCGTGAGTAGAGGAGGCCAAAAGGCTGATCACGTGCCTCGTGGTTGCACCAGGTTGATAGGCATCTCAAGAAAATGGGGACGTGCCAGGCATCTGCTGGGGGGGAGCCAGACGGAGCTGAAAGTGGGCACTGTGACATGCTGCTCCGGCGCATGCTCCCATAACTGGCCTGACCTGACGTTAACTTTTGCAGAGAAATCTGTCAACACGGCTGGTGTATCAGTTTACCACATCAGAAATACCTTTTGGCTCACTGAGAATGTCCATCAATGTTTAAAACCTGTGAATGAATCAGGAGGCAGAAAACATTTCACAACTATTCTTCTCAACAAATGACAACAAAGAACATTCCATGAACTTCGTATTTATTAAAACAACACAATGGTCATATCAGCACAGAGTAAGAAGTGGAGAAAAGAGGAAATTCACACCAGAATAATTTTAATAAAGAAAGACAACTTTGTGAATCCGTTAACACGAAACCATTGACTTTTGGTCGTAACCACTCAAGAGAAATGTTTCACACAAAAAGATATGAAATAAAACAATGTACGAAAACACTTATCAAGGTAACACTGAATTGGGGGGAAAAAAGACAAAACTGGAGAATTTTAAACACATGAACACAAAGATCATCTCAACACCGATTAGAACTCAAGAACCAATCAAATAACGAGATGTCTCCGACTCAAGTTTCATCTCAACACACTGGAGTGTTAATAAATGTACAAAGATGAGTTTCATTCCTTCTTTCATTTCAATGTGAAACACAAGAAAAAACGAGGAGATGACATCTTCAGCATCACAAAGAGTGAGAGCGACTACTTCACACCTGTAGTACACCTGGATTACATTTTTTGAGGAGACACCATCTCCTTACTGGGTGGTCATTGGTTCCTGAAGGAAGCTCATCCGCCCTTTGTCAGGTGCTGTTTTTAGTCTTGACAGGATGACACAGTCACCCTCCACACAAACAAGGCCAGCGAGGGGGGGGTCGGTGTTGTCGCTGACATTCCGACCATGCTGCAGGTCGCACTGAGTTACATGTTCACATTGACGGTCCCAAAAGACAGACCTGACGTCGTGTTGCAATAACCAGAAGAGAATTTTCATTCCAGTCGAGTAGTCATGTTAAACATGTCAGGAGATTCACACAGGAGTGGTACAGCCTTGAAAATAAACATCTCTTGGCTTCAATCCTGGGATGGAGACATTGTGGTTCGGTCGAGTCTTCTCAGGGATCGCGAATCTATAAAAAAAAATTTTTTTTTATATAAATGTCATTTATCCTGAAAAAAACATTGTTTTCAGCGCATGGAGAAATGAATATCCTGCATGTGAAACACCAGGGTGACAGTTTATATCCGTGTCGGGATTCAAACCCAGGTGATGTCATGATCTACCTGTGTATCACAGCAATGGTTTATGTGACGCTTAATATTTCAAAGCTGCGAACCAAGTGTTGTGTCATAAACAGGGTCCAGGGAGTTTGGGAATGAATAAAGGGGAGAACACAGCTCCAGAAGGGGAGAACACAGCTTCAGAAGGGGAGAACACAGCTTCAGAAGGGGAGAACACAGCTTCAGAAGGGGAGAACACAGCCCCAGAAGGGGAGAACACAGCTCGAGAAGGGGAGAACACAGCTTCAGAAGGGGAGAACACAGCTTCAGAAGGGGAGAACACAGCTCGAGAAGGGGAGAACACAGCTCCAGAAGGGAGAACACAGCTTCTATAAGGGGTGAGCAAGTGGAGCATTGTAAGAGAAGCGAGTGAAGTATTCCATGAGGAGTGAGTGGAGCATTCTTCGAGGAGTGAGTGGTGCGCCCCTTTGGTTCGTTCCAGCGAGGAATGTGCAAGGGCAAGGATATTACAAAACGTGCAAGAAGAGAAATATTTTACCAGGATGAACTCCATTCGTCTTTCAAATGTTGAACGGCAGACATCTTGTCTCTCCATCCACATGGAATGAGATATAGAAGACACTGGACACAGCATATTCCACTGGTTGGTGCAAGAACAAAGAATAAGTTCCAATAAAAAATGATTCAAGAAGCATTTACTCTCCTGACATGATCAGATATCCTGAATGAAGAAAGATTCCAGACCAATCGCAGTTCATCTTAGCTTTGTGTATCATAATACTAAAACCACAAGAATCTCATCTGTGAGAGTGATTTGAAATCGATGCTTATCGACATTTACGGATAAAAATCAAATCCTACCAAGGTAATTTATAAATAAATAATAATCCCACTGACAAAAGTACATAAATAAATAAAGAAGAGCGACACACGGTCGGCCCTTTGCTGTTTCAAACCGTACCTGGGTTCCTCTGCAGGTGCCGATCCAGGTACGTTCAATCAGAACACAGCACAAGATGAAGAAGCAATGGACAACCCCAATTTACAGGAGAAGTCACATGGGTTTTCAGCACAAACACAGGACACGTGAATGAAGAAAAGGGAGCGAGATGACAATCCTGGTGTTTATACCATGTTTATAACATCCTCCTGCTGGAAGCCCTGTACTCCTTCCTCCATGACGTGACCTTCCAGGCGGTTCACCTGCAACAATAGAATTACACAAACACACGAGGATATGACAAGAAGGGGTACAAAAGGTGACATCTTGTGAGATCATTTCACTTCTGAAAAACTTTGAAAAACAGGATTGTCACAAACATTCCAAGGGGAACTGTACGATCACTTGGAAAACATGGCAAGGAAGGTTCAGATGAAGGGACTCGCACAAGGTTGTAACAATTAGTGAGTGTTTTACCAAATGAGTGTTACAATAGCTCACGATGAAAACCTCTCGTGGAGAAAGATAAACACCATGATGATCCCCAGCAATCTGCATCCATCACAGACTCTTGGAAAATACAAAACAGGAGACAAAGACAAAATGAAGAACCAATTCCAGGAACACAAAATTCTCGTTTGGTGGAACAGAGATGATAATGGAGGTGTCCTGGTGTTTATAACATGGTGTAATTTCAATGTGCAGTTACAGGTGAAAGGAGGACAGCGTTTGCTCAGGTGAAGAAAAGCTTGCAGGTAGACAGGCAGGTAGGCCTCTGATATTCGTGGACCAGAGTGAAAAGGTGTGAATGTGAACAACGATGGGATCATGAGGGTAGTGGGGGAGGGGGGCAAGGTAGTGTGATTGAACAAGATGTCGGGATGGAGGTGCAGGCTTGATTGGGGTGAGAGGCAAGAGGAAGCCCAACGGTGTTGAGAGGGAAATGTGGAGCAGTTTGTGTGTGTTTCGTACAAAACGATTTATGTTTGGAAACCGTGAGTGTTCTTGGAAAAGTGTTCACACCTGTCACGACTGGGGTGAAGAGCTGGGTTACTGAATGCTTCGAAGGAGGTCGTACTAAACCTTCGTGGCAGAATAAGCTGAGAGTGCTTACGTATTGGTCAGGAAGGTAAAAGTGAAAAAGTGAGTGTGCCTGAAGGAAGATTAGTGTTTGAGACAGATGGAGAAGAAGAAGCGATGGACAACTCCGATTTACAGGAGAAGTCACCTGGGTTTTCAGCACAAACACATGACACATGAATGAAGAAAAGGGAGCGAGATGACAACCTCCACGTGGTGCTCCTGTTAAATGATATTCAACCATTTTACACTCTGAAGTTATCAGGACTGATGTCATTAACTGACCAATACCACCGACGCACTCGGGACAAACCCGAGCAATGGGGCTCTAGATTACGTAGCACTAAATGAAGTCCTTTTCAAGGTCAAAAGCCATGGACCACAACTAGACCAGTAGGTCCCTCCTCCACATCCCCCAACTCATTGTTGAGGGGCTGACATTTCCTAATTGTGAGATCCTCGCCAACATCCTGAAGGACTACAACATTGATGCAGCCATACTCTGGGAAACTCATCACGAGGATGACAAAAAGGCTGCAAAGAGAAAGATTGCAGATTAGCTCTCCACCAACTCACACCTGAGGCAGCAACATGGCTGCAGAACCTGGACATGAAACTTTAGCGCAATCCATATGAGTCGTTCACAAGAAGAAAGATGTGAAGAAAAAAACATTAAAATAATTGTTGATGGATATGCAGGCTTAAACATTTCAAAAACAATTGAAATTTTAAAAGTGACGTCATGTCCTGTGAACCAATCCATGAGGATACAGTCTTGGTGGAGGAGGCATTGATGGCTTTGTCGAGCATCTCCACTGTATCCCGACAGGAAAGAAGCTCTGTTGTAAAACAGCCTCAATCTGCCACCACGCCAAGGTAGAAATGCCAGGTCAGGTGAGCTGCAATGAGGTGAGGCAACCACAACTATCAATACAAGGCTCAAAACCATGTGATTATCTGTCAGAGCCCAGACTGATGGAATGATACCCGGAAAGGTATGATTGACAATAGACAACGAATACACCTTGATCGAAGCTCGGTGCGGAGGGAAATTTCATTCCGATCGGCTGAACTATCGTCGAGTTATGTAAAAAAATATTAAAATTACTACCATTAGGTCATGACCTTAAAAATTAGGTCAACATCAAAAGACATGATATCAACCCCACCGACTTCACATTCACATTATTGATATAAAATTTCATTCCAAAAGTTCCAGCGGGCTCCGATATCCAGCTCGGTAATTGATGCGGTTCGGGAATTTCGAGTGTATGGAGTGCAGGAAGAAAATAATGATCATAATAACTTTCTAAATGGGGGTTTACTACTCCGAGGGGTTGAAGAAACTTGTGGTTCCAATTAAAATAGGGGACGATAATTGCGGAAACAAACCCGACAACAGCAACAAGCCTTCCCCAAGCAAGGGGGAGGCTCAACAAACGATATTTGATGAAGGAGCACACCTGGTGTTCGAGTTGTGCCGACAGGTGAAGGGGAACTCGGCACAACCTTCCATTCGTTCCTCGTTCTTCATCTTGACTGCATTCACCGGGCCCATCGCCAGTGTGTGTGGTCCCTCTCAGTGTATTATTCTTCCTTTCTCTTTTCTTTGTACTCTTCTGCTCCCACAATTCCTCCTCGTCCTCATCCTCACACTCTCTCTTCCTTTTGCTGCCCTTCTCCCGCTGTGGCTCTTGGGGAGCGATTTCCAATGGAGACCTTGGTAGGAGGGAAACGGAATGTTAAAGGTCACTTCCATTTGTGATGAAATCATGACCCCCCTCGCCCCATGATGCCCCACATCTTAAAGTCCCAAGCGAGTCACACCTCGTCCAGCCATCTTCCCTCTACAAAGTCAAAATGTTCAGTGTCCCCGAGGGGAACGTGTCCGTCCTTAAGATGGTGTTGAAGTGTTGAGTAGGAGTAATAAAGTGAGTCATAAACAGCAGAGGTGGAGAGTAAGCGGAAACCGAATCTTCTGATCACCAGCAACCGCTGACGAAGGTATTCATTAACCCCTTTGTTAGCATCAGTTGGTGGAGGTTAAAGATCCCATGGTGTCCACCACAAAGTGTCCGTGAGCTCTCACCGGTACACTGGACCATTGACAAGTTCCTGCTCGAACCAACAGCCATGCTTGGAGCAATGATGTAACCCAGCAGGCATGTACTGCATCCGAAACGAATGAACCCTTCATCAAGTTGTCATCCTTCCATGTTAATATGCAAATGTACATCCACAGATATATCAATATTTACAGGATTAACAAATACAAGGGAGTTCCTGCACTTCCTCCCATAATGCTCCGATATCATGATATTGCACAAAGTGATGGAGTTAGAAAGGGGACTCACAGCTCTTGGCAAGAAGGAGATGCTAAGAATTGATAGAATTTTCCTGAAGATCCGGATAAGATAATTATTTCATTTTTAAAGTGATTCTTCACCATTAAGAGATGGGGCAAAAACCGATATATGGCACGATATTTCAAAAAGTTATTCGTCTCGATATTTTTCACTGGATCAGGCATTGTGGAGCAGAGGTATGCGCTCTACCGAGAGCCCTTGAAGTATGTCTCTGCATTGATCATTCTCGGTTCTCACTAACCCTGTAATAAATACATTTTTTTCCAAATCACCAGTTCTCTTGACCCTTGTGATCCAGTGAAATTTGCTTGAAAATGTTTTGGTTGTTTGTGTCCTTTGTGACATCATGAATAACAGGAAGTTTCCTGTTTGGAATGATTTTAAATTATGTTTGATTTCCAGACAGACAGAGAGAGAGGGAGAGAGTAAAAAATGATCACTCCTCTGTGTACCTGTGTGCTCGGGACGAATTCAGAGCAAAGTAGTGTTAAACATCAGGTTCGTTTTCAGATTCATGTTCAAAATAAAACATTAAATGGAAATCAAGTTGTTC
Organism: Eptatretus burgeri; assembly: GCF_056783735.1. Taxonomy (NCBI): domain Eukaryota; kingdom Metazoa; phylum Chordata; class Myxini; order Myxiniformes; family Myxinidae; genus Eptatretus; species Eptatretus burgeri. The sequence goes on from NC_140969.1 coordinate 103,420,180, forward strand.
CTCAATAATCAACCAACGTTTGTAGACAGAAAGACAGACGGACAGAAGGAAACCAATTGTTGAACCCTGCACCTCAGGTCACGTGTGTGGGGTAAAAACATCCGATGTACAAGGTGAGCAATTATAATTCATCTTGATACAATATTTCCCAGACGTGGAGAGGTTTGCAGCCGTGTTGTAGTTCTGATTTTCAAAGGTGATGCAGCTGTGTCATGGTTCTAGAACCATCCACGTGATCAGAGCATGATTGATGACGTGCTGCTTTGTTTGCGTGAACAATGGGACCATTGTGACGTGAGTGAACTTTCCGGTAAATACCCCAAACAATTAAATATCTGGGAATGTAAATATCTCATTCCCTTCATCATGATGACGAGTTATCAGAGCCGATGTAACATGACCTGCACACACACACACACACACACACACACACACACACGATCTCCATTGTGTTCCGGTGTTCAGTTCCTTCTGACCATCACCTCAAACCGCTCCGTCGTTGATCACTCTCTGCAGGTATCAGATGAAATTCGAACCCCGAACCCTTTTAAAAACCATCGTTACACCAAACCACGACGAAATAAATCACCATTATTCCACAAACACAAACAAAAATGATAAATACAGTGAATCGGCTTTGCCGTGCAGGCACCAACCTCCTTCAGCGGTTCATCTGGACGATCCTTCATGTTTACCGGAAGTTACCGCCTGTACCACGTGATCAATCCCATGTCATCACCGTGACGTCTTTCAGAGAAAAGGAGTCACGTGATCAATCCAATGTCGTCACCGTGACGTGTTTCAGAGAGAAGGAAAACGAGTCACGTGATTAACGGTTTTTTGTGTGAAACTGACGTGGTGTCTTCCAATCCGTTTCGATATTAAAATCGGATCTTCTTCAGATTCACAGTTATGATGTGAACGGATAATTTGAAAAAATCTAACGAAATTTAGTCAAAAATTTAATTTAATTAGTCAGCGCAGATGTTTGCCAAACGATCACACACAATAAAGCGTACCAATACACCGCCTGGAGCATGTATTAATTACGAGGATCTGGAATTTCCAGTGGAAAAACAAAAATCCCGACGTGAGTGATGAAATGATATAAATGTCAGAGGAGAATTTAACAATTACAGTTTACGAGTCATGAAATAAAAACATTCTCGCACATTCGATTTTAGTTTTCTTCAGTCATTGAAACCAATTAATAAATCATACTTAACCCAATAACGTCCTTTAAGGGATATTTAACGTCCTTCGGTGAATGCTAGCAGATTGGATAGCCGACTTAACGTCGTTTCCAAAGGATCAGGTGTGCTCATTGATGCATCACCCTGCGCTGAACATCACCAGGACGACAGTTTACAGTCAGACTGGCAGTTTAACCCCCACCAGGTGGATGAGAGTGAAGTCCGCTCCCTCTGACCTGTCATCCCGTGAACCTCAAAAAGTGCTGGTTAACTTAGTTTGGTTATCTGGGTTTGGTTAACTTAGTTTAAAAAACATTTATTCAGTTTTTAATGTAAATTTATCATCAAATCAAACAAATGAAATCGATTGTGGAAAAAACGTTCCGTTGGTCGGAATAAGAGACCTGGATGTCGGTTATTTTTGTGCTGTTGCTAAGCAACAAAATGTGACGTGACTCTGCAGTTGTGTTTGGTCCGAGTTGATAACTGTCACGCTCTTTGGAGGTTCAACCGTTTGGACTTTTATCGTTTGTGTTGGACCCTGTTCCTCGTTCACTTCGACTTTTTACCTTCGTATTCTGTGAAAGGGTTAGGGTTTGGTCGGCGTGTATTTATTTATTTATTTATTTGTTTGTTTGTTTGTTTGTAAACTTGTGATTCGTAAAACTCAAAAAGTGTTAAACCGAATTGCATGAAATTTGGTGGGATGATTGGTTATTAGCCAGGAAGCATTCGATTAGATTTTGGGATCGTTCGGGTCAAAGGTCAAGGTCACGAAAAGGTCAAAATCGTCTTTTTACGATAACACGGTCAATTTTTATTCAATTTGCATGCAACTAACGCCAAAATGTTCAGAATTCAACGCCTCATCTTGTGATATGCAATATGACACAATGACGCCCATACTCTTGTTACCGGTTCGGGGTCAAAGATCAGGGGGGTCACGACCTTGAAAAATATGCGGTTTTTGTCATAACGCGGTCAATTCTTGTCCGCTTTACATGAACCCAGCACCAAAATGTTCAGAATTTAATGCCCAATCTTGTGACACAATGACGTCATAACACATGTCACCGGTTGGGGTAAAATGTCGGGGGGGGGGTCACGCCCTTGAAAAATATGCGGTTTTCGGTATAACTCGTCAATTCTTATTCTATTTGCATGAAACCAGCATGAAACCAGTTCCCCACACTCATACCAAGAACAAAAAAGTAGTGGTGGCAAAGGTATGCGCTCTATGAGTGCCCGTTCTAGTTGTACAGGTGAGGGAGGGCAGGTGGGTGGAGTACAAGTGAGGGAGGGCAGGTGGGTGGAGTACAGTTGAGGGAGGGCAGATGGGTGGAGTACAGGTGAGGGAGGGCAGATGGGTGGAGTACAGGTGGTTGGAGTACAGGGGGTGGAGTACAGGTGAGGGAGGGCAGGGGGGGGGAGTACAGGTGAGAGGGTAGGTGGGTGGAGTACAGGTGAGAGAGGGCAGGAGGGTGGAGTACAGGTGAGGGAGGGCAGGTGGGTGGAGTACAAGTGAGGGAGGGCAGGTGGGTGGAGTACAAGTGAGGGAGGGCAGGTGGGTGGAGTACAGGTGGTTGGAGTACAGGTGGTGGAGTACAAGTGAGGGCGGGCAGGTGGGTGGAGTTCAGGTGAGGGAGAGTAGGTGGGTGGAGTACAGGTGAGAGAGCGCAGGAGGGTGGAGTACAGGTGAGGGAGGGCAGGTGGGTGGAGTACAAGTGAGGGAGGGCAGGTGGGTGGAGTACAAGTGAGGGAGGGCAGGTGGGTGGAGTACAGGTGAGGGAGGGCAGGTGGGTGGAGTACAGGTGGTTGGAGTACAGGTGGTGGAGTACAGATGAGGGAGTACAGGTGGTTGGAGTACAGGTGAGGGAGTACAGGTGAGGGAGGGCAGGAGGTTGGAGACCGTTGTTTGAATTTGTTTTATTCTTTAATTCACAAAGAAAGAGAGAAATTCTCAAGAAGGAGATGAGAGTCTCAAGAAGGAGATTCTATCAATAAGTCTCAATGTCACTGCAGAGCAGAAACGTAAAGCTTATCTTTTACAAAGAGCAAGAGTGTGAGGCCTACACCATTGTCAGGGATTTGGAACTACATTACATTGGGCGAGTCGTTGTGTCGATACTCAGTCTGAACTCCACATTTCCACACCGATTGGCAAGGTAAATTAAAACCACCCATTGTTTTACTTACACAAGAGATGATGTTTTGGCGGCACCTACCCTTCTGTGAAGGATCGTACGTAGGATGAGATCGCCTGGTTTCACGCCATTTTACGTCTATGATGGATAAAACAAAGAACGGACTGGACACTCAACAACTAATAATGTTCCTCATGACCTGATCAAATGTTGTCCATTGTTCACTCAATAGACTCATGAACTGAGGTTCCATCTGGATGGTCACAATGGATAATCAAAATGTGATTCAATCACGTAACCTGAAGAACATGTTCCCCTCGCCCTGGAGGGCTGCTGTACATCCTATTGGACACAACAAGGTCACGCAGCAGATAATGGTCTCACGTGGATCACTCACCTTGACAAAACTGAAATAGTGACCTTTGCAACTTCTTTTCCCATGATGGACGAGAACAGCATAAAGGAAGTAGTATATTGGAGGCCCGTCTGGTTGTGACATGTGGGGACGAAGATTCAGCTTTTCAACATATGGGAAGTTCTGTGGATAAATAATCACGTCATTGGAGGTCAAAAGTTCAAACACCAATTCAGTCCAAATCAGAAAGTCATTGCCGAATTCTAACCAGGTGTATCGAGCATTTTAGAGGTGAAATTGGTGACGTAGTGAGCACCTTGTGGAATGGTGCCTGATGAGGTCTTGGATCAGAAACAAAAGTCACATCCGATCGTGTAAGTGTCCTGGTGTACAGGTGTTCCAGATAAGGACAAACGTACCTTTGAGATCTTTCCCCCAGTGACACAGGAAAACCTCTTCAGTGTGAAGGTGAGGACGTTTGGTGGGTCGTAAATTGTGGTAGCCATTGTGGCAGGTCTCTTTGAGTTGCACCTGGAAATCATCACCACAATCCCATCAAACGTGATCATGAGATATATAAACAACACAGGGGGTTCTGGTCACGTGGTGATCTGTCACCAGAAAAGTTGTTTTTTAAGAGACAGATAACTTTGATAAACGTTTCCATTGTTTTAAAGATCTTTCCCTGCACAATGCAGATCAACATTTGGAACAACAGACGAAAGGTGCACCCACCATTCACAGAAATAAGCATTGTCTCCAAACAGGTCGTCTCTCCTTGAAAAATGCTGAAGAGACTCCTCGATACCCGAAAAATTCTGTGGAAGGACAGGGAAATAGGTCAAAGGTCATGGAATCAGCACACGATCATTATTGTGAAGTTCGAGCACACCCCCCACCACCAGATTTATTTAATTTATCACTTACATTTGTCTACCTGCACCAGGTCACGTCACGGCGAGTAAAACGAAACGGAAAAAAATATTTTATTAAAAACTGAATCCCAACCTCAATATCGAGGAGAACATCCCTCATCGGCTCGTTCCTGTTCGACTTGTGATGGCAAGTTAAACACTCAACTGATGGAGAAACGGACAATGGTTACCACAACACAGAGAATGTGATAACTGTTGTTTCACTCTTCCATGAGCCTACACTTGTGCATCAACACACTGGTTCGACCTCATAGTCAAGGAGTTTCAGTTTGTACCTTATGGGATTAAAAACCCATTTATCAATGTCAATAGATACAAAATATATATTATAGGCATCAACTAGTCCTTAACTAACATGAGAAAACACACACACACACACACACACACACACACACACACACACACACACACACACACACACACACACACACACACACACACGTGGAGTGGAATTCTAACCAAGAGATTGGCAGGTTCACTGAGAGTGATTCAAATGTGTTCAACGGATTAAAGCACAACCAAGATGGAGTTCATCAAAACTGAACAAATAAATAATGTGGCACACAATAAAACCTGTGTTATGTGATCCCCTTCCAATCAAATAAAAGCGGCCATACTGTACAGGTACCCAATGTGGTATTTACCATTACAGGGTGCTCATGTGTGCATGATCAGTTGGTCACAGAAGGCCGCACGATGTTTGATCCACTCATTGTGATGGACTCACCTTGTGTTTGTAGGTTCCCTTCAAATGTCCGACTGATCACCTTGGACGAACAGCAATGCTGACAGAGGCTGTGAAGTACAAAAGATAAATGTACAAACAGTAAATCATGAACTCACTGAGTTTGGGGTCTGAGTGTAGCTGGTTACGTACTCACCAGTGAGTATTCGTGTTTATTGAGTTTTATCCCTGGGGATGGGGATGAAGTTAGCAATAAATCCCAAAAAGCAAACATTATGCCACCACATCAGGATCCAGCACGAGCTCAACCACAAACCAACCCTGACTGGTCACGCTGTCCATCCCTCTCCACTCTCACATACTCTATATCAGAATTAGTCTGTCTTTGTACTCCCTTCTCATTACTTATCATGTATGTGTGCACCCTGACCATCATATCCTCCATCTCCACCCTCCAACCTAAAACTACTCTAGTACTTTTAACATCTTAACTCCTCCACTATCGACAGTTCTCCGTCGATCATTCCCATATTGTCTTGTCTGATTCATTACTTGCAGGGCTACCCGGTATAGTTTTATGGGACGTAAAACACTTCCCAAAAAAAACAACAAACATTTCCTTCCCTTGATTGATTAAGGGTGGAAGATAAATATCTGGAGATAAATAGCAAGTTACAAATTCAAGAAGAAATGGAGGTGTCGAATTCAACTAGAATGTGGTGAACAAATGAAACATGGATCGTGACACTCACGATCAAAAGGGAAGTGCTCCAGGAGCTGTTTCACACCTAAAGGTCCCAAAAAATGATCACACCCATGTTCAGTAAGATTATATTAATTACTCACCATATTGGGAATTATCAATCATATCAATTAGTGGTCGTGTACCACAAGGCACTCTCATTATCCTACTAACTCGATGGCGGCTGTGGGGTTGTCAGGTGGCGTCGTTCACTGTCAGGATACGAAAGGTGTGTTATCACAGTGAAAATGGATTAAATCCAGGACAAAGTGGAATCAGCGAATCCTTTTGAGAAATTTGTGAGTTTTGCTTCATCAAGGTTCTGAAAGAGGTGTGATGATAAAACTATTGGTAGTCAAAGGATATGATGTATTTTACAAACATCTTACACTCTCTGTTCGTTCAACCATGTCCTCAGACCTGTTTGGGGGTTCGTGTCATGAGGCACTTTCTACCCCGACCCCCACCCTTCCAAAAGGCAGGAGGGACAATTGACCCCACACTGCACCCCCCACCTCCACCCCTCCCATGTCCCCCATCTCTGGAAGTCACGAAAATATTTGTATCAAACTAAACTTCGCTGTGCTGACTTTATTAATAAAGCAAAGGTGACAAAATGGTGGTGACCTCGCAGCGTGAATGATAAACACGAGATATGTCCATGAAAAGGGAGAGGGAGACACAATGGATCACATTGAGATCTCCCAGCTGTGGAATCATGAACCTGGCAAAGTTTAGGTTCATAGAAGTGGATAAAACATAAAACAGAATGGATAGAAAAGGAAGAGGATGTGAAGCTCTCACGCATCATCTCGCTGCATGGCATCCAAGAGAAACCCGAGGAACTCGTGCGCGTCTTCCTGATTACCTTGAACAAAATGTTGTGCAATACCTGCAACCATTCAAACAACAATCTCTCCAAACAACAATCGAAATGATCTTAAAATCCATTTATCATAAAATCAAAGCAATCTGTGAATTAAAACTGTGCAAGGAGAACAAAACACACACACACACACACACACACACACACACACACACACACACACACACACACACACACACACACACACACACACACACACACACACACACACACACACACACACACACACACACACACACACACACACACACACACACACACACACACTTGTGACAACTCAATAAAAAAACCTCTACCTCCCCCTGTCAACTCTGTCTCCTCTTCATTCACTGCCACCCCCCCCCCCTCAGCCCCAGATCCTCAACCTCCCCCTTCCAAAGCTGTTACATCTTTACTCTCACCCTCCTCCCATTCAGAAAAGCAAATGGGCATTCCCACGTCGAAACAGTGGAATACGTAAGGCTCACTGTTGCCCAATAAAGTGATCACCGACTTCACAGAAACCCATCACAATTTTAAGAGAAACAAGGAGCTGATACTCTCGGTCCCGCATCTTTTGGGTGGTATGAGGAATCGATCATTATGGAATGAAAGCTAAATCTTGAACTGCCTTTGAAACATCACGTGCACAAGCCAAGTTACTGAGATGGTTTCAAGGGCAACAAAAATCAGCCAAACACAGCCATGATCTCATCACGTTGGGATAATGTCCTGAGGAACAGATATCTACAATATGGAAGTTCAACGGTTTTGTAAACATCACGGACACAAAACTACATGGACGGATGATCGATGATGGATGATTGGTGGATAATTTTACAGGGTTATAAAGTGTAACTTATTAAGGGTTTTAAAGTGTAAATTATAAAGGGTTCTAAGGTGTAAATTATAGAGGGTTCTAAAGTGTAAATTATAGAGGGTTCTAAAGTGTAAATTATAAAGGGTTCTAAAGTGTAAATTATTAAGGTTTCTAAAGTGTAAATTATAGAGGGTTATAAAGTGTAAATTATAGAGGGTTCTGAAGTGTAAATTCTAAAGGGTTCTAAAGTGTAATTTATCAAGGGTTCTAAAGTGTAAATTCCAAATGGTTCAGAAGTGTAAATTATAGAGGGTTCTAAAGTGTAAATTCTAAAGGGTTCTAAAGTGTAAATTCTAAATGGTTCTAAATTGTAAATTCTAAAGGGATCTAAAGTGTAATTTATCAAGGGTTCTAAAGTGTAAATTCCAAATGGTTCCAAAGTGTAAATTCTAATGTGTTCTAAAGTGTAAATTCCAAATGCTTCCAAAGTGTAAATTCTAATGTGTTCTAAAGTGTAAATTCTAAATGGTTCTGAAGTGTAAATTCCAAATGGTTCCAAAGTTTAAATTCTAATGTGTTCTAAAGTGTAAATTCGAAATGGTTCCAAAGTGTAAATTCTAATGTGTTCTAAAGTGTAAATTCTAAATGGTTCTAAAGTGTAAATTCTAAAGGGTTCTAAAGTGTAATTTAGCAAGGGTTCTAAAGTGTAAATTCCAAATGGTTCCAAAGTGTAAATTCTAATGTGTTCTAAAGTGTAAATTCCAAATTGTTCTAAAGTGTAAATTCCAAATGGTTCTAAAGTGTAAATTCAAAATGTTTCCAAAGTGTAAATTCTAATGTTCTAAAGTGTAAATTCCAAATGGTTCCAAAGTGTAAATTCTAATGTGTTCTTAAGTGTAAATTCCAAAGGGTTCTAAAGTGTAATTTATCAAGGGTTCTAAAGTATAAATTCCAAATGGTTCCAAAGTGTAAATTATAATGTATTCTAAAGTGTAAATTCTAAATGGTTCTAAAGTGTAAATTCCAAATGGTTCCAAAGTGTAAATTCTAATGTGTTCTAAAGTGTAAATTCCAAATGGTTCCAAAGTGTAAATTCTAATGTGTTCTAAAGTGTAAATTCCAAATGGTTCCAAAGTGTAAATTCTAATGTGTTCTAAAGTGTAAATATAAATGGTTCTAAAGTGTAAATTCTAAAGGTTTCTAAAGTGTAATTTATCAAGGGTTCTAAAGTGTAAATTCCAAACGGTTCCAAAGTGTAAACTCTAATGTGTTCTAAAGTGTAAATTCCAAATGGTTCTAAAGTGTAAATTCCAAATGGTTCTAAAGTGTAAATTCAAAATGTTTCCAAAGTGTAAATTCTAATGTTCTAAAGTGTAAATTCCAAATGGTTCCAAAGTGTAAATTCTAAAGGGTTCGAAAGTGTAATTTATCAAGGGTTCTAAAGTGTAAATTCCAAATGATTCCAAAGTGTAAATTCCAATGTGTTCTGAAGTGTAAATTCCAAATGGTTCCAAAGTGTAAATTCTAATGTGTTCTAAAGTGTAAATTCCAAATGGTTCCAAAGTGTAAATTCTAATGTGTTCTAAAGTGTAAATTCCAAATGGTTCTAAAGTATAAATTCTAAAGGGTTCTCAAGTGTAATTTATCAAGGGTTCTAAAGTGTAAATTCCAAATGGTTCCAAAGTGTAAATTCTAATGTGTTCTCAAGTGTAAATTCCAAATGGTGCCAAAGTGTAAATTCTAATGTGTTCTAAAGTGTAAATTCCAAATGGTTCTAAAATGTAAATTCCAAATGTTTCCAAAGTGTAAATTCTAATGTGTTCTAAAGTGTAAATTCCAAATGGTTCCAAAGTGTAAATTCTAATGTGTTCTAAAGTGTAAATTCAAAATGGTTCCAAAGTGTAAATTCTAAAGTGTTCTCAAGTGTAATTTATCAAGGGTTTTAAAGAGTAAATTCCAAATGATTCCAAAGTGTAAATTCTAATGTGTTCTAAAGTGTAAATTCTAATGTGTTCTTAAGTGTAAATTCTAAATGGTTCTAAAGTGTAAATTCCAAATGGTTCTAAAGTATAAATTCTAAAGTAATTTATCAAGGGTTCTAAAGTGTAAAATTTAAAGGGTTCTAAAGTGTAAATTATAGAGGGTTCTAAAGTGTAAATTCTTGAGGGTTCTAAAGTGCAAATTTTAGAGGGTTCTGAAGTGTAAATTCTCATGTGTTCTAAAGTGTAAATTCTAAAGTGTAATTTATCAAGGGTTCTAAAGTGTAAATTTTAAAGGGTTCTAAAGTGTAAATTATAGAGGGTTTTCAAGTGTAAATTATTGAGGGTTCTAAAGTGTAAATTATAGAGGGTTCTAAAATGTAAATTATAGAGGGTTCTAAAGTGTAAATTATAGAGGGCTCTAAAGTGTAAAATATAGAATTTGTGGTCACAGTCAGCTGAACTGTCCCACCAACGGGTCGAACTCGCACACACACAGCACACACCGGACGCATGCATGGCTCCTTCAACATACGTCGAGATAGCATGATGTTTTCTCCAAAGTGTTATATTCCACAACGGAATATAAATGTGTATTTGTTTTTAAAATCACAGGTGTCAATGAAATAGTTTCTTTGAAAGAAAGTTTCTTCCATTCTCAGGACGATGTTCGGGTAACCATTGTACGGAGCTGCCTTGTGTGCACAGAGAGTTGTTGAAATGTACGACTCGCATGTTAATGGGAATATTACATAAATTAACATGTAATTGATCACTTTGCAATAACATTTATATTACTGTTTGTCCATTTGGCTGAAACAGGTTTAAAATTGAAAAATGAAAACCCTGAAATGCCACGATCGTGGAGGTCGAGTGCTGCAGAGCATAAAAGTCCTGTTCTCCAAGTGTGACGTCAATGATTCAGGAAAAGCTCCACCAGGAACGTTTAACCTTTAACCTTTCCCGGGGGTGTACAAGGCATTCATATAGAAACAGAATCTCGGAGGGGAAGTGGTGGCAACTAGAATTTGCAATAAAGAGGGGAGGGGGCACAGCATAATTGTGGAGGGGAGGGGGCACAAGTATAATTTTTATGGAGGGGGAGGGGGCACAAGTATAATTTTTATGGAGGGGAGGGGGCACAAGTATAATTTATATGGAGCGGGAAGGGGGCACAAGTATAATTTTATGGAGGGGAGGGGGCACAAATATAATTTTTATGGAGGGGGAGGGGGGCACAAGTATAATTTATATGGAGCAGGAAGGGGGGTACAAGTATAATATTTATAATTAAGGAGGGGCTGTGCACGAACATTGTGTGAGATCTTTCACGAACAACAGAATTCCCTCCTGGGGAGTGGGTATTTACCAGTAAACTAAAAACATGGAATGAAAATATTTCAAACTTTACACCCACAAGGATTTGTGGGAAAAGGCGGGAAAAGGATCGGTTTCAGTTTTTTCATTCTCACACCCTCAGAATGATGCATTTGTAAACCTGCAATCTTAAAACGGTCAAACAACTCCCAGGATGGAGGGGTCTTGGTGGTGAATATAGGGGACTATGATGGAGTTGTTGTCGATCAGGATGTGTGGATCATTATTCATGCATCAATGAATCTCCCTGTGACGTTTCTTTCCGGTGCACACGAGCTAGTACTGCAGTATACGATGATAACTCCACCAAACACCGTTAATGATGGTGTTTCACTCTCGTCGGGGCACATTGTACTCACTTTGGAGCCGTGAAATGAAGGGCCATGGAAGGAACGGTGCCCTTGTGTCTGACATCGCCTTGATGATGTGTTGGCGCATCGTACACAATGTGCATGATGAAGTGTGCTCACCTGCACGTGATAAAAAAACAAAAACTTAATGATCATGCCACTGAATGATTATGGTTGTAGGGTAGAGAAACGAAGTGAAGATATAGATGAACAGGGCGAGGTACACACCATCATCGCCATGACTCCCCGACAGCAGGTGGTTCACCAAGGGTGCTGTGTACGTCAGGCATTGGAGCGTAGCGTTCAAAAAACAAGTGTTACCACCGTTCTTCAAACCTGCCCCAATGCCTCGACTTCTTCCCCACTCCAAGGAGAGCTCACCTGTTGTGTGATGGTCAGGTGTGGGAACATGTCTCCCATTGTGATCGTCATCTGCAGGAAGCAAAACCAAAATATGGTGTCATATACATATATTTGGCATCAACTCCATGATATCACGGTACGAGTTCAACAACACACCGGTGTAGATCCAGAAAGCCAAAAGGAAAACCCACATTTGGTGGTGTTTGGTTCGCAATGGGGGGTCTTGTCACTGTTGAGAGACGCGTTCAGCGCCCTCTCAACATTCACGTTCTGCCTCATCGCAGATTCTGCAGGAATGGAAAACAGAGATAAAGGGTTACTGAGAGATAAAATAAATAAATAAACAAATAAATACACAAGAAAACAAATAAATAAACAAAAAAATAAATACACAAGAAAATAAATAAATAAATACACAAGAAAACAAATAAATAAATACACAAGAAAATAAATAAATAAATAAACAAATAAATAAATACACAAGAAAACAAATATAAAAATGAATACACAAGAAAACAAATAAATAAACAAACAAATAAATAAATACACAAGAAAACAAATAAATAAATACACAAGAAAACAAATAAATAAATAAATACACAAGAAAACAAATAAAAAAATAAATACACAAGAAAACAAATAAATAAATAAATACACAAGAAAACAAATAATAAATATCTCAACAACGATCATAATCTTGATCCAGCAACAATCATGATGTTGATCCAGTAACGATCACGATCTTGATCCAGTAACAATCATAATCTTGATCCAGTAACAATCATGATCTTGATCCAGTAACGATCACGATCTTGATCCAGTAACAATCATAATCTTGACCCAGTAACAATCATAATCTTGATCCAGTAACAATCATTATCTTGATCCAGTAACAATCATGATCGTGATCCAGTAACGATCACAATCTTGATCCAGTAATGATCACGATCTTAATCCAGTAATGATCTTGATCCAGTAACGATCTTGATCCAGTAACAATCATAATCTTGATCCAGTAACAATCATGATCTTGATCCAGTAACGATCACAATCTTAATCCAGTTTCAATCATGATCTTGATCCAGTAACAATCACGATCTTGATCCAGTAATGATCTTGATCCAGTAACAATCATAATCTTGATCCAGTTACAATCATGATCTTGATCCAGTAACGATCTTGATCCAGTAACAATCATGATCTTGATCCAGTAACAATCATGATCTTGATCCAGTAACAATCATGATCTTGATCCACATTCTTTCATGAAGATAACAATTCCCTGAAGATTTTTCCTCCTCTCAACATCACTCTCATCTCCTTGTTGAGAATTTCTCTCTTTCTTTGTGAATTAAAGAATAAAACAAATGCAAACAACGGTCTCCAACCTCCTGCCCTCCCTCACCTGTACTCACTCACCTATACTCCAACCACCTGTACTCCAACCACCTGTACTCCCTCATCTGTATTCCACCAACTGTACTCCACCACCTGTACTCCAACCACCTGTACTCCACCCACCTGCCCTCCCTCACCTGTACTCCACCCATTTGCCCTCCCTCACCTGTACTCCACCCATCTGCGCTCCGTCAGCTGGACTCCACCCACCTGCCCTCTCTCACCTGTACTCCACCCACCTGCCCTCCCTCAATTGTACTCCACCCACCTGCCCTCCCTCACCTGTACTCCACCCACCTGCCTTCTCTCACCTGTACTCCACCCACCTATCCTCCCTCACCTGTACTCCACCCACCTGCCCTCCCTCACTTGTACTCCACCCACCTGCCCTCCCTCACCTGTACTCTACCCTCCTGCCCTCTCTCACCTGAACTCCACCCACCTGCCCTCCCTCACCTGTACTCCACCCACCTGCCCTCCCTCACCTGTACTCCACCCACCTGCCTTCTCTCACCTGTACTCCACCCACCTGCCCTCCCTCACTTGTACTCCACCCACCTGCCCTCCCTCACCTGTACTCCACCCACCTGCCCTCTCTCACCTGTACTCCACCCACCTGCCCTCCCTCACTTGTACTCCACCCACCTGCCCTCCCTCACCTGTACTCCACCCACCTGCCCTCCCTCACCTGTACAATAAATCGAAGTGAACGAGGAACAGGGTCCAACACAAACGATAAAAGTCCAAACGGTTGAACCTCCAAAGAGCGTGACAGTTATCAACTCGGACCAAACACAACTGCAGACTCACGTAACATTTTGTTGCTTAGCAACAGCACAAAAATAACCGACATCCAGGTCTCTTATTCCGACCAACGGAACGTTTTTTCCACAATCGATTTCATTTGTTTGATTTGATGATAAATTTACATTAAAATGTGAATAAATGTTTTTTAAACTAAGTTAACCAAACCCAGTTAACCAAACTAAGTTAACCAGCACTTTTCGAGGTTCACGGGATGACAGGTCAGAGGGAGCGGACTTCACTCTCATCCACCTGGTGGGGGTTAAACTGCCAGTCTGACAATAAACTGTCGTCCTGGTGATGTTCAGCGCAGGGTGATGCATCAATGAGCACACCTGATCCTTTGGAAACGACGTTAAGTCGGCTATCCAATCTGCTAGCATTCACCGAAGGACGTTAAATATCCCTTAAAGGACGTTATTGGGTTAAGTATGATTTATTAATTGGTTTCAATGACTGAAGAAAACTAAAATCGAATGTGCGAGAATGTTTTTATTTCATGACTCGTAAACTGTAATTGTTATATTCTCCTCTGACATTTATATCATTTCATCACTCACGTCGGGATTTTTGTTGTTCCACTGGAAATTCCAGATCCTCGTAATTAATATATGCTCCAGGCGGTGTATTGGTACGCTTTATTGTGTGTGATCGTTTGGCAAACATCTGCGCTGACTAATTAAATTAAATTTTTGACTAAATTTCGTTAGATTTTTTCGAATTATCCGTTCACATCATAACTGTGAATCTGAAGAAGATCCGATTTTAATATCGAAACGGATTGGAAGACACCACGTCAGTTTCACAGAAAAAACCGTTAATCACGTGACTCGTTTTCCTTCTCTCTCTGAAACACGTCACGGTGACGACATTGGATTGATCACGTGACTCCTTTTCTCTGAAAGACGTCACGGTGATGACATGGGATTGATCACGTGGTACAGGCGGTAACTTCCGGTAAACATGAAGGATCGTCCAGATGAACCGCTGAAGGAGGTTGGTGCCTGCACGGCAAAGCCGATTCACTGTATTTATCATTTTTGTTTGTGTTTGTGGAATAATGGTGATTTATTTCGTCGTGGTTTGGTGTAACGATGGTTTTTAAAAGGGTTCGGGGTTCGAATTTCATCTGATACCTGCAGAGAGTGATCAACGACGGAGCGGTTTGAGGTGATGGTCAGAAGGAACTGAACACCGGAACACAATGGAGATCGTGTGTGTGTGTGTGTGTGTGTGTGTGTGTGTGTGTGTGTGTGTGTGTGTGTGTGTGTGTGTGTGTGTGTGTGTGTGTGTGTGTGTGTGTGTGTCCGTGGGCCACATCTGTTAAATAGAGCTGTTTAAGTGTTTTCTTTTCATATTACATTTCTTTTATTTGTGATAACTCTGCTCTGTGTCTCCCCTCCCCGAATATTGCTATAAATAAATCCCTTTTGTAAAATGTTCCAGCTCGTTTCTGTGTTTCTTTCATTGGCTTGGCACGCTGTGTATTGAGAGATAGCGAGGGTAAATTGTTCATTTGGTCCGGCGCGGCTCTGGTAACTCCGCTCGGTTACGCCGGATCCGAGTCGTTACCTGCGACTCGGATCGGACAGACTCGACCGAGGGTGTGGTTCCACGGTAGTTAGACTGCGTGGGTATTGAGGTATATTGAAATTAGGCAAGTAACCCTGGAGGAGGAACTTGGGTGGAGCCAAAAGCCAATGGGTGTTGAGAGGCAGAGCCAGCAAGCGAATTGGTAAAAAAGACTGAGCCGGCAGGCGAATGGGTAGGTTGTCGATCCCAAGTCAGACAGAACGAGCCAACAGGAATGAAGAAAGGAACGATGGGCAGGAACAATGCCGACTCTGGAACGACACACGAGGAACGACGACGACTGCGACCGTCCTTTTATAGATCCGGTGGGGCGGGGTCGATGACCCGAAGCGGTGTCGTCACCCGAATCGGGCGCTCTGGTTGGGCCCCGACCAGCACACGAGCTGGTCGCCATGACTGGAAGCGGCTCCACTTCACTTCCGGCCAGATGGTTCCAAGCTGAGGAATCATCTCGCTCCGAGCACCATGACATGAATGACCTTGCACCGAACTCCGTGATATGAATAGCTTTGCACCGAACCCCGTGCCGTGTCCCGGCGACCCGCGGTTGGCGCTGGTCCATGTGCCTGCTCCACGGTGCACCACGCGGCCCGAGCGATCCGGCCGCACAGCATGCCTCTGCCTGGTAGCAGCTGCATCGAGGCGTAGGTGTGGGAGGATGTTGGCCGTCTGCAGGAGACATTTGTTGCCATCGTGGTGAGTGAAGACCGATGGTAAGATGTCATTGTAACCCCATGCGCAGACCCGACAAAAGACGTGGGTAATTCGTGCCCCGTTCTTCATGATGATAAAGTATCATGGCCGTGCGCGAGTCCACCATTAAGCACATGGTCAGCGTGCGGGTCCACCCACCATCGAGCATCGTGTTTGCGGTTATCAAAGGCGGTGGGATGCACGGTGCCAGCCCTAATCTGTGTCAGGGAATTGAGGGAAAAGTTTGGATATAATTATGTATGTCGGGTTGAGTTGAAGAAGAAGATAGATATGATTATTAAATGGAGAGATGGGTTGAAAAGAACCCGCCTCGTGCGGCCTGTACAGTGGGTGGAGGTTGTTTATTGTTTGCTGCATCGGTTGCCCTTCGTAAAGATGTATACATTGTGTGTGGCTGCAGTTTTTACAGGTGGCTGTCTGAGTGCAGTGCCTGCTTTGATTTTTTCAGGAAGAAGATGAAAAGAGTAGGAATGAAGACAAATATAAGACCTAACTGTGAGATCCACACGACCCACTGTCCCGTTGCCCTGCAAGACAAAAGGGAAGGGACTATCTGAACGTATATTAATGGAATAACTGTCGAGAGACCGCTGTATGGTGGTTGCTATTGCTTTGGAGGGAGGTGGTTTCCTAAACCGCAACAATATCATGGACATTTAAAAATGGTAATGTCCTGGAATTATATCGTGCCAGTGTGGATTCAACTCCAAGGATGGGGGTCTGGGTCTCGGATCAGGGACCAGCAGGAGAACCTTGTAGGTGTCGAGATGATGATGGCCCACTCTGCTCCTGGTTTTTCCAAATTTTTAAGGCCTCACATAGACTATCCTGAGGTGCTTTTTGTGTTGTTAATAATGTTAAGAGGACAATATGCATCAAACATTTTTGAATCAAACCTTGTGTTTTTATACAAGAGTCTACAGGCTCATGGAGGAGTTAAACAACAAAGGGCAGCCAGCTTACAAACCACCAAAGGGTATGGTGGTGGTTGTGGGTGCAGACATACAAAAGGAGGAATCGCACAAAAAGCCAGGTGTGTCCTTGATCTGCCCCCACACCGCATCAGTATTTCACATGTTGATTGAACACATGAATATAGTCCATAACGGGCAATAACGAGAACTATACTGGGAAGAACGTATACCTCCACCAGGCTGAACAGTTGATATTTGATCCCACTGATAGGATGGATCTGGATCAGGACCTGAACCTGAACGAAATTACCATCGGCTTGTTCTTGTCATCTCACCAACTCATCAACCTCGTTTTGTCATAAGTCATCCACAACTTTTTGAAATATCGTGCCACATATTGTTTTTCATCCTATCTCTAAATGATGAAGAATCACTTTAAAATTCTTGTATTTTTCACCAAAATCTAACGATTTCGTCCTTGGCACACACCCAACTTCTCCACTAAATTTTGTCCGAATCCATCTTCAACTTTTTGAGAGATATCCTGGTCACAGACAACCAGACACACAGGCGTGAAAACATAACCTCTGTCGACCTTCAGTGGGAGGTAAGGAAAGGAAACCCAACTGCCCCAGACCACGTCAGGTCCAACTCATGCACGAGAGGCTCGCCCAGGTGTAAGGCACCACCAGGAAGCAATCAGCACCCTGGGATCCCTCCAGGGCCCAGGCTCTCTTTTTCTCTTTGGAGAACTATTCACACAAGTACTTCAGCTTGCAGCATTGAGGCCAAGAGGACCCGAAGGTCTTCAACATCAGCTACTGAGCTACACTTTTTCCATCACACCATTTACGAACCTCTTGCACTGCACACTCCAACTGACTAGTTCTGTACATGTACCTTGATTGAAATACTGTTCCGAATCTGGAAACCATGCGCACTCAACATTCAGGTCCCAAAGTTAGTTATTTCGATAGTATGTCTTTATAGTTAGAATCCTTCCTTCTGTCTAATGGGAATTACATGTGTGCGCTTCGAGTTATTTTTTCGCTAGGTTTTTCCTTGTCAACTACTACGACATCCACTACAACAACGCCACCGTCCCGCACTCGACCAGTCGCCATTGCCCACGTGTTTTCGGCTGAAGGCTTGGGCGGAGCCTCAAACGCCTCAGATCGAGGCTCCGTCCCAAGGAAGAGCATGGACCGTTTCCTCCACCCAATGAGCAAAGGGCGAGTATGACGCATGCCCCAGCCAGTCAGGAGGTGACCACGAGTCATCCGACAACCCCTCGTCCAATCAGGAGGCGAGTGGGAGGAGAAGAGGCCCCTCCCATCTAAGGAGGAGTAGAGTGGTTGTCTGGACCAGTGTTGGAGGGACAAGGGTGCGTTCTGCAGGATCGTTGCGATTGCGGTCTGTGGTCTTGGTGGCGAGTGTGGCTTGATCCCGTTCGTGGGCCGTGGACTTCGGGTCGTGGGTTCGAGTCGGTGAAACCGCACGAGGCGGTGAGGTACCCGGCTCTGCCGAAAATAGACCCACGAGGTCCATTTATTGTGTGTGTGTGTGTGTGTGTGTGTGTGTGTGTGTGTGTGTGTGTGTGTGTGTGTGTGTGTGTGTGTGTGTGTGTGTGTGTGTGTGCGTGCGTGGGGCGCCGCCCTGTAAGTAGAATTGTTAAGTGCTTTTTCTTTGCTCATTGTACATTGCCTGCCTTTAATCGTGATAACTCTGCTCTTTTTGTCCCCCCCTCCCCGATTATTGTTACGAGTACGTGTGTGGCCGTACGTGCAAAAAAAAAAAAACACATTTCAAACCGACCCAGAAACAACAACCACACAGGCCGTTCCTTCGCTCGCGCGTGCCCGTACGTGCAAACCAAAAAATAAAAACTTTCAAACCGTGAGCCAGAAACAACCACACAGGTTGTTCCTTCGCTCTCGCGTGCCCGTACGTGCAACCCCCCCCCCAAAAAAAAACTTTCAAACAAACTCATAGGCCATTCCTTCGCTCGTAAATGACGACTGGATTGGGGCATTGTGTTTATCTATAAATGCGCATAAGAAATCGAGAAATTATTAGAACACACTAAGTCATCACTATCCGGAAGTGGTGCGTGCCCGTACGGAATGTTCACCTGCATTCCACAAATTATCGCTTGCATTGAAGTAACAACTGCTGTGATACTTACACACACAGAGTTAATTAATATCATTTACCTCCCTGTCTTTGCTTGCAATGACATTCGCTGTCATTGACCATTGCCACTCCTACGCCACGCTAACTAAGGCACCGATCCCCATCGTAACCGGCACGGCACGTGACGTCATTATCGGCCGGCCGCGCACTGGCCTACACAGCCACGCCTGCGCAGCAACGTGTCCTTTCATTGGTTGGTAAATTAATGGCCATAACTTGGGAAGCACTTATCCGATTAATATCAAACTTTGAAAAGGCACGTCAACAGGGCCCCAGCAATATACCTGGCACGTTTCAATTAGATCGGACCAGTGGTTGTTGAGAAACAGCGGGCACACACACGCGCGCACGCGCACACACACACACACACACACACACACACACACACACACACACACACACACACACACACACACACACACACACACACACACACACACACACACACACACACACACACACACATTGCTGGAATTATAGATATATAAATAAACCCCTGTTAAATGTTCCAGTTCGTTGTTCGTGCTTTCGTTGGCCGAGCATGGTGCGGGTTTGAGAATTAGTAAGGCCGTTCGGGCCGGTAAGTTGCCACTTGGACCGACGGATCTTGGTAATCCCTGCTTGGTTTACACCCGGATCTGGCTCGGTAAACGGTCCGTTCCGCCCGAGGTCCGTCGAGGGTGTGGTTTTCCCCGGTCGTTGGACGACGTGGGTATTTAGGTATATTGAAATTAGGCAACTAACCCGACCCCACGCCGTCAAAATATTGGCGACCACGGTCCCCAAGGGATCCATGAACTGTCGGACTTATCCGAGAGTCACGACCTAAATTCCGGGTGTTCGGTGGGAGACGACTCCACTGCTCCACCATGTGGTCGTTTATCGCCACCGACCACCCCCCCCCCCGGCCCGCAACAATACATCATTTCACCCCCACCTTGGCGTTTGTGTCTATTTGCAATGGGCATGATGTTACACAATCAAGCTTCATGAATAAGTTGTTGCAAGGAAGCACAAAAATTAAGAAAACTGTCTACAACTTGTGTGCACATCAATGTTGAGGCAGAATGAAGACAAAAAGTGGATATCTTGGTCTTGTTACCTGTATCATTTCCACAACCTGGATTCCACAACCAGGAGAATGTCTTGGAACCCACCTTCAGGCGAAGCAGAACTTTGTCTCCCAAATGACACTTAATTCCATTGATGAGAGTCGCAGGCCAGACTGAATGGCAGAGCTGAGCTGTTCAGCAAGTTGAGGCTTAAAACTGTACGCGCTGCAATGAGGGCGGACAAGGAGTCGTGTGTGCGAGGAATCTGTGGTCAAGTGATTCTTGTCCTGCTTATAGAGGAATTAGTGCATTGCGTTCCTCCAAGCCTATCCATCGGTGCACTGCAGTTTGAGCGGAGTCTGGTGGGCTTTTGACAGAGGAGTCCGAAGTTAAGGCCCGCCGGGCTGGTTACTTTAGGCGGTTCTGCCAGGCTGACCATCAGGCTGTTGAGTTGGATATCAGGGGTGTAACTATCACTATTGCTGGCGCTCCAATGAACTGTGAACCACCATCATTTGTCGAAACGCAGGCGACGGTGAACCGGTTGAAATGAGGTAAAGCTCATGGGATTTGTAGCATCCATGCTGAACTTCTCAAGGCTGTTGAAAACGCTGCACTCGTGTCGTTGTATACATTACTATTCTATGTCTGGATCACAGGCATCATCCCAACTGACTGGAAGAGGGGCCTTGTTGTCCCTCTCTCAAAAAGGAAGGGTGAACGTCAGGACTGCAACATCCACTGAGGGGTGACATTGCTCTCAGTGCCAGGCAAGGTCTTTCCTCGGATAATTCTTGATGGAGCTCGCCACCATCTGCCTCAGCACCAGTACCCAGAGCAGTGAAACACCAAAGAGGTCAATGAATGACCGTTTTGTTGCTCTTTGGGTCCTCACGGAATGTAGATGAGAGTTTCAGCACGGGATGCTCACAGCCTATGTTGAACACTGCAAAGCATTCGATTCCGTGAATCTGGATGCCCTCTTGACGATTCTCAGTCTTCATGGATGCCACCAAACCTGATCAATCTGAATTCTGAACTATACTCTGGAACTGAGCGTGTTGTGAGGTGTGGTCGTTCCATCTCTGACATTTCCAGTTGTTACTGGAGTTCTTCAGAGGTGTGTACTGGCCCCCACATTTTTCAGCACTTTTATGGACTGGATTCTGGGGAGGAAGTCGGAGAGATCAAGTTGCGGTGCATTGTTTAGGAATATCACGATCTCTGACCTTGATTAAACAGATGATTCAGTTATCTTTGCGCAGATGCTGGATATCCTTAGTGGGGCTGCTCGACGCATTGAATGAGGAGTCGGAGCTATTGGGATTACCGGTTTCCTGCATAAAAACGAAGATCCAGGCTTTCAATGACATCTTGGATGCTGTTATCTTGTCTATACCTGTTTGTGGCAAGGATGTTGAACTCACACAGAGATTCACTTATCTTGGCAGTGATACTCATGTATCTGCATGTTGTGAACCAGAGGCCAATAGACATCTGAGTCAGACCTGGGGAGTCATGGAATCACTTGATCATGGGATGTGGCGCTGTCGGTACCTATTTAGGAGGACCAAAGTCCGAGTCTTTAAGTCCTTGGTGCTTCCAATCTTGCTCTACGGATGTGACACTTGGACTCTGACCAGAGATCTGAGATGAAGACTTAACTCTTTCAGTGCCATGTTTCTTTGGAGAATTGTTGGCCATTGCTGGTCAGACTTTATGTACAACGAGCGGTTGCTGAGAGAGATTCAGATGAGATTTGCTTCCTGAAAAGTCCGTGAGCGTCACCTGCTGCTGGATGGACACGTGGCTCATTTTCCCGACACTGATCCTGCTCACCACTTTGGACTCGTGAGTAGAGGAGGCCAAAAGGCTGATCACGTGCGTTGTGGTTGCACCAGGTTGATAGGCATCTCAAGGAAATGGGGACGTGCCAGGCATCTGCTTGGGGGGGTAGCCAGACGGAGCTGAAAGTGGACACTGTGACATGCTGCTCCGGCGCATGCTCCCATAACTGGCCTGACCTGACGTTAACTTTTGCAGAGAAATCTGTCAACACGGTTGGTGTATCAGTTTACCACATCAGAAATACCTTTTGGCTCACTGAGAATGTCCATCAATGTTTAAAACCTGTGAATGAATCAGGAGGCAGAAAACATTTCACAACAAATGACAACACAGAACATTCCATGAACTTCGTATTTATTAAAACAACACAATGGCCATTTCAGCACAGAGTAAAAAGTGGAGAAAAGAGGAAATTCACACCAGAATAATTTTAATAAAGAAAGACAACTTTGTGAATCCGTTAACACGAAACCATTGACTTTTGGTCGCAACCACTCAAGAGAAATGTTTCACACAAAAAGATATAAAAGAAAACAATGTACGAAAACACTTATCAAGGTAACACTGAATTGGGGGGAAAACAGACAAAACTGGAGAATTTTAAACACATGAACACAAAGATCATCTCAACACCGATTAGAACTCAAGAACCAATCAAATAACGAGATGTCTCCGACTCAAGTTTCATCTCAACACACTGGACTGTTAATAAATGTACAAAGATGAGTTTCATTCCTTCTTTCATTTCAATGTGAAACACAGAAGAAAAAACGAGGAGATGACATCTTCAGCATCACAAAGAGTGAGAGCGACTACTTCACACCTGTAGTACACCTGAATTACATTTTTTGAGGAGACACCATCTCCTTACTGGATGGTCATTGGTTCCTGAAGGAAGCTCATCCGCCCTTTGTCAGGTGCTGTTTTTAGTCTTGACAGGATGACACAGTCACCCTCCACACAAACAAGGCCAGCGAGGGGGGGGTCGGTGTTGTCGCTGACATTCCGACCATGCTGCAGGTCGCACTGAGTTACATGTTCACATTGACGGTCCCAAAAGACAGACCTGACGTCGTGTTGCAATAACCAGAAGAGAATTTTCATTCCAGTCGAGTAGTCATGTTAAACATGTCAGGAGATTCACACAGGAGTGGTACAGCCTTGAAAATAAACATCTCTTGGCTTCAATCCTGGGATGGAGACATTGTGGTTCGGTCGAGTCTTCTCAGGGATCGCGAATCTATAAAAAAACAAGATATTTTATATAAATGTCATTTATCCTGAAAAAAACATTGTTTTTAGCACATGGAGAAATGAATATCCTGCATGTGAAACACCAGGGTGACAGTTTATAGCCGTGTCGGGATTCAAACCCAGGTGATGTCATGATCTACCTGTGTATCACAGCAATGGTTTATGTGACGCTTAATATTTCAAAGCTGCGAACCAAGTGTTGCGTCATAAATAGGGTCCAGGGAGTTTGGGAATGAATAAAGGGGAGAACACAGCTCGAGAAGGGGAGAACACAGCTCGAGAAGGGGAGAACACAGCTTCAGAAGGGGAGAACACAGCTTCAGAAGGGGAGAACACAGTTTCAGAAGGGGAGAACACAGCTTCAGAAGGGGAGACACACAACTTCAGAAGGGGAGAACACAACTTCAGAAGGGGAGAACACAACTTCAGAAGGGCAGAACACAGCTTTAGAAGGGGAAAACACAGCTTCAGAAGGGCAGAACACAGCTTTAGAAGGGGAAAACACAGCTTCAGAAGGGGAGAACACAGCCCCAGAAGAGGAGAACACAGCCCGAGAAGGGGAGAACACAGCTCCAGAAGGGAGAACACAGCTTCTATGAGGGGTGAGCAAGTGGAGCATTGTAAGAGAAGCGAGTGAAGCATTCCATGAGGAGTGAGTGGAGCATTCTTCGAGGAGTGAGTGGTGCGCCCCTTTGGTTCGTTCCAGCGAGGAATGTGCAAGGGCAAGGATATTACAAAACGTGCAAGAAGAGAAATATTTTACCGGGATGAACTCCATTCGTCTTTCAAATGTTGAACGGCAGACATCTTGTCTCTCCATCCAGATGGAATGAGATATAGAAGACACTGGACACAGCATATTCCACTGGATGGTGCAAGAACAAAGAATAAGTTCCAATAAAAAATGATTCAAGAAGCATTTACTCTCCTGACATGATCAGATATCCTGAAGGAAGAAAGATTCCAGACCAATCACAGTTCATCTTAGCTTTGTGCATCATAATACTAAAACCACAAGAATCTCATCTGTGAGAGTGATTTGAAATCGATGCTTATCGACATTTACGGATAAAAATCAAATCCTACCAAGGTAATTTATAAATAAATAATAATCCCACTGAGAAAAGTACATCGATAAATAAAGAAGAGCGACACACGGTCGACCCTTTGCTGTTTCAAACCGTACCTGGGTTCCTCTGCAGGTGCCGATCCAGGTACGTTCAATCAGAACACAGCACAAGATGAAGAAGCAATGGACAACCCCAATTTACAGGAGAAGTCACATGGGTTTTCAGCACAAACACAGGACACGTGAATGAAGAAAAGGGAGCGAGATGACAATCCTGGTGTTCATACCATGTTTATAACATCCTCCTGCTGGAATCCCTGTACTCCTTCCTCCATGACGTGACCTTCCAGGCGGTTCACCTGCAACAATAGAATTACACAAACACACGAGGATATGACAAGAAGGGGTACAAAAGGTGACATCTTGTGAGATCATTTCACTTCTGAAAAACTTTGAAAAACAGGATTGTCACAAACATTCCAAGGGGAACTGTACGATCACTTGGAAAACATGGCAAGGAAGGTTCAGATGAAAGGACTCGCACAATGTTGTAACAATTAGTGAGTGTTTTACCAAATGAGTGTTACAATAACTCACGATGAAAACCTCTCGTGGAGAAAGATAAACACCATGATGATCCCCAGAAATCTGCATCCATCACAGACTCTTGGAAAATACAAAACAGGAGACAAAGACAAAATGAAGAACCAATTCCAAGAACACAAAAATCTCGTTTGGTGGAACAGAGATGATAATGGAGGTGTCCTGGTGTTTATAACATGGTGTAATTTCAATGTGCAGTTACAGGTGAAAGGAGGACAGCATTTGCTCAGGTGAAGAAAAGCTCGCAGGTAGACAGGCAGGTAGGCCTCTGATATTCGTGGACCAGAGTGAAAAGGTATGAATGTGAACAACGATGGGATCATGAGGGTAGTGGGGGAGGGGGGCAAGGTAGTGTGATTGAGCAAGATGTGGGGATGGAGGTGCAGGCTCGATCGGGGTGAGAGGCAAGAGGAAGCCCAACGGTGTTGAGAGGGAAATGTGGAGCAGTTTGTGTGTGTTTCGTACAAAACGATTTATGTTTGTAAACCGTGAGTGTTCTTGGAAAAGTGTTCACACCTGTCACGACTGGGGTGAAGAGCTGGGTTACTGAATGCTTCGAAGGAGGTCGTACTAAACCTTCGTGGCAGAATAAGCTGAGAGGGCTTACGTATTGGCCAGGAAGGTAAAAGTGAAAAAGTGAGTGTGCCTGAAGGAAGATTAGTGTTTGAGACAGATGGAGAAGAAGAAGCGATGGACAACTCCGATTTACAGGAGAAGTCACCTGGCTTTTCAGCACAAACACAGGACACATGAATGAAGAAAAGGGAGCGAGATGACAACCTCCACGTGGTGCTGCTGTTAAATGATATTCAACCATTTTACACTCTGAAGTTATCAGGACTGATGTCATTAACTGACCAATACCACCGACGCACTCAGGACAAACCCCAGCAATGGGGCCCGAGATTGCGTAGCACTAAATAAAGTCCTTTTCAAGGTCAAAAGCCATGGACCACAACAAGACCAGTGGGTCCTTCCTACACATCCCCCAACTCATTGTTGAGGGGCTGACATTTCCTAATTGTGAGATCCTCGCCAACATCCTGAAGGACTACAACATTGACATAGCCATACTCCGGGAAACTCATCACGAGGATGACAAAAAGGCTGCAAAGAGAAAGATTGGAGATTAGCTCTCCACCAACTCACACCTGAGGCAGCGACATGGCTGCAGAACCTGGACATGAAACTTTAGCGCAATCCCCATTGGTCGTTCACCAAAAGAAAGATGTGAACAAAAAAAACATTAAAATAATTGTTGATGGATGTGCAGGCTTAAACATTTCAAAAAACAATTGAAATTTAAAAAGTGACGTCATGTCCTGTGAACCAATCCATGAGGATACAGTCTTGGTGGAGGAGGCATTGATGGCTTTGTCGAGCATCTCCACTGTATCCCGACAGGAAAAAAGCTCTGTTGTAAAACAGCCTCAATCTGCCACCACACCGAGGTCGAAATGCCAGGTCAGGTGAGCTGCAATGAGGTGAGGCAACCACAGCCATCAGTACAAGGCTCAAAACCATGTGATCATCTGAAAGAGCCCAGACTGATGTCATCAACTGACCAATACCACCGACGCACTCGGGACAAACCCCAGCAATGGGGCCCGAGATTGCATTGCACTAAATAAAGTCCTTTTCAAGGTCAAAAGCCATGGACCACAACTAGAGCAGGAGGTCCCTCCTCCACATCCCCCAACTCATTGTTGAGGGGCTGACATTTCCTAATTGTGAGATCCTCGCCAACATCCTGAAGGACTACAACATTGATGCAGCCATACTCTGGGAAACTCATCACGAGGATGACAAAAAGGCTGCAAAGAGAAAGATTGCAGATTAGCTCTCCACCAACTCACACCTGAGGCAGCAACATGGCTGCAGAACCTGGACATGAAACTTTAGCGCAATCCATATGAGTCGTTCACAAGAAGAAAGATGTGAAGAAAAAAACATTAAAATAATTGTTGATGGATATGCAGGCTTAAACATTTCAAAAACAATTGAAATTTTAAAAGTGACGTCATGTCCTGTGAACCAATCCATGAGGATACAGTCTTGGTGGAGGAGGCATTGATGGCTTTGTCGAGCATCTCCACTGTATCCCGACAGGAAAGATGCTCTGTTGTAAAACAGCCTCAATCTGCCACCACGCCAAGGTAGAAATGCCAGGTCAGGTGAGCTGCAATGAGGTGAGGCAACCACAACTATCAATACAAGGCTCAAAACCATGTGATTATCTGTCAGAGCCCAGACTGATGGAATGATACCCGGAAAGGTATGATTGACAATAGAGAACGAATACACCTTGATCGAAGCTCGGTGCGGAGGGAAATTTCATTCCGATCGGCTGAACTATCGTCGAGTTATGTAAAAAAATATTAAAATTACTACCATTAGGTCATGACCTTAAAAATTAGGTCAACATCAAAAGACATGATATCAACCCCACCGACTTCACATTCACATTATTGATATAAAATTTCATTCCAAAAGTTCCAGCGGGCTCCGATATCCAGCTCGGTAATTGATGCGGTTCGGGAATTTCGAGTGTATGGAGTGCAGGAAGAAAATAATGATCATAATAACTTTCTAAATGGGGGTTTACTACTCCGAGGGGTTGAAGAAACTTGTGGTTCCAATTAAAATAGGGGACGATAATTGCGGAAACAAACCCGACAACAGCAACAAGCCTTCCCCAAGTAAGGGGGAGGCTCAACAAACGATATTTGATGAAGGAGCACACCTGGTGTTCGAGTTGTGCCGACAGGTGAAGGGGAACTCGGCACAACCTTCCATTCGTTCCTCGTTCTTCATCTTGACTGCATTCACCGGACCCATCGCCAGTGTGTGTGGTCCCTCTCAGTGTATTATTCTTCCTTTCTCTTTTCTTTGTACTCTTCTGCTCCCACAATTCCTCCTCGTCCTCATCCTCACACTCTCTCTTCCTTTTGCTGCCCTTCTCCCGCTGTGGCTCTTGGGGAGCGATTTCCAATGGAGACCTTGGTAGGAGGGAAACGGAATGTTAAAGGTCACTTCCATTTGTGATGAAATCATGACCCCCCTCGCCCCATGATGCCCCACATCTTAAAGTCCCAAGCGAGTCACACCTCGTCCAGCCATCTTCCCTCTACAAAGTCAAAATGTTCAGTGTCCCCGAGAGGAACGTGTCCGTCCTTAAGATGGTGTTGAAGTGTTGAGTAGGAGTAATAAAGTGAGTCATAAACAGCAGAGGTGGAGAGTAAGCGGAAACCGAATCTTCTGATCACCAGCAACCGCTGACGAAGGTATTCATTAACCCCTTTGTTAGCATCAGTTGGTGGAGGTTAAAGATCCCATGGTGTCCACCACAAAGTGTCCGTGAGCTCTCACCGGTACACTGGACCATTGACAAGTTCCTGCTCGAACCAACAGCCATGCTTCGAGCAATGATGTAACCCAGCAGGCATGTACTGCATCCGAAACGAATGAACCCTTCATCAAGTTGTCATCCTTCCATGTTAATATGCAAATGTACATCCACAGATATATCAATATTTACAGGATTAACAAATACAAGGGAGTTCCTGCACTTCCTCCCATAATGCTCCGATATCATGATATTGCACAAAGTGATGGAGTTAGAAAGGGGACTCACAGCTCTTGGCAAGAAACGTCACCACGTCCCACATTGGCATCTCCACGACACAACCTCTTGGCCTCTCCTCCATCATGTGTCTCTTTTCTTTTCCTTTTGTTTTTACAAGTAGTGCTGGTGCCGTTCAGATCTTTCTGTACCCTTGGTATGGGGTTGGCATGGTGTTGGCACACACTTGGGAGTGTTGGTAAATGCTTTCTCCTGATCTTGATCTTGATGCGTGGAAGGGTCTTTGTTTGCTTGATACTGCTGAAAGACATGTGGACCAAGGCAGGCTTACGGAAAAAGGAAACTGATACATGGAAACATCAGCTCACAGAGACGGGAATTAAAAACAAATGAAATAAATAAATTATTGCGAGAGATGATTTACACACTCACATACCTCGTTGGGAGCTTCACATCTTCTGAATTCTGCCCTTCTGTACCTGTATTCCCATCAAGACCGTCAGGTGACCGCACATAGAACAGGAGATAAGCCTGTTGGTGCATCACCTCGGTCACGTTCACCTTGTTCACGAATGCATCATTCATTTTAAACCAGGTGCCGTGACTCACCTGTGGGGAAATGCATCAAATATCATCCTTGCATTGTGACAAAAGCTCAACATATCGAAGAACAATTCACTCCTTTCATATTTGTAGTTTGTGGTGGTGGTGACAATGGCCTGGCAAAGTTGATAAGTCTCAATGTCACTGCAGAGCAGAAACGTAAAGCTTATCTTTTACAAAGAGCAAGAGTGTGAGGCCTGTACCATTGTCAGGGATTTGGAACTTCATTACATTGGGCGAGTCATTGTGTCGATACTCAGTCTGAACTCCACATTTCCACACCGATTGGCAAGGTAAATTAAAACCACCCATTGTTTTACTTACACAAGAGATGATGTTTTGGCGGCACCTACCCTTCTGTGAAGGATCGTACGAAGGATGAGATCGCCTGGTTTCACGCCATTTTACATCTATGATGGATAAAACCAAGAACGGACTGAACACTCAACAACTAATAATGTTCCTCATGACCTGATCAAATGTTGTCCATTGTTCACTCAATAGACTCATGAACTGAGGTTCCATCTGGATGGTCACAATGGATAATCAAAATGTGATTCAATCACGTAACCTGAAGAACATGTTCCCCTCGCCCTGGAGGGCTGCTGTACATCCTATTGGACACAACAAGGTCACGCAGCAGATAATGGTCTCACGTGGATCACTCACCTTGACAAAACTGAAATAGTGACCTTTGCAACTTCTTTTCCCATGATGGACGAGAACAGCATAAAGGAAGTAGTATATTGGAGGCCCGTCTGGTTGTGACATGTGGGGACGAAGATTCAGCTTTTCAACATATGGGAAGTTCTGTGGATAAATAATCACGTCATTGGAGGTCAAAAGTTCAAACACCAATTCAGTCCAAATCAGAAAGTCATTGCCGAATTCTAACCAGGTGTATCGAGCATTTTAGAGGTGAAATTGGTGACGTAGTGAGCACCTTGTGGAATGGGGCTTGATGAGGTCTTGGATCAGAAACAAAAGTCACATCCGATCGTGTAAGTGTCCTGGTGTACAGGTGTTCCAGATAAGGACAAACGTACCTTTGAGATCTTTCCCCCAGTGACACAGGAAAACCTCTTCAGTGTGAAGGTGAGGACGTTTGGTGGGTCGTAAATTGTGGTAGCCATTGTGGCAGGTCTCTTTGAGTTGCACCTGGAAATCATCACCACAATCCCATCAAACGTGATCATGAGATATATAAACAACACAGGGGGTTCTGGTCACGTGGTGATCTGTCACCAGAAAAGTTGTTTTTTAAGAGACAGATAACTTTGATAAACGTTTCCATTGTTTTAAAGATCTTTCCCTGCACAATGCAGATCAACATTTGGAACAACAGACGAAAGGTGCACCCACCATTCACAGAAATAAGCATTGTCTCCAAACAGGTCGTCTCTCCTTGAAAAATGCTGAAGAGACTCCTCGATACCCGAAAAATTCTGTGGAAGGACAGGGAAATAGGTCAAAGGTCATGGAATCAGCACACGATCATTATTGTGAAGTTCGAGCACACCCCCCACCACCAGATTTATTTAATTTATCACTTACATTTGTCTACCTGCACCAGGTCACGGCACGGCGAGTAAAACGAAACGGAAAAAATATTTTATAAAAAACTGAATCCCAACCTCAATATCGAGGAGAACGTCCCTCATCGGCTCGTTCCTGTTCGACTTGTGATGGCAAGTTAAACACTCAACTGATGGAGAAACGGACAATGGTTACCACAACACAGAGAATGTGATAACTGTTGTTTCACTCTTCCATGAGCCTACACTTGTGCATCAACACACTGGTTCGACCTCATAGTCAAGGAGTTTCAGTTTGTACCTTATGGGATTAAAAACCCATTTATCATTGTCAAAAGATACAAAATATATATTATAGGCATCAACTAGTCCTTAACTAACATGAGAACACACACACACACATACACACACACACACACACACAGACACACACACACACACACACACACACACACACACACACACACACACACACACACACACACACGTGGAGTGGAATTCTAACCAAGAGATTGGCAGGTTCACTGAGAGTGATTCAAATGTGTTCAACGGATTAAAGCACAACCAAGATGGAGTTCATCAAAACTGAACAAATAAATAATGTGGCACACAATAAAACCTGTGTTATGTGATCCCCTTCCAATCAAATAAAAGCGGCCATACTGTACAGGTACCCAATGTGGTATTTACCATTACAGGGTGCTCATGTGTGCATGATCAGTTGGTCACAGAAGGCCGCAAGACGTTTGATCCACTCATTGTGATGGACTCACCTTGTGTTTGTAGGTACCCTTCAAATGTCCGACTGATCACCTTGGACGAACAGCAATGCTGACAGAGGCTGTGAAGTACAAAAGATAAATGTACAAACAGTAAATCATGAACTCACTGAGTTTGGGGTCTGAGTGTAGCTGGTTACGTACTCACCAGTGAGTATTCGTGTTTATTGAGTTTTATCCCTGGGGATGGGGATGAAGTTAGCAATAAATCCCAAAAAGCAAACATTATGCCACCACATCAGGATCCACCACGAGCTCAACCACAAACCAACCCTGACTGGTCACGCTGTCCATCCCTCTCTACTCTCACATACTCGATGTCAGAATTAGTCTGTCTTTGTACTCCCTTCTCATTACTTATCATGTATGTGTGCACCCTGACCATCATATCCTCCCTCTCCACCCTCCAACCCACAACTACTCTAGTACTTTTAACATCTTAACTCCTCCACTATCGACAGTTCTCCGTCGATCATTCCCATATTGTCTTGTCTGATTCATTACTTGCAGGGCTCCCCGGTATAGTTTTTATGGGACCTAAAACACTTCCCAAAAAAAACAACAAACATTTCCTTCCCTTGATTGATTAAGGGTGGAAGATAAATATCTGGAGATAAATAGCAAGTTACAAATTCAAGAAGAAATGGAGGTGTCGAATTCAACTAGAA
Organism: Eptatretus burgeri; assembly: GCF_056783735.1. Lineage (NCBI taxonomy): Eukaryota > Metazoa > Chordata > Myxini > Myxiniformes > Myxinidae > Eptatretus > Eptatretus burgeri. The sequence continues at coordinate 103,452,598 of NC_140969.1, forward strand.
TGTGGTGAACAAATGAAACATGGATCGTGACACTCACGATCAAAAGGGAAGTGCTCCAGGAGCTGTTTCACACCGAACGGTCCCAAAAAATGATCACACCCATGTTCATTAAGATTATATTAATTACTCACCATATTGGGAATTATCAATCATATCAAATAGTGGTAGTGTACCACAAGGCACTCTCATTATCCTACTAACTCGATGGCGGCTGTGGGGTTGTCAGGTGGCGTCGTTCACTGTCAGGATACGAAAGGTGTGTTATCACAGTGAAAATGGATTAAATCCAGGACAAAGTGGAATCAGCGAATCCTTTTGAGAAATTTGTGAGTTTTGCTTCATCAAGGTTCTGAAAGAGGTGTGATGATAAAACTATTGGTAGTCAAAGGATATGATGTATTTTACAAACATCTTACACTCTCTGTTCGTTCAACAATGTCCTCAGACCTGTTTGGGGGTTCGTGTCATGAGGAACTTTCTACCCTAACCCCCACCCTTCCAAAAGGCAGGAGGGACAATTGACCCCACACTGCACCCCCCACCTCCACCCCTCCCATGTCCCCCATCTCTGGAAGTCACGAAAATATTTGTATCAAACTAAACATCGCTGTGCTGACTTTATTCATAAAGCAAAGGTGACAAAATGGTGGTGACCTCGCAGCGTGACTGATAAACACGAAATATGTCCATGAAAAGGGAGAGGGAGACACAATGGATCACATTGAGATCTCCCAGCTGTGGAATCATGAACCTGGCAAAGTTTAGGTTCATAGAAGTGGATAAAACATAAAACAGAATGGATAGAAAAGGAAGAGGATGTGAAGCTCTCACGCATCATCTCGCTGCATGGCATCCAAGAGAAACCCGAGGAACTCGTGCGCGTCTTCCTGATTACCTTGAACAAAATGTTGTGCAATACCTGCAACCATTCAAACAACAATCTCTCCAAACAACAATCGAAATGATCTTAAAATCCATTTATCATAAAATCAAAGCAATCTGTGAATTAAAACTGTGCAAGGAGAACAAAACACACACACACACACACACACACACACACACACACACACACACACACACACACACACACACACACACACACACACACACACACACACACACACACACACAATTGTGACAACTCAATAAAAAAACCTCTACCTCCCCCTGTCAACTCTGTCTCCTCTTCATTCACTGCCACCCCCCCCCCCCCAGCCCCAGATCCTCAACCTCCCCCTTCCAAAGCTGTTACATCTTTACTCTCACCCTCCTCCCATTCAGAAAAGCAAATGGGCATTCCCACGTCGAAACAGTGGAATACGTAAGGCTCACTGTTGCCCAATAAAGTGATCACCGACTTCACAGAAACCCATCACAATTTTAAGAGAAACAAGGAGCTGATACTCTCGGTCCCCCATCTTTTGGGTGGTATGAGGAATCGATCATTATGGAATGAAAGCTAAATCTTGAACTGCTTTTGAAACATCACGTGCACAAGCCAAGTTACTGAGATGGTTTCAAGGGCAACAAAAATCAGCCAATCACAGCCATGATCTCATCACGTTGGGATAATGTCCTGAGGAACAGATATCTACAATATGGAAGTTCAACGGTTTTGTAAACATCACGGACACAAAACTTCATGGACGGATGATCGATGATGGATGATTGGTGGATAATTTTACAGGGTTATAAAGTGTAACTTATTAAGGGTTTTAAAGTGTAAATTATAGAGGGTTCTAAAGTGTAAATTATAGAGGGTTCTAAAGTGTAAATTATAGAGGGTTCTAAAGTGTAAATTATAAAGGGTTCTAAAGTGTAAATTATTAAGGTTTCTAAAGTGTAAATTATAGAGGGTTCTAAAGTGTAAATTATAGAGGGTTCTGAAGTGTAAATTCTAAAGGGTTCTAAAGTGTAATTTATCAAGGGTTCTAAAGTGTAAATTCCAAATGGTTCAGAAGTGTAAATTATAGAGGGTTCTAAAGTGTAAATTCTAAAGGGTTCTAAAGTGTAAATTCTAAATGGTTCTAAATTGTAAATTCTAAAGGGATCTAAAGTGTAATTTATCAAGGGTTCTAAAGTGTAAATTCCAAATGGTTCCAAAGTGTAAATTCTAATGTGTTCTAAAGTGTAAATTCCAAATGCTTCCAAAGTGTAAATTCTAATGTGTTCTAAAGTGTAAATTCTAAATGGTTCTGAAGTGTAAATTCCAAATGGTTCCAAAGTTTAAATTCTAATGTGTTCTAAAGTGTAAATTCGAAATGGTTCCAAAGTGTAAATTCTAATGTGTTCTAAAGTGTAAATTCTAAATGGTTCTAAAGTGTAAATTCTAAAGGGTTCTAAAGTGTAATTTAGCAAGGGTTCTAAAGTGTAAATTCCAAATGGTTCCAAAGTGTAAATTCTAATGTGTTCTAAAGTGTAAATTCCAAATTGTTCTAAAGTGTAAATTCCAAATGGTTCTAAAGTGTAAATTCAAAATGTTTCCAAAGTGTAAATTCTAATGTTCTAAAGTGTAAATTCCAAATGGTTCCAAAGTGTAAATTCTAATGTGTTCTTAAGTGTAAATTCCAAAGGGTTCTAAAGTGTAATTTATCAAGGGTTCTAAAGTATAAATTCCAAATGGTTCCAAAGTGTAAATTATAATGTATTCTAAAATGTAAATTCTAAATGGTTCTAAAGTGTAAATTCCAAATGGTTCCAAAGTGTAAATTCTAATGTGTTCTAAAGTGTAAATTCCAAATGGTTCCAAAGTGTAAATTCTAATGTGTTCTAAAGTATAAATTCCAAATGGTTCCAAAGTGTAAATTCTAATGTGTTCTAAAGTGTAAATATAAATGGTTCTAAAGTGTAAATTCTAAAGGTTTCTAAAGTGTAATTTATCAAGGGTTCTAAAGTGTAAATTCCAAACGGTTCCAAAGTGTAAACTCTAATGTGTTCTAAAGTGTAAATTCCAAATGGTTCTAAAGTGTAAATTCCAAATGGTTCTAAAGTGTAAATTCAAAATGTTTCCAAAGTGTAAATTCTAATGTTCTAAAGTGTAAATTCCAAATGGTTCCAAAGTGTAAATTCTAAAGGGTTCGAAAGTGTAATTTATCAAGGGTTCTAAAGTGTAAATTCCAAATGATTCCAAAGTGTAAATTCCAATGTGTTCTGAAGTGTAAATTCCAAATGGTTCCAAAGTGTAAATTCTAATGTGTTCTAAAGTGTAAATTCCAAATGGTTCCAAAGTGTAAATTCTAATGTGTTCTAAAGTGTAAATTCCAAATGGTTCTAAAGTATAAATTCTAAAGGGTTCTCAAGTGTAATTTATCAAGGGTTCTAAAGTGTAAATTCCAAATGGTTCCAAAGTGTAAATTCTAATGTGTTCTCAAGTGTAAATTCCAAATGGTGCCAAAGTGTAAATTCTAATGTGTTCTAAAGTGTAAATTCCAAATGGTTCTAAAATGTAAATTCCAAATATTTCCAAAGTGTAAATTCTAATGTGTTCTAAAGTGTAAATTCCAAATGGTTCCAAAGTGTAAATTCTAATGTGTTCTAAAGTGTAAATTCAAAATGGTTCCAAAGTGTAAATTCTAAAGTGTTCTCAAGTGTAATTTATCAAGGGTTTTAAAGTGTAAATTCCAAATGATTCCAAAGTGTAAATTCTAATGTGTTCTAAAGTGTAAATTCTAATGTGTTCTTAAGTGTAAATTCTAAATGGTTCTAAAGTGTAAATTCCAAATGGTTCTAAAGTATAAATTCTAAAGTAATTTATCAAGGGTTCTAAAGTGTAAATTTTAAAGGGTTCTAAAGTGTAAATTATAGAGGGTTCTAAAGTGTAAATTCTTGAGGGTTCTAAAGTGCAAATTTTAGAGGGTTCTGAAGTGTAAATTCTCATGTGTTCTAAAGTGTAAATTCTAAAGTGTAATTTATCAAGGGTTCTAAAGTGTAAATTTTAAAGGGTTCTAAAGTGTAAATTATAGAGGGTTTTCAAGTGTAAATTATTGAGGGTTCTAAAGTGTAAATTATAGAGGGTTCTAAAATGTAAATTATAGAGGGTTCTAAAGTGTAAATTATAGAGGGCTCTAAAGTGTAAAATATAGAATTTGTGGTCACAGTCAGCTGAACTGTCCCACCAACGGGTCGAACTCGCACACACACAGCACACACCGGACGCATGCATGGCTCCTTCAACATACGTTGAGATAGCATGATGTTTTCTCCAAAGTGTTATATTCCACAACGGAATATAAATGTGTATTTGTTTTTAAAATCACAGGTGTCAATGAAATAGTTTCTTTGAAAGAAAGTTTCTTCCATTCTCAGGACGATGTTCGGGTAACCATTGTACGGAGCTGCCTTGTGTGCACAGAGAGTTGTTGAAATGTACGACTCGCATGTTAATGGGAATATTACATAAATTAACATGTAATTGATCACTTTGCAATAACATTTATATTACTGTTTGTCCATTTGGCTGAAACAGGTTTAAAATTGAAAAATGAAAACCCTGAAATGCCACGATCGTGGAGGTCGAGTGCTGCAGAGCATAAAAGTCCTGTTCTCCAAGTGTGACGTCAATGATTCAGGAAAAGCTCCACCAGGAACGTTTAACCTTTAACCTTTCCCGGGGGGGGGTGTACAAGGCATTCATATAGAAACAGAATCTCGGAGGGGGAAGTGGTGGCAACTAGAATTTGCAATAAAGAGGGGAGGGGGGCACAGCATAATTGTGGAGGGGAACGGGGCACAAGTATAATTTTTATGGAGGGGGAGGGGGCACAAGTATAATTTTTATGGAGGGGGAGGGGGCACAAGTATAATTTATATGGAGCGGGAAGGGGGGCACAAGTATAATTTTATGGAGGGGGAGGGGGGCACAAATATAATTTTTATGGAGGGGGAGGGGGGCACAAGTATAATTTATATGGAGCAGGAAGGGGGGTACAAGTATAATATTTATAATTAAGGAGGGGCTGTGCACGAACATTGTGTGAGATCTTTCACGAACAACAGAATTCCCTCCTGGGGGAGTGGGTATTTACCAGTAAACTAAAAACATGGAATGAAAATATTTCAAACTTTACACCCACAAGGATTTGTGGGAAAAGGCGGGAAAAGGATCGGTTTCAGTTTTTTCATTCTCACACCCTCAGAATGATGCATTTGTAAACCTGCAATCTTAAAACGGTCAAACAACTCCCAGGATGGAGGGGTCTTGGTGGTGAGTATAGGGGACTATGATGGAGTTGTTGTCGATCAGGATGTGTGGATCATTATTCATGCATCAATGAATCTCCCTGTGACGTTTCTTTCCGGTGCACACGAGCTAGTACTGCAGTATACGATGATAACTCCACCAAACACCGTTAATGATGGTGTTTCACTCTCGTCGGGGCACATTGTACTCACTTTGGAGCCGTGAAATGAAGGGCCATGGAAGGAACGGTGCCCTTGTGTCTGACATCGCCTTGATGATGTGTTGGCGCATCGTACACAATGTGCATGATGAAGTGTGCTCACCTGCACGTGATAAAAAAACAAAAACTTAATGATCATGCCACTGAATGATTATGGTTGTAGGGTAGAGAAACTAAGTGAAGATATAGATGAACAGGGCGAGGTACACACCATCATCGCCATGACTCCCCGACAGCAGGTGGTTCACCAAGGGTGCTGTGTACGTCAGGCATTGGAGCGTAGCGTTCAAAAAACAAGTGTTACCACCGTTCTTCAAACCTGCCCCAATGCCTCGACTTCTTCCCCACTCCAAGGAGAGCTCACCTGTTGTGTGATGGTCAGGTGTGGGAACATGTCTCCCATTGTGATCATCATCTGCAGGAAGCAAAACCAAAATATGGTGTCATATACATATATTTGGCATCAACTCCATGATATCACGGTACGAGTTCAACAACACACCGGTGTAGATCCAGAAAGCCAAAAGGAAAACCCACATTTGGTGGTGTTTGGTTCGCAATGGGGGGTCTTGTCACTGTTGAGAGACGCGTTCAGCGCCCTCTCAACATTCACGTTCTGCCTCATCGCAGATTCTGCAGGAATGGAAAACAGAGATAAAGGGTTACTGAGAGATAAAATAAATAAATAAACAAATAAATACACAAGAAAACAAATAAATAAACAAATAAATAAATACACAAGAAAATAAATAAATAAATACACAAGAAAACAAATAAATAAATACACAAGAAAATAAATAAATAAATAAACAAATAAATAAATACACAAGAAAACAAATATAAAAATGAATACACAAGAAAACAAATAAATAAACAAACAAATAAATAAATACACAAGAAAACAAATAAATAAATACACAAGAAAACAAATAAATAAATAAATACACAAGAAAACAAATAAAAAAATAAATACACAAGAAAACAAATAAATAAATAAATACACAAGAAAACAAATAATAAATATCTCAACAACGATCATAATCTTGATCCAGCAACAATCATGATGTTGATCCAGTAACGATCACGATCTTGATCCAGTAACAATCATAATCTTGATCCAGTAACAATCATGATCTTGATCCAGTAACGATCACGATCTTGATCCAGTAACAATCATAATCTTGACCCAGTAACAATCATAATCTTGATCCAGTAACAATCATTATCTTGATCCAGTAACAATCATGATCGTGATCCAGTAACGATCACAATCTTGATCCAGTAATGATCACGATCTTAATCCAGTAATGATCTTGATCCAGTAACGATCTTGATCCAGTAACAATCATAATCTTGATCCAGTAACAATCATGATCTTGATCCAGTAACGATCACAATCTTAATCCAGTTTCAATCATGATCTTGATCCAGTAACAATCACGATCTTGATCCAGTAATGATCTTGATCCAGTAACAATCATAATCTTGATCCAGTTACAATCATGATCTTGATCCAGTAACGATCTTGATCCAGTAACAATCATGATCTTGATCCAGTAACAATCATGATCTTGATCCAGTAACAATCATGATCTTGATCCACATTCTTTCATGAAGATAACAATTCCCTGAAGATTTTTCCTCCTCTCAACATCACTCTCATCTCCTTGTTGAGAATTTCTCTCTTTCTTTGTGAATTAAAGAATAAAACAAATGCAAACAACGGTCTCCAACCTCCTGCCCTCCCTCACCTGTACTCACTCACCTATACTCCAACCACCTGTACTCCAACCACCTGTACTCCCTCATCTGTATTCCACCAACTGTACTCCACCACCTGTACTCCAACCACCTGTACTCCACCCACCTGCCCTCCCTCACCTGTACTCCACCCATTTGCCCTCCCTCACCTGTACTCCACCCATCTGCCCTCCCTCACCTGGACTCCACCCACCTGCCCTCTCTCACCTGTACTCCACCCACCTGCCCTCCCTCAATTGTACTCCACCCACCTGCCCTCCCTCACCTGTACTCCACCCACCTGCCTTCTCTCACCTGTACTCCACCCACCTATCCTTCCTCACCTGTACTCCCCCCACCTGCCCTCCCTCACTTGTACTCCACCCACCTGCCCTCCCTCACCTGTACTCTACCCTCCTGCCCTCTCTCACCTGAACTCCACCCACCTGCCCTCCCTCACCTGTACTCCACCCTCCTGCCCTCTCTCACCTGTACTCCACCCACCAGCCCTCCCTCACCTGTACTCCACCCACCTGCCCTCCCTCACTTGTACTCCACCCACCTGCCCTCCCTCACTTGTACTCCACCCTCCTGCCCTCTCTCACCTGTACTCCACCCACCTGCCCTCCCTCACTTGTACTCCACCCACCTGCCCTCCCTCACCTGTACTCCACCCACCTGCCCTCCCTCACCTGTACAATAAATCGAAGTGAACGAGGAACAGGGTCCAACACAAACGATAAAAGTCCAAACGGTTGAACCTCCAAAGAGCGTGACAGTTTCAACTCGGACCAAACACAACTGCAGACTCACGTAACATTTTGTTGCTTAGCAACAGCACAAAAATAACCGACATCCAGGTCTCTTATTCCGACCAACGGAACGTTTTTTCCACAATCGATTTCATTTGTTTGATTTGATGATAAATTTACATTAAAATGTGAATAAATGTTTTTTAAACTAAGTTAACCAAACCCAGTTAACCAAACTAAGTTAACCAGCACTTTTCGAGGTTCACGGGATGACAGGTCAGAGGGAGCGGACTTCACTCTCATCCACCTGGTGGGGGTTAAACTGCCAGTCTGACTGTAAACTGTCGTCCTGGTGATGTTCAGCGCAGGGTGATGCATCAATGAGCACACCTGATCCTTTGGAAACGACGTTAAGTCGGCTATCCAGTCTGCTAGCATTCACCGAAGGACGTTAAATATCCCTTAAAGGACGTTATTGGGTTAAGTATGATTTATTAATTGGTTTCAATGACTGAAGAAAACTAAAATCGAATGTGCGAGAATGTTTTTATTTCATGACTCGTAAACTGTAATTGTTATATTCTCCTCTGACATTTATATCATTTCATCACTCACGTCGGGATTTTTGTTTTTCCCCAGGAAATTCCACATCCTCGTAATTAATACATGCTCTAGGCGGTGTATTGGTACGCTTTATTGTTTGTGATCGTTTGGCAAACATCTGCGCTGACTAATTATATTAAATTTTTGACTAAATTTCGTTAGATTTTTTCGAATTATCCGTTCACATCATAACTGTGAATGTGAAGAAGATCCGATTTTAATATCGAAACGGATTGGAAGACACCACGTCAGTTTCACACAAAAAACCGTTAATCACGTGACTCGTTTTCCTTCTCTCTGAAACACGTCACGGTGACGACATTCGATTGATCACGTGACTCCTTTTCTCTGAAAGACGTCACGGTGATGACATGGGATTGATCACGTGGTACAGGCGGTAACTTCCGGTAAACATGAAGGATCGTCCAGATGAACCGCTGAAGGAGGTTGGTGCCTGCACGGCAAAGCCGATTCACTGTATTTATCATTTTTGTTTGTGTTTGTGGAATAATGGTGATTTATTTCGTCGTGGTTTGGTGTAACGATGGTTTTTAAAAGGGTTCGGGGTTCGAATTTCATCTGATACCTGCAGAGAGTGATCGACGACGGAGCGGTTTGAGGTGATGGTCAGAAGGAACTGAACACCGGAACACAATGGAGATCGTGTGTGTGTGTGTGTGTGTGTGTGTGTGTGTGTGTGTGTGTGTGTGTGTGTGTGTGTGTGTGTGTGTGTGTGTGTGTGTGTGTGTGTCCGTGGGCCACATCTGTTAAATAGAGCTGTTTAAGTGTTTTCTTTTATAATACATTTCTCTTATTTGTGATAACTCTGCTCTGTGTCTCCCCTCCCGAATATTGCTATAAATAAATCCCTTTTGTTAAATGTTCCAGCTCGTTTCTGTGTTTCTTTCATTGGCTTGGCACGCTGTGTATTGAGAGATAGCGAGGGTAAATTGTTCATTTGGTCCGGCGCGGCTCTGGTAACTCCGCTCGGTTACGCCGGATCCGAGTCGTTACCTGCGACTCGGATCGGACAGAGTCGACCAAGGGTGTGGTTCCACGGTAGTTAGACTGCGTGGGTATTTAGGTATATTGTACTTAGCCAAGTAACCCTACCCCATGCGGTTGACCTATTGGCGATCGTCAGTCTGATAAGGGACCCGTGACCTTTCGGATTTATCTGAAAGGTACGACCTAAATTCCGGTGTGTTCGGTGGAGCCAACTCTACGGCTCCCTCTAGCGGTCGTGCTCGCCACCGATACCCGGCCCCACAACAATATAACAAGTACATGTTCACTGTCAAGTTCTCTGCAGTCTCTCTTGTATTCTGAAAGCTCTCAGTATTGTGAAGGTTCTCAGTATTGTGAAGGTTCTCAGTATTAGATTTTGCCATTACTTGTTCTGCCTGTTGTTTTAAATATTTTCCTGTATTTTCATTATTTAATTTGTTTGTGCAATCACAATCTGCAATAATTTCAAATGGTCTTCAGTGTCTTACTTCATCACTTATAATATAATTATGCAAGCAACATTCCCAACTTGTTATCCTCGTCAGAGGAGAGGGAATCCCATTTGGGTCTGTTTGTTTATTTCTTGTTTGCTTGTCTTTATCTGTAACCGCTTGGCGGATTGACACAAATGTTTTTTTTTTATCACAGTAGCGACTCCTCATGTAGAATCTGTTAATGATAATTATGACGTCATAGGTCACATCGTGTGGCAGCCATGTTGGAAAAAACGAAAAACTTTGGATCTCTGTATCTCTGAAACCGCACCAAGGAAAAAAATTGAATCTCGGCACACGGCAATTCGCGTGGGGAATGAATGATTGTTTTTTTAACGTATGTCACAAGTGCCTTCATAATGATGTCATAATTGCATACGTAGAATGCAACACCTGATCAGTATGAACCTTTTTGAGGGTTATCTGGGGATAAATTGGACAAAAGAAAAAAAATGACCTCATCGGTCACGTGGATTGGCAGAACTTTTTTTTTAACTTTATCTTCAAAAATCTCCTTCGTTGAAATAGCTGAACAAATCGACTCAAATCTTTCCATGTGACCTCCGATCCATAAGGAACAAAACGTTTATTTATTTATTTTAAATCCCAGGTATGACCAACTATCCATAAGGAACAAAACGTTTATTAGGGTACCCTGTGAGTACAGGGTACCCTATTGTTTTTCTTCTGTTTATTATTACGCATTATTATTATTAGGGTACCCTGTCAGTACAGGGTACCCTATTGTTTTTCTTCTGTTTATTATTACGCATTATTAGGGTACCCTGTGAGTACAGGGTACCCTATTGTTTTTCTTCTGTTTATTATTACGCATTATTAGGGTACCCTGTGAGTACAGGGTACCCTATTGTTTTTCTTCTGTTTATTATTACGCATTATTAGGGTACCCTGTGAGTACAGGGTACCCTATTGTTTTTCTTCTGTTTATTATTACGCATTATTAGGGTACCCTGTCAGTACAGGGTACCCTATTGTTTTTCTTCTGTTTATTATTATTTTTCTTTTTCCGCCGGCATTTTGCACCCTTTTTCGCTTTAAAAATCATTTTCTCTGGGATACTAAGTCCGATCGACACAAAATTTTCACCACAGTATGTATCTTTTTTGATAGCACAATCACGTTATAATTATGACGTCATTGGTCATGTGGTGCGGGCGCCATCTTGAAAAAAACGATAAACTTTGGACATCTGTATCTCGGAAACCGTGCAATGGAAAAATTTTTCTCTTGATACATTTTACTAAGCTCCCTATGGGGAACACGTGTGATTTTTCATGACGTCATAGGTGAAGCGATATACCGGTGAAAATTCGTCAAGTAGAACGCCGTATAGGAAAAATCTGAAAAATTCTGAGCATCATCTACGCCTAAAATCACTGACGAAAATGTTTTTCTTGACGTCATCGATGACGTAATTCGGCCGCCATCTTGTTTTTTAGTGTTTATTAAAAAAAAATCTTCTTCTCCAGAAGGGCTGGACAGATTAAGGCGAAACTTTACACGTACATTCCCCCTGATGTTCTCTTTCAAGTTTGTTAATTTGTTGTTGATACGTCACATGGTTTGGCGGCCATCTTGAAAAAACACTAAAACCTTCAAACATCTTCTTCTCCAGAAGCGCTGGTCCCATGAAGGCGAGATTTCACAACTATATTCGTGACATGTATGCGATGCAAGTTTGTTAATTTCGAAGTGATACGTCACATGGTTTGGCCGCCATGTTGGATTTAAGAAAAATATTAAATAATGTTTTCTCTGGTATTTCATAAGCCATCGAAGCGAAAATTTGCAATTGCCTTCCTCCCTCAAGTCTGCATACATGGTAAAAATTTTTACCTCAGAAGTCACATGGTTTGGCGGCCATCTTGGATAGAAAAATAGACCTTATCCGATTTTCAAGAAACTTCACACACTTGTTCGGGTCGACGATGGAAAGCAGAATTTAAATTTATGATATCATTGGTCACAAGGTTCGGCAGCCATCTTGGATTGAAAATGAATAAATTTTAAAAATCTTCTTCTCCAGAAGGGCAAGACAGATTAAGACGAAACTTCACACATATATTCCCCATGAGGTCCTTTCTCAAGTTTGTTAATTTGTTCTTGATCGGTCACATGGTTTGGCGGCCATCTTGAAAAAACCCGAAAACCTTCAAACATCTTCTTCTCCAGAAGCGTTGGCCCAATGAAGGGGAGATTTCAGAACTATATTCAGGACAGGAAGGCGATATAGGTTTGTTAATTTAGAATTGATAAGTCGCATGGTTTGGCCGCCATCTTGGATTTAAGAAAAATATTAAATAATGTTTTCTCTGGAACCGCTTAACCAAACGAATCGAAAATTTGTAATTATCATCTACCTTTGTCTGTGCATGCGTGGTAAAAATTATGATGTCACACGTCACATGGTTTGGCGGCCATCTTGGATAGAAAAACGCACCTTTACCGATTAACACGAAACTTCAGAAACGTGTTCCAATACCCAGTTGGAAGCAGAATTTAAATTTGTAATGTCATAGGTCACATGGTTCGTCAGCCATCTTGGATTAAAAAATAATATCTTTAAACGTATTTTTCTCTGAAAGGACTGAACAGATCCAGGCGAAACTCCACCACTATGACCGCCTCTCCATGACGAATAAAAAGTTCTCACCCCCTTTTGAGGTACGACGCAACGTTTGGCAGCCATCGTGGATTGAAGGAAAAATATTAATTAATGTTTACTCTGGAACTACTGCATCAATAAATGTGAAACATCAAGTTTATGGTGGAACGCTCATGCGGAATGAGGGTTTGAAATTTCAACGCGATCGGGCCCAGGGTTTGGCAGCCATGTTGGTTTTAAGAAAAATATTAAATAATGTTTTCTCTGGAACTGCTTAACCTAGCGAAGCGAAAATTTGCGCTTATCGTCTACATTCGTGTTTGCACATGTGTTGAAAATTATGACGTCATAAGTCACATGGTTTGGCCGCCATCTTGGATTGAAGGATAAATATTAATTAATGTTTACTCTGGAACCACTGCTTCTATATATACGAAACTTCACATTTGTAATTTAGCCGACATGCGAAACAAACGTTTAAAATTTCAACCTGATCGGTCATGTGGTTTGGCAGCCAGAATTATTTAATTATTTGAATCTGTTCGCCAGTAATAAGGAAATTGAACGCTTTGTGCTGCCCGGTTCGTAACTCGTCTGTTCCGCGCCGTCTCGAAGCAGGCCTGTGGTTGTATCACCATTAAATAATGTTTTCTCTGGCACCGCTTATCCGATAAATGCGAAACTTTGCGACTATGATTTAAGTCTCATGTTGTATCAGTTGTGTCAATGGCGGATGGACTGGGTACCCGGTCATCACTGCCAGCAGTTATAAAGTGGCAGTTCTAGTTATTATTATTATTCTTCCGCCGTAAATTTGCAAAATTTCCAAATTTTTTCGCTTTAAATGCCATTTTCTCAGAAATGGTAAGACCAATCGACACAAAATTTTCACCAAATATGTATCTTTTTTGATAGCATACATAATTGATAATTATGACGTCATAGGTCACGTGATACGGGCGCCATCTTGAAAAACAGATCAACTTTGGACCTCTGTATCTCGGAAACCTTCTAGTGTAAAAAATTTCGCTTGATACATTTGAACAAGCTCCCTCTCGGGTATACGTGTGATTTTTCGTGACGTCATCAGTGAAGAGGTATCCCAGTAAAAATTCGTCAAGTAGAACGCCACATGGCAAAAATTTGAAATTTCTTGAGCATCATCTACACAAAAATTCATCGTAGAAAAAAAATATTTTGACGTCATCAGTGACGTAATTCGGCCGCCATCTTGTTTTTTGTGTTTTTTTAAAAAATCTTCTTCTCCAGAACGGCTGTGCAGATTGAGGCGAAACTTTACAGGCACATTCCCCCTGAGGTCCTCTTTCAAGTTTGTTAATTTGTTGTTGATACGTCACATGGTTTGGCGGCCATCTTGAAAAAACCTTAAAACCTTCAAACATCTTCTTCTCCAGAAGCGCTGGTCCAATGAAGGCGAGATTTCAGAACTATATTCGTGACATGTATGCGATGCAAGTTTGTTAATTTCAAAGTGATAGGTCACATGGTTTGGCCGCCATGTTGGATTTAAGAAAAATATTAAATAATGTTTTCTCTGGCATTTCATAAGCCATCAAAGCGAAAATTTGCAAGTGCCTTCCTCCCTCAAGTCTGCATACATGGTAAAAATTTTTTACCTCAGAAGTCACATGATTTGGCGGCCATCTTGGATAGAAAAATAGACTTTATCCGATTTACACGAAACTTCACACACTTGTTCGGGTCGACGATGGAAAGCAGATTTTAAATTTATGATATCATAGGTCACAAGGTTCGGCAGCCATCTTGGATTGAAAATGAATAAATTTTAAAAATCTTCTTCTCCAGAAGGGCAAGACAGATGAAGACGAAACTTCACACATATATTCCCCATGAGGTCCTTTCTCAAGTTTGTTAATTTGTTCTTGATCGGTCACATGGTTCGGCGGCCATCTTGAAAAAACCCTAAAACCTTCAAACATCTTCTTCTCCAGAAGCGCTGGTCGGATGAAGGGGAGATTTCAGAACTATATTCGGGACACGTAGGCGATATAAGTTTGTTAATTTCGAATTGATACGTTAGACGGTTTGGCCGCCATCTTGGATTTAAGAAAAATATTAAATAATGTTTTCTCTGGAACCGCTGAACCAAACGAATCGAAAATTTGTAATTATCATCGACCATCGTGTATGCACGCATGGTAAAAATTATGACATCAAACGTCACATGGTTTGGCGGCCATCTTGGATAGAAAAACGCACCTTTACCGATTAACACGAAACTTTACAAACGTGTTCCAATACCCAGTTGGAAGCAGAATATAAATTTCTGATGTCATAGGTCACATGGTTCGTCAGCCATCTTGGATTGAAAATGAATAAATTTTAAAAATCTTCTTCTCCAGAAAGGCAAGACAGATTAAGCCGAAACTTCACACATATATTCCCCATGAGGTCCTTTCTCAAGTTTGTTAATTTGTTCTTGATTGGTCACATTGTTTGGCGGCCATCTTGAATTTACCTTAAAACATTCAAACATCTTCTTCTCCAGAACACCTGATCTGATCAAGGGGAAACTTCACACCCCTATTGCACATGAGTAGGGAATACAAGTTTGTTAATTTCTAATTGATAGGTCACATGGTTTGGCAGCCATGTTGAATTTAAGAAAAATATTAAATAATGTTTTCTCTGGAACTGCTTAACCTATCGAAGCGAAAATATGCGTCTGTCATCCTCCATGACATCTGCATACATGGTAAAAATTATGAGGTCACAAGTCACATGGTTTGGCCGCCATCTTAGATTGAAGGATAAATATTAATTCATGTTTACTCTGGAACCACTACTTCTATATATGCGAAACTTCATATTTATAATTTAGGCTACATGGGAAACAAAAGTTTAAAATTTCAACCTGATCGGCCGTGTGGTTTGGCAGCCAGAATTATTTAATTATTTGAATCTGGTCGCCAGTAATAAGGAAATTGAACGCTTTGTGCTGCCCGGTTCGTAACTCGTCTGTTCCGCGCCGTCTCGAAGCAGGCCTGTGTTTGTATCACCATTAAATAATGTTTTCTCTGGCACCGCTTATCCGATAAATGCGAAACTTTGCGACTACGATTTAAGTCTCACGTTGTGTCAGTTGTGTCAAAGGCGGACGGACTGGGTACCCGGTCATCACTGCCAGCAGTTATAAAGTGGCAGTTCTAGTTAGGGTATCCAGTCAAATGGACTGGATAACCTATTGTTTTTCTTCTGTTTATTATTATTAGGGTACCCTGTGAGTACAGGGTAC
Source organism: Eptatretus burgeri (assembly GCF_056783735.1). NCBI lineage: Eukaryota > Metazoa > Chordata > Myxini > Myxiniformes > Myxinidae > Eptatretus > Eptatretus burgeri. Next base: position 103,468,497 of record NC_140969.1, read on the forward strand.
CCTATTGTTTTCCTTCTGTTTATTATTATTATTATTACGCATTATTATTATTATTATTATTTTTCCGCCGACATTTTGCACCCTTTTTCGCTTTAAAAAGCATTTTCTCTGGAACACTAAGTCCGATCGACAGAAAATTTTCACCATAGTATGTATCTTTTTTGATAGCACAATCACGTTATAATTATGACGTCATTGGTCACGTGGTACGGTCGCCATCTTGAAAAAAGCGATAAACTTTGGACATCTGTATCTCGGAAACCGTGCAATGGAAAATTTTTTCGTTTGATACATTTTACTAAGCTCCCTATGGGGAACACGTGTGATTTTTCGTGACGTCATAGGTGAAGCGATATACCGGTGAAAATTCGTCAAGTAGAACGCCATATAGGAAAAATCTGAAAAATTCTGAGCGTCATCTACACCAAAATTCATCGTCAAAAATGTTTTTTTTGACGTCATCGATGACGTAATTCGGCCGCCATCTTGTTTTTTAGTGTTTTTTAAAAAAAAAATCTTCTTCTCCAGAACGGCTGTGCAGATTGCGGCGAAACTTAACACGCACATTCTCCCTGAGGTCCTCTTTCAAGTTTGTTAATTTGTTGTTGATACGTCACATGGTTTGGCGGCCATCTTGAAAAAACCCTAAAACCTTCAAACATCTTCTTCTCCAGAAGCGCTGGTCCAATGAAGGCGAGATTTCAGAACTATATTCGTGAAATGCATGCGATACAAGTTTGTTAATTTCGAAGTGATAGGTCACGTGGTTTGGCCGCCATGTTGGATTTAAGAAAAATATTAAATAATGTTTTCTCTGGAATTTCAGAAGCCATCGAAGCGAAAATTTGCAAGTGCCTTCCTCCCTCAGGTCTGCATACATGGTAAAATATTTTACCTCAGAAGTCACATGGTTTGGCGGCCATCTTGGATAGAAAAATAGACCTTATCCGATTTACACGAAACTTCACACAGTTGTTCGGGTCGACGAGGGAAAGCAGAATTTAAATTTATGATATCATAGGTCACAAGGTTCGGCAGCCATCTTGGATTGAAAATGAATAAATTTTAAAAATCTTCTTCTCCAGAAGGGCAAGACAGATGAAGACGAAACTTCACACATATATTCCCCATGAGGTCCTTTCTCAAGTTTGTTAATTTGTTCTTGATCGGTCACATGGTTTGGCGGCCATCTTGAAAAAACCCGAAAACCTTCAAACATCTTCTTCTCCAGAAGCGTTGGCCCAATGAAGGGGAGATTTCAGAACTATATTCGGGACAGGAAGGCGATATAAGTTTGTTAATTTCGAATTGATAAGTCACATGGTTTGGCCGCCATCTTGGATTTAAGAAAAATATTAAATAATGTTTTCTCTGGAACCGCTTAACCTAACGAATCGAAAGTTTGCAATTATCATCTACCGTCGTGTATACACGCGTGGTAAAAATTATGATGTCACATGTCACATGGTTTGGCGGCCATCTTGGATAGAAAAACGCACCTTTACCGATTAACACGAAACTTCATAAACGTGTTCCAATACCCAGTAGGAAGCAGAATCTAAATTTGTGATGTCATAGGTCACATGGTTCGTCAGCCATCTTGGATTGAAAATGAATAAATTTTTAAAATCTTCTTCTTCAGAAAGGCAAGACAGATTAAGCCGAAACTTCACACATATATTCCCCATGAGGTCCTTTCTCAACTTTGTTAATTTGTTCTTGATTGGTCACATGGTTTGGCGGCCATCTTGAATTTACCTTAAAACCTTCAAACATCTTCTCCAGAACACCTGATCTGATCAAGGGGAAACTTCACACCCCTATTGCACATGAGTAGGGAATACAAGTTTGTTAATTTCTAATTGATAGGTCACATGGTTTGGCAGCCATGTTGAATTTAAGAAAAATATTAAATAATGTTTTCTCTGGAACTGCTTAACCTATCGAAGCGAAAATTTGCGTCTGTCATCGTCCATGATATCTGCATACATGGTAAAAATTATGAGGTCACAAGTCACATGGTTTGGCCGCCATCTTAGATTGAAGGATAAATATTAATTCATGTTTACTCTGGAACCACTACTTCTATATATGCGAAACTTCATATTTATAATTTAGGCTACATGTGAAACAAAAGTTTAAAATTTCAACCTGATCGGCCGTGTGGTTTGGCAGCCAGAATTATTTTATTATTTGAATCTGGTCGCCAGTAATAACGAAATTGAACGTTTTGTGCTGCCTGGTTCGTAACTCGTCTGTTCCGCGCCGTCTCGAAGCAGGCCTGTGTTTGTATCACCATTAAATAATGTTTTCTCTGGCACCGCTTATCCTATCAATGCAAAACTTTGCGACTGATTTAAGTCTCATGTTGTATCAGTTGTGTCAAAGGCGGACACTTCTGGGTACCCGGTCATCACTGCCAGCAGTTATAAAGTGGCAGTTCTAGTTAGGGTACCCTGTGAGTACAGGGTACCCTATTGTTTTTCTTCTGTTTATTATTATTATTATTATTTTTCTTTTTCCGCCGGCATTTTGCACCCTTTTTCGCTTTAAAAACCATTTTCTCTGGGATACTAAGTCCGATCGACACAAAATTTTCACCACAGTATGTATCTTTTTTGATAGCACAATCACGTTATAATTATGACGTCATTGGTCACGTGGTACGGTCGCCATCTTGAAAAAAGCGATAAACTTTGGACATCTGTATCTCGGAAACCGTGCAATGGAAAATTTTTTCGCTTGATACATTTTACTAAGCTCCCTATGGGGAACACGTGTGATTTTTCGTGACGTCATAGGTGAAGCGATATTCCAGTGAAAATTCGTCAAGTAGAACGCCATATAGGAAAAATCTGAAAAATTCTGAGCATCATCTACGCCTAAAATTGCTGCGGAAAATGTTTTTCTTGACGTCATCGATGACGTAATTCGGCCGCCATCTTGTTTTTTAGTGTTTTTTAAAAAAAATCTTCTTCTCCAGAAGGGCTGGACAGATTAAGGCGAAACTTTACAGGTACATTCCCCCTGATGTCCTCTTTCAAGTTTGTTAATTTGTTGTTGATACGTCACATGGTTTGGCGGCCATCTTGAAAAAACCCTAAAACCTTCAAACATCTTCTTCTCCAGAAGCGCTGGTCCCATGAAGGCGAGATTTCACAACTATATTCGGGACATGTATGCGATGCAAGTTTGTTAATTTCAAAGTGATAGGTCACATGGTTTGGCCGCCATGTTGGATTTAAGAAAAATATTAAATAATGTTTTCTCTGGTATTTCATAAGCCATCGAAGCGAAAATTTGCAATTGCCTTCCGCCCTCAAGTCTGCATACATGGTAAAAAAATTTTTACCTCAGAAGTCACATGGTTTGGCGGCCATCTTGGATAGAAAAATAGACCTTATCCGATTTTCACGAAACTTCACACACTTGTTCGGGTCGACGATGGAAAGCAGAATTTAAATTTATGATATCATAGGTCACAAGGTTCGGCAGCCATCTTGGATTGAAAATGAATAAATTTTAAAAATCTTCTTCTCCAGAAGGGCAAGACAGATTAAGACGAAACTTCACAGATATATTCCCCATGAGATCCTTTCTCAAGTTTGTTAATTTCTTCTTGATCGGTCACATGGTTTGGCGGCCATCTTGAAAAAACCCTAAAACCTTCAAACATCTTCTTCTCCAGAAGCGCTGGTCCACTGAAGGGGAGATTTCAGAACTATATTCGGGAGAGTAAGGCGATATAAGTTTGTTAATTTCGAATTGATAAGTCACATGGTTTGGCCGCCATCTTGGATTTAAGAAAAATATTAAATAATGTTTTCTCTGGAACCGCTTAACCAAACGAATCGAAAATTTGTAATTATCATCGAGAGGGCATTATGCACGCATGATAAAAATTATGACGTCACACGTCACATGGTTTGGCGGCCATCTTGGATAGAAAAACGCACCTTAACCGATTAACACGAAACTTCACAACCGTGTTCCAATACCCAGTTGGAAGCAGAATATCAATTTCTGATGTCATAGGTCACATGGTTCGTCAGCCATCTTGGATTGAAAAACAATATCTTCAAACGTCTTTTTCTCTGAAACGGCTGAACAGATCCAGGCGAAACTCGACCACTATGACCGCCTCTCCTTGACGAATAAAAAGTTCCAACCCCCTTTTGAGGTACGACGCAACGTTTGGCAGCCATATTGGATTGAAGGAAAAATATTAATTAATGTTTACTCTGGTACTACTGCATCAATAAATGTGAAGCATCACTTTTATGGTGCAACAGTCATGCGGAATGAGGGTTTGAAATTTCAACGGGATCGGGCGCAGGGTTTGGCAGCCATGTTGGTTTTAAGAAAAATATTAAATAATGTTTTCTCTGGAACTGCTTAACCTAGCGAAGCGAAAATTTGCACTTATCGTCTACAATTGTGTTTGCACATGTGGTGAAAATTATGACATCAGAAGTCACATGGTTTGGCCGCCATCTTGGATTGAAGGATAAATATTAATTAATGTTTACTCTGGAACCGCTTCCTCTGTACATGCGAAACTTCACATTTATAATTCAGGTGACATGCGAAACAAAAGTTTAAAATTTCAACCTGATCGGTCACGCGGTTTGGGAGCCAGAATTATTTAATTATTTGAATCTAGAAGCCAGTAATAACGAAATTGAACGCTTTGTGCTGCCCGGTTCAGAACTCGTCTGTTCCGCGCCCTCTCGAAGCAGGCCTCTGTTTGTATCACTATTAAATAATGTTTTTCTCTGGCACCGCTTATCCTTTCAATGCGAAACTTTGCGACTGTCATCTGCAGAAAGTCCCATGTTGTATCAAAGGTCGACACGTCTGGGTACCCGGTCATCACTGCCAGCAGTTATAAAGTGGCAGTTCTAGTTATTATTATTTTTATTATTATTTTTCTTCCGCCGTAAATTTGCAAAATTTCCAGTTTTTTTCGCTTTAAATGCCATTTTCTCAGAAATGGTAAGACCAATCGACACAAAATTTTCACCAGATATGTATCTTTTTTGATAGCATACATAATTGATAATTATGACGTCATAGGTCACGTGATACGGGCGCCATCTTGAAAAAACAGATCAACTTTGGACCTCTGTATCTCGGAAACCTTCTAGTGTAAAAAAATTTCGCTTGATACATTTGAACAAGCTCCCTCTCGGGTATACGTGTGATTTTTCGTGACGTCATCAGTGAAGAGGTATCCCAGTAAAAATTCGTCAAGTAGAACGCCACATGGCAAAAATTTGAAATTTCTTGAGCATCATCTACACAAAAATTCATCGTAGAAAAAAAAATATTTTGACGTCATCAGTGACGTAATTCGGCCGCCATCTTGTTTTTTTGTGTTTTTTAAAAAAAATCTTCTTCTCCAGAACGGCTGTGCAGATTGAGGCGAAACTTTACAGGCACATTCCCCCTGAGGTCCTCTTTCAAGTTTGGTAATTTGTTGTTCATACGTCACATGGTTTGGCGGCCATCTTGAAAAAACCTTAAAACCTTCAAACATCTTCTTCTCCAGAAGCGCTGGTCCAATGAAGGCGAGATTTCAGAACTATATTCGTGACATGTATGCGATGCAAGTTTGTTAATTTCAAAGTGATAGGTCACATGGTTTGGCCGCCATGTTGGATTTAAGAAAAATATTAAATAATGTTTTCTCTGGTATTTCATAAGCCATCAAAGCGAAAATTTGCAAGTGCCTTCCTCCCTCAAGTCTGCATACATGGTAAAAAATTTTACCTCAGAAGTCACATGGTTTGGCGGCCATCTTGGATAGAAAAATCGACTTTATCCCATTTACACGAAACTTCACACACTTGTTCGGGTCGACGATGGAAAGCAGAATTTAAATTTATGATATCATAGGTCACAAGGTTCGGCAGCCATCTTGGATTGAAAATGAATAAATTTTAAAAATCTTCTTCTCCAGAAGGGCAAGACAGATGAAGACGAAACTTCACACATACATTCCCCATGAGGTCCTTTCTCAAGTTTGTTAATTTGTTCTTGATCGGTCACATGGTTCGGCGGCCATCTTGAAAAAACCCTAAAACCTTCAAACATCTTCTTCTCCAGAAGCGCTGGTCGGATGAAGGGGAGATTTCAGAACTATATTCGGGACACGTAGGCGATATAAGTTTGTTAATTTCGAATTGATACGTTAGACGGTTTGGCCGCCATCTTGGATTTAAGAAAAATATTAAATAATGTTTTCTCTGGAACCGCTGAACCAAACGAATCGAAAATTTGTAATTATCATCTACCATCGTGTATGCACGCATGGTAAAAATTATGACATCACACGTCACATGGTTTGGCGGCCATCTTGGATAGAAAAACGCACCTTTACCGATTAACACGAAACTTTACAAACGTGTTCCAATACCCAGTTGGAAGCAGAATATAAATTTCTGATGTCATAGGTCACATGGTTCGTCAGCCATCTTGGATTGAAAATGAATAAATTTTAAAAATCTTCTTCTCCAGAAAGGCAAGATAGATTAAGCCGAAACTTCACACATATATTCCCCATGAGGTCCTTTCTCAAGTTTGTTAATTTGTTCTTGATTGGTCACATGGTTTGGCGGCCATCTTGAATTTACCTTAAAACCTTCAAACATCTTCTTCTCCAGAACACCTAATCTGATCAAGGGGAAACTTCACACCCCTATTGCACATGAGTAGGGAATACAAGTTTGTTAATTTCTAATTGATAGGTCACATGGTTTGGCAGCCATGTTGAATTTAAGAAAAATATTAAATAATGTTTTCTCTGGAACTGCTTAACCTATCGAAGCGAAAATTTGCGTCTGTCATCCTCCATGATATCTGCATACATGGTAAAAATTATGAGGTCACAAGTCACATGGTTTGGCCGCCATCTTAGATTGAAGGATAAATATTAATTCATGTTTACTCTGGAACCACTACTTCTATATATGCGAAACTTCATATTTATAATTTAGGCTACATGTGAAACAAAAGTTAAAAATTTCAACCTGATCGGCCACGTGGTTTGGCAGCCAGAATTATTTAATTATTTGAATCTGGTCGCCAGTAATAAGGAAATTGAACGCTTTATGCTGCCCGGTTCGTAACTCGTCTGTTCCGCGCCGTCTCGAAGCAGGCCTGTGTTTGTATCACCATTAACTAATGTTTTCTCCGGCACCGCTTATCCGATAAATGCGAAACTTTGCGACTATGATTTAAGTCTCACGTTGTGTCAGTTGTGTCAAAGGCGGACGGACTGGGTACCCGGTCATCACTGCCAGCAGTTATAAAGTGGCAGTTCTAGTTAGGGTACCCTGTGAGTACAGGGTACCCTATTGTTTTTCTTCTGTTTATTATTATTATTATTATTTTTCTTTTTCCGCCGGCATTTTGCACCCTTTTTCGCTTTAAAAACCATTTTCTCTGGGATACTAAGTCCGATCGACACAAAATTTTCACCACAGTATGTATCTTTTTTGATAGCACAATCACGTTATAATTATGACGTCATTGGTCACGTGGTACGGTCGCCATCTTGAAAAAAGCGATAAACTTTGGACATCTGTATCTCGGAAACCGTGCAATGGAAAATTTTTTCGCTTGATACATTTTACTAAGCTCCCTATGGGGAACACGTGTGATTTTTCGTGACGTCATAGGTGAAGCGATATTCCAGTGAAAATTCGTCAAGTAGAACGCCATATAGGAAAAATCTGAAAAATTCTGAGCATCATCTACGCCTAAAATTGCTGCGGAAAATGTTTTTCTTGACGTCATCGATGACGTAATTCGGCCGCCATCTTGTTTTTTAGTGTTTTTTAAAAAAATCTTCTTCTCCAGAAGGGCTGGACAGATTAAGGCGAAACTTTACAGGTACATTCCCCCTGATGTCCTCTTTCAAGTTTGTTAATTTGTTGTTGATACGTCACATGGTTTGGCGGCCATCTTGAAAAAACCCTAAAACCTTCAAACATCTTCTTCTCCAGAAGCGCTGGTCCCATGAAGGCGAGATTTCACAACTATATTCGGGACATGTATGCGATGCAAGTTTGTTAATTTCAAAGTGATAGGTCACATGGTTTGGCCGCCATGTTGGATTTAAGAAAAATATTAAATAATGTTTTCTCTGGTATTTCATAAGCCATCGAAGCGAAAATTTGCAATTGCCTTCCGCCCTCAAGTCTGCATACATGGTAAAAAAATTTTACCTCAGAAGTCACATGGTTTGGCGGCCATCTTGGATAGAAAAATAGACCTTATCCGATTTTCACGAAACTTCACACACTTGTTCGGGTCGACGATGGAAAGCAGAATTTAAATTTATGATATCATAGGTCACAAGGTTCGGCAGCCATCTTGGATTGAAAATGAATAAATTTTAAAAATCTTCTTCTCCAGAAGGGCAAGACAGATTAAGACGAAACTTCACAGATATATTCCCCATGAGATCCTTTCTCAAGTTTGTTAATTTCTTCTTGATCGGTCACATGGTTTGGCGGCCATCTTGAAAAAACCCTAAAACCTTCAAACATCTTCTTCTCCAGAAGCGCTGGTCCACTGAAGGGGAGATTTCAGAACTATATTCGGGAGAGTAAGGCGATATAAGTTTGTTAATTTCGAATTGATAAGTCACATGGTTTGGCCGCCATCTTGGATTTAAGAAAAATATTAAATAATGTTTTCTCTGGAACCGCTTAACCAAACGAATCGAAAATTTGTAATTATCATCGAGAGGGCATTATGCACGCATGATAAAAATTATGACGTCACACGTCACATGGTTTGGCGGCCATCTTGGATAGAAAAACGCACCTTAACCGATTAACACGAAACTTCACAACCGTGTTCCAATACCCAGTTGGAAGCAGAATATCAATTTCTGATGTCATAGGTCACATGGTTCGTCAGCCATCTTGGATTGAAAAACAATATCTTCAAACGTCTTTTTCTCTGAAACGGCTGAACAGATCCAGGCGAAACTCGACCACTATGACCGCCTCTCCTTGACGAATAAAAAGTTCCAACCCCCTTTTGAGGTACGACGCAACGTTTGGCAGCCATATTGGATTGAAGGAAAAATATTAATTAATGTTTACTCTGGTACTACTGCATCAATAAATGTGAAGCATCACTTTTATGGTGCAACAGTCATGCGGAATGAGGGTTTGAAATTTCAACGGGATCGGGCGCAGGGTTTGGCAGCCATGTTGGTTTTAAGAAAAATATTAAATAATGTTTTCTCTGGAACTGCTTAACCTAGCGAAGCGAAAATTTGCACTTATCGTCTACAATTGTGTTTGCACATGTGGTGAAAATTATGACATCAGAAGTCACATGGTTTGGCCGCCATCTTGGATTGAAGGATAAATATTAATTAATGTTTACTCTGGAACCGCTTCCTCTGTACATGCGAAACTTCACATTTATAATTCAGGTGACATGCGAAACAAAAGTTTAAAATTTCAACCTGATCGGTCACGCGGTTTGGGAGCCAGAATTATTTAATTATTTGAATCTAGAAGCCAGTAATAACGAAATTGAACGCTTTGTGCTGCCCGGTTCAGAACTCGTCTGTTCCGCGCCCTCTCGAAGCAGGCCTCTGTTTGTATCACTATTAAATAATGTTTTTCTCTGGCACCGCTTATCCTTTCAATGCGAAACTTTGCGACTGTCATCTGCAGAAAGTCCCATGTTGTATCAAAGGTCGACACGTCTGGGTACCCGGTCATCACTGCCAGCAGTTATAAAGTGGCAGTTCTAGTTATTATTATTATTCTTCCGCCGTAAATTTGCAAAATTTCCAAATTTTTTCGCTTTAAATGCCATTTTCTCAGAAATGGTAAGACCAATCGACACAAAATTTTCACCAAATATGTATCTTTTTTGATAGCATACATAATTGATAATTATGACGTCATAGGTCACGTGATACGGGCGCCATCTTGAAAAAACAGATCAACTTTGGACCTCTGTATCTCGGAAACCTTCTAGTGTAAAAAAATTTCGCTTGATACATTTGAACAAGCTCCCTCTCGGGTATACGTGTGATTTTTTGTGACGTCATCAGTGAAGAGGTATCCCAGTAAAAATTCGTCAAGTAGAACGCCACATGGCAAAAATTTGAAATTTCTTGAGCATCATCTACACAAAAATTCATCGTAGAAAAAAAATATTTTGACGTCATCAGTGACGTAATTCGGCCGCCATCTTGTTTTTTTGTGTTTTTTTGAAAAAAATCTTCTTCTCCAGAACGGCTGTGCAGATTGAGGCGAAACTTTACAGGCACATTCCCCCTGAGGTCCTCTTTCAAGTTTGTTAATTTGTTGTTGATACGTCACATGGTTTGGCGGCCATCTTGAAAAAACCTTAAAACCTTCAAACATCTTCTTCTCCAGAAGCGCTGGTCCAATGAAGGCGAGATTTCAGAACTATATTCGTGACATGTATGCGATGCAAGTTTGTTAATTTCAAAGTGATAGGTCACATGGTTTGGCCGCCATGTTGGATTTAAGAAAAATATTAAATAATGTTTTCTCTGGCATTTCATAAGCCATCAAAGCGAAAATTTGCAAGTGCCTTCCTCCCTCAAGTCTGCATACATGGTAAAAAATTTTTTACCTCAGAAGTCACATGGTTTGGCGGCCATCTTGGATAGAAAAATAGACTTTATCCGATTTACACGAAACTTCACACACTTGTTCGGGTCGACGATGGAAAGCAGATTTTAAATTTATGATATCATAGGTCACAAGGTTCGGCAGCCATCTTGGATTGAAAATGAATAAATTTTAAAAATCTTCTTCTCCAGAAGGGCAAGACAGATGAAGACGAAACTTCACACATATATTCCCCATGAGGTCCTTTCTCAAGTTTGTTAATTTGTTCTTGATCGGTCACATGGTTCGGCGGCCATCTTGAAAAAACCCTAAAACCTTCAAACATCTTCTTCTCCAGAAGCGCTGGTCGGATGAAGGGGAGATTTCAGAACTATATTCGGGACACGTAGGCGATATAAGTTTGTTAATTTCGAATTGATACGTTAGACGGTTTGGCCGCCATCTTGGATTTAAGAAAAATATTAAATAATGTTTTCTCTGGAACCGCTGAACCAAACGAATCGAAAATTTGTAATTATCATCGACCATCGTGTATGCACGCATGGTAAAAATTATGACATCACACGTCACATGGTTTGGCGGCCATCTTGGATAGAAAAACGCACCTTTACCGATTAACACGAAACTTTACAAACGTGTTCCAATACCCAGTTGGAAGCAGAATATAAATTTCTGATGTCATAGGTCACATGGTTCGTCAGCCATCTTGGATTGAAAATGAATAAATTTTAAAAATCTTCTTCTCCAGAAAGGCAAGACAGATTAAGCCGAAACTTCACACATATATTCCCCATGAGGTCCTTTCTCAAGTTTGTTAATTTGTTCTTGATTGGTCACATTGTTTGGCGGCCATCTTGAATTTACCTTAAAACATTCAAACATCTTCTTCTCCAGAACACCTGATCTGATCAAGGGGAAACTTCACACCCCTATTGCACATGAGTAGGGAATACAAGTTTGTTAATTTCTAATTGATAGGTCACATGGTTTGGCAGCCATGTTGAATTTAAGAAAAATATTAAATAATGTTTTCTCTGGAACTGCTTAACCTATCGAAGCGAAAATATGCGTCTGTCATCCTCCATGACATCTGCATACATGGTAAAAATTATGAGGTCACAAGTCACATGGTTTGGCCGCCATCTGAGATTGAAGGATAAATATTAATTCATGTTTACTCTGGAACCACTACTTCTATATATGCGAAACTTCATATTTATAATTTAGGCTACATGGGAAACAAAAGTTTAAAATTTCAACCTGATCGGCCGTGTGGTTTGGCAGCCAGAATTATTTAATTATTTGAATCTGGTCGCCAGTAATAAGGAAATTGAACGCTTTGTGCTGCCCGGTTCGTAACTCGTCTGTTCCGCGCCGTCTCGAAGCAGGCCTGTGTTTGTATCACCATTAAATAATATTTTCTCTGGCACCGCTTATCCGATAAATGCGAAACTTTGCGACTACGATTTAAGTCTCACGTTGTGTCAGTTGTGTCAAAGGCGGACGGACTGGGTACCCGGTCATCACTGCCAGCAGTTATAAAGTGGCAGTTCTAGTTAGGGTACCCTGTCAGTACAGGGTACCCTATTGTTTTTCTTCTGTTTATTATTATTTTTCTTTTTCCGCCGGCATTTTGCACCCTTTTTCGCTTTAAAAATCATTTTCTCTGGGATACTAAGTCCGATCGACACAAAATTTTCACCACAGTATGTATCTTTTTTGATAGCACAATCACGTTATAATTATGACGTCATTGGTCATGTGGTGCAGGCGCCATCTTGAAAAAAACGATAAACTTTGGACATCTGTATCTCGGAAACCGTGCAATGGAAAAATTTTTCTCTTGATACATTTTACTAAGCTCCCTATGGGGAACACGTGTGATTTTTCATGACGTCATAGGTGAAGCAATATACCGGTGAAAATTCGTCAAGTAGAACGCCGTATAGGAAAAATCTGAAAAATTCTGAGCATCATCTACGCCTAAAATCACTGACGAAAATGTTTTTCTTGACGTCATCGATGACGTAATTCGGCCGCCATCTTGTTTTTTAGTGTTTTTTAAAAAAATCTTCTTCTCCAGAAGGGCTGGACAGATTAAGGCGAAACTTTACAGGTACATTCCCCCTGATGTTCTCTTTCAAGTTTGTTAATTTGTTGTTGATACGTCACATGGTTTGGCGGCCATCTTGAAAAAACCCTAAAACCTTCAAACATCTTCTTCTCCAGAAGCGCTGGTCCCATGAAGGCGAGATTTCACAACTATATTCGTGACATGTATGCGATGCAAGTTTGTTAATTTCGAAGTGATAGGTCACATGGTTTGGCCGCCATGTTGGATTTAAGAAAAATATTAAATAATGTTTTCTCTGGTATTTCATAAGCCATCGAAGCGAAAATTTGCAATTGCCTTCCTCCCTCAAGTCTGCATACATGGTAAACATTTTTTACCTCAGAAGTCACATGGTTTGGCGGCCATCTTGGATAGAAAAATAGACCTTATCCGATTTTCAAGAAACTTCACACACTTGTTCGGGTCGACGATGCAAAGCAGAATTTAAATTTATGATATCATAGGTCACAAGGTTCGGCAGCCATCTTGGATTGAAAATGAATAAATTTTAAAAATCTTCTTCTCCAGAAGGGCAAGACAGATTAAGAAGAAACTTCACACATATATTCCCCATGAGGTCCTTTCTCAAGTTTGTTAATTTGTTCTTGATCGGTCACATGGTTTGGCGGCCATCTTGAAAAAACCCGAAAACCTTCAAACATCTTCTTCTCCAGAAGCGTTGGCCCAATGAAGGGGAGATTTCAGAACTATATTCGGGACAGGAAGGCGATATAAGTTTGTTAATTTCGAATTGATAAGTCACATGGTTTGGCCGCCATCTTGGATTTAAGAAAAATATTAAATAATGTTTTCTCTGGAACTGCTTAACCAAACGAATCGAAAATTTGTAATTATCATCTACCTTTGTCTGTGCATGCGTGGTAAAAATTATGATGTCACATGTCACATGGTTTGGCGGCCATCTTGGATAGAAAAACGCACCTTTACCGATTAACACGAAACTTCACAAACGTGTTCCAATACCCAGTTGGAAGCAGAATTTAAATTTGTAATGTCATAGGTCACATGGTTCGTCAGCCATCTTGGATTAAAAAATAATATCTTTAAACGTCTTTTTCTCTGAAAGGACTGAACAGATCCAGGCGAAACTCCACCACTATGACCGCCTCTCCATGACGAATAAAAAGTTCTCACCCCCTTTTGAGGTACGACGCAACGTTTGGCAGCCATCGTGGATTGAAGGAAAAATATTAATTAATGTTTACTCTGGAACTACTGCATCAATAAATGTGAAACATCAAGTTTATGGTGGAACGCTCATGTGGAATGAGGGTTTTAAATTTCAACGGGATCGGGCCCAGGGTTTGGCAGCCATGTTGGTTTTAAGAAAAATATTAAATAATGTTTTCTCTGGAACTGCTTAACCAAGCGAAGCGAAAATTTGCAGTTATCGTCTACGATCGTGTTTGCACAAGTGGTGAAAATTGTGACGTCACAAGTCACATGGTTTGGCCGCCATCTTGGATTGAAGGATAAATATTAATTAATGTTTACTCTGGAACCGCTGCTTCTATATATACGAAACTTCACATTTGTAATTTAGCCGACATGCCAAACAAAAGTTTAAAATTTCAACCTGATCGGTCACACGGTTTGGCAGCCAGAATTATTTAATTATTTGAATCTGTTCGCCAGTAATAAGGAAAGTGAACGCTTTGTGCTGCCCGGTTCGTAACTCGTCTGTTCCGCGCCGTCTCGAAGCAGGCCTGTGTTTGTATCACCATTGAATAATGTTTTCTCTGGCACCGCTTATCCTATCAATGCGAAACTTTGCGACAATGATTTAAGTCCCATGTTGTATCAGTTGTCTCAAAGGCGGACACTTCTGGGTACCCGGTCATCACTGCCAGCAGTTATAAAGTGGCAGTTCTAGTTATTATTATTATTTTTCCGCCGGCATTTTGCACCCTTTTTCGCTTTAAAAATCATTTTCTCTGGAACACAAAGTCCGATCGACAGGAAATTTTCACCATAGTGTGTATCTTTTTTGATAGCACAATCGCGTTATAATTATGACGTCATTGGTCACGTGGTACGGTCGCCATCTTGAAAAATGCGATAAACTTTGGACATCTGTATCTCGGAAACCGTGCAATGGAAAAATTTTTCGTTTGATACATTTTACTAAGCTCCCTATGGGGAACACGTGTGATTTTTCGTGACGTCATAGGTGAAGCGATATACCGGTGAAAATTCGTCAAGTAGAACGCCATATAGGAAAAATCTGAAAAATTCTGAGCGTCATCTACACCAAAATTCATCGTCAAAAATGTTATTTTTGACGTCATCGATGATGTAATTCGGCCGCCATCTTGTTTTTTAGTGTTTTTTGAAAAAAAATCTTCTTCTCCAGAAGGGCTGGACAGATTAAGGCGAAACTTTACAGGTACATTCCCCCTGAGGTCCTCTTTCAAGTTTGTTAATTTGTTGTTGATACGTCACATGGTTTGGCGGCCATCTTGAAAAAACCCTAAAACCTTCAAACATCTTCTTCTCCAGAAGCGCTGGTCCAATGAAGGCGAGATTTCAGAACTATATTCGTGACATGTATGCGATGCAAGTTTGTTAATTTCAAAGTGATAGGTCACATGGTTTGGCCGCCATGTTGGATTTAAGAAAAATATTAAATAATGTTTTCTCTGGAATTTCAAAAGCCATCGAAGCGAAAATTTGCAAGTGCCTTCCTCCCTCAACTCTGCATACATGGTAAAAAATTTTTACCTCAGAAGTCACATGGTTTGGCGGCCATCTTGGATAGAAAAATAGACCTTATCCGATTTACACGAAACTTTACACACTTGTTCGGGTCGACGATGGAAAGCATAATTTAAATTTATGATATCATAGGTCACAAGGTTCGGCAGCCATCTTGGATTGAAAATGAATAAATTTTAAAAATCTTCTTCTCCAGAAGGGCAAGACAGATTAAGACGAAACTTCACACATATATTCCCCATGAGGTCCTTTCTCAAGTTTGTTAATTTGTTCTTGATCGGTCACATGGTTTGGCGGCCATCTTGAAAAAACCCTAAAACCTTCAAACATCTTCTTCTCCAGAAGCGCTGGTCCGAGGAAGGGGAGATTTCAGACCTATATTCGGGACAGGTAGGCGATATAAGTTTGTTAATTTCGAATTGATAAGTCACACGGTTTGGCCGCCATGTTGGATTTAAGAAAAATATTAAATAATGTTTTCTCTGGAACCGCTTAACGTAACGAATCGAAAATTTGCAATTATCATCTATCATCGTCTATGCACGCAAGGTAAAAATTATGACATCACACGTCACATGGTTTGGCGGCCATCTTGGATAGAAAAACGCACCTTTACCGATTAACACGAAACTTCACAAACGTGTTCCAATACCAAGTTGGAAGCAGAATATAAATTTGTGATGTCATAGGTCACATGGTTCGTCAGCCATCTTGGATTGAAAAATAATATCTTAAAACGTCTTTTTCTCTGAAACGACTGAACAGATCCAGGTGAAACTCCACCACTATGACCGCCTCTCCGTGACGAATAAAAAGTTCTCACCCCCTTTTGAGGTACGACGCAACGTTTGGCAGCCATATTGGATTGAAGGAAAAATATTAATTAATGTTTACTCTGGAAATACTGCATCAATAAATGTGAAACATCAAGTTTATTGTGGAACACTCATGCGGAATAGGCGTTTGAAATTTCAACGGGATCGGGCCCAGGGTTTGGCAGCCATGTTGGTTTTAAGAAAAATATTAAATAATGTTTTCTCTGGAACTGCTTAACCTGGAGAAGCGAAAATTTGCAGTTATCATCCACCATCGTGTTTGCACACGTGGTGCAAATTATGACATCACAAGTCACATGGTTTGGCCGCCATCTTGGATTGAAGGATAAATATTATTTAATGTTTACTCTGGAACTGCTGCCTCTATATATGCGAAACTTCACATTTATAATTCAGGTGATATGCGAAACAAAAGTTTAAAATTTCAACCTGATCGGTCACACGGTTTGGGGGCCAGAATTATTTATTTATTTGAATCTGGAAGCCAGTAATAACGAAATTGAATGCTTTGTGCTGCCCGGTTCGTAACTCGTCTGTTCCGCGCCGTCTCGAAGCAGGCCTGTATTTGTATCACTCTTAAATAATGTTTTCTCTGGAACCACTTTCCCGATCAAAGCGAAACTTTGTGACTGTCATCTGCAGAAAGTCCCATGTTGTATCAAAAGGCGGACGGACTGGGTACCCGGTCATCACTGCCAGCAGTTATAAAGTGGCAGTTCTAGTTAGGGTACCCTGTGAGTACAGGGTACCCTATTGTTTTTCTTCTGTTTATTATTACGCATTATTATTATTATTCTTCCGCCGGCATTTTGCACCCTTTTTCGCTTTAAAAATCATTTTCTCTGGAACACTAAGTCCGATCGACAGGAAATTTTCACCATAGTATGTATCTTTTTTGATAGCACAATCACGTTATAATTATGACGTCATTGGTCACGTGGTACGGTCGCCATCTTGAAAAAAGCGATAAACTTTGGACATCTGTATCTCGGAAACCGTGCAATGGAAAAAATTTTCGTTTGATACATTTTACTAAGCTCCCTATGGGGAACACGTGTGATTTTTCGTGACGTCATAGGTGAAGCGATATACCGGTGAAAATTCGTCAAGTAGAACGCCATATGGGAAAAATCTGAAAAATTCTGAGCATCATCTACGCCAAAAATCACTGACGAAAATGTTTTTTTTGACGTCATCGATGACGTAATTCGGCCGCCATCTTGTTTTTTAGTGTTTTTTTTTTTTTTAATCTTCTTCTCCAGAACGGCTATGCAGATTAAGGCGAAACTTTACACGCACATTCCCCCTGAGGTCCTCTTTCAAGTTTGTTAATTTGTTGTTGATACGTCACATGGTTTGGCGGCCATCTTGAAAAAACCCTAAAACCTTCAAACATCTTCTTCTCCAGAAGCGCTGGTCCAATGAAGGCGAGATTTCAGAACTATATTCGTGACATGTATGCGATGCAAGTTTGTTAATTTCAAAGTGATAGGTCACATGGTTTGGCCGCCATGTTGGATTTAAGAAAAATATTAAATAAAGTTTTCTCTGGTATTTCATAAGCCATCGAAGCGAAAATTTGCAAGTGCCTTCCTCGCTCAAGTCTGCATACATGGTAAAAATTTTTACCTCAGAAGTCACATGGTTTGGCGGCCATCTTGGATAGAAAAATAGACTTTATCCGATTTACACAAAACTTCACACACTTGTTCGGGTCGACGATGGAAAGCAGAATTTAAATTCATGATATCCTCGGTCACAAGGTTCGGCAGCCATCTTGGATTGAAAATGAATAAATTTTAAAAATCTTCTTCTCCAGAAGGGCAAGACAGATGAAGACGAAACTTCACAGATATATTCCCCATGAGGTCCTTTCTCAAGTTTGTTAATTTGTTTTTGATCGGTCACATGGTTTGGCGGCCATCTTGAAAAAACCCGAAAACCTTCAAACATCTTCTTCTCCAGAAGCGTTGGCCCAATGAAGGGGAGATTTCAGAACTATATTCGGGACAGGAAGGCGATATAAGTTTGTTAATTTCGAATTGATAAGTCACATGGTTTGGCCGCCATCTTGGATTTCAGAAAAATATTAAATAATGTTTTCTCTGGAACCGCTTAACCAAACGAATCGAAAATTTGTAATTATCATCTAGCAGGCAGTATGCACGCTTGGTAAAAATTATGATGTCACACGTCACATGGTTTGGCGGCCATCTTGGATTGAAAAACGCACCTTTACTGATTAACACGAAACTTCACGTACGTGTTCCAATACCCAGTTGGAAGCAGAATATACATTGCTGATGTCATAGGTCACATGGTTCGTCAGCCATCTTGGATTGAAAAACAATATCTTCAAACGTCTTTTTCTCTGAAACGGCTGAACAGATCCAGGCGAAACTCCACCACTATGACCGCCTCTCCATGACGAATAAAAAGTTCCCACCCCCTTTTGAGGTACGATGCAACGTTTGGCAGCCATATTGGATTGAAGGAAAAATATTAATTAATGTTTACTCTGGAACTACTGCATCAATAAATGTGAAACATCAAGTTTATGGTGGAATGCTCATGCGGAATGAGGGTTTGAAATTTCAACGCGATCGGGCCCAGGGTTTGGCAGCCATGTTGGTTTTAAGAAAAATATTAAATAATGTTTTCTCTGGAACTGCTTAACCTGGAGAAGCGAAAATTTGCAGTTATCATCCACCATCGTGTTTGCACACGTGGTGCAAATTATGACATCACAAGTCACATGGTTTGGCCGCCATCTTGGATTGAAGGATAAATATTAATTAATGTTTACTCTGGAACCGCTGCCTCTATATATGCGAAACTTCAGATTTATAATTCAGGTGACATGCGAAATAAAAGTTTAAAATTTCAACCTGATCGGTCACGCGGTTTGGGAGCCAGAATTATTTAATTATTTGAATCTGGAAGCCAGTAATAACGAAATTGAATGCTTTGTGCTGCCCGGTTCGTAACTCATCTGTTCCGTGCCGTCTCGAAGCAGGCCTGTGTTTGTATCACTATTAAATAATGTTTTCTCTGGCACCGCTTATCCTTTCAATGCCAAACTTTGCGACTGTCATCTGCAGAAAGTCCCATGTTGTATCAAAGGCGGACGGACTGGGTACCCGGTCATCACTGCCAGCAGTTATAAAGTGGCAGTTCTAGTTATTAGGGTACCCTGTGAGTACAGGGTACCCTATTGTTTTTCTTCTGTTTATTATTACGCATTATTATTATTATTCTTCCGCCGGCATTTTGCACCCTTTTTCGCTTTAAAAATCATTTTCTCTGGAACACTAAGTCCGATCGACAGGAAATTTTCACCATAGTATGTATCTTTTTTGATAGCACAATCACGTTATAATTATGACGTCATTGGTCACGTGGTACGGTCGCCATCTTGAAAAAAGCGATAAACTTTGGACATCTGTATCTCGGAAACCGTGCAATGGAAAAAATTTTCGTTTGATACATTTTACTAAGCTCCCTATGGGGAACACGTGTGATTTTTCGTGACGTCATAGGTGAAGCGATATACCGGTGAAAATTCGTCAAGTAGAACGCCATATGGGAAAAATCTGAAAAATTCTGAGCATCATCTACGCCAAAAATCACTGACGAAAATGTTTTTTTGACGTCATCGATGACGTAATTCGGCCGCCATCTTGTTTTTTAGTGTTTTTTTTAAATCTTCTTCTCCAGAACGGCTATGCAGATTAAGGCGAAACTTTACACGCACATTCCCCCTGAGGTCCTCTTTCAAGTTTGTTAATTTGTTGTTGATACGTCACATGGTTTGGCGGCCATCTTGAAAAAACCCTAAAACCTTCAAACATCTTCTTCTCCAGAAGCGCTGGTCCAATGAAGGCGAGATTTCAGAACTATATTCGTGACATGTATGCGATGCAAGTTTGTTAATTTCAAAGTGATAGGTCACATGGTTTGGCCGCCATGTTGGATTTAAGAAAAATATTAAATAAAGTTTTCTCTGGTATTTCATAAGCCATCGAAGCGAAAATTTGCAAGTGCCTTCCTCGCTCAAGTCTGCATACATGGTAAAAAATTTTACCTCAGAAGTCACATGGTTTGGCGGCCATCTTGGATAGAAAAATAGACTTTATCCGATTTACACAAAACTTCACACACTTGTTCGGGTCGACGATGGAAAGCAGAATTTAAATTCATGATATCCTCGGTCACAAGGTTCGGCAGCCATCTTGGATTGAAAATGAATAAATTTTAAAAATCTTCTTCTCCAGAAGGGCAAGACAGATGAAGACGAAACTTCACAGATATATTCCCCATGAGGTCCTTTCTCAAGTTTGTTAATTTGTTTTTGATCGGTCACATGGTTTGGCGGCCATCTTGAAAAAACCCGAAAACCTTCAAACATCTTCTTCTCCAGAAGCGTTGGCCCAATGAAGGGGAGATTTCAGAACTATATTCGGGACAGGAAGGCGATATAAGTTTGTTAATTTCGAATTGATAAGTCACATGGTTTGGCCGCCATCTTGGATTTCAGAAAAATATTAAATAATGTTTTCTCTGGAACCGCTTAACCAAACGAATCGAAAATTTGTAATTATCATCTAGCAGGCAGTATGCACGCTTGGTAAAAATTATGATGTCACACGTCACATGGTTTGGCGGCCATCTTGGATTGAAAAACGCACCTTTACCGATTAACACGAAACTTCACGTACGTGTTCCAATACCCAGTTGGAAGCAGAATATACATTTCTGATGTCATAGGTCACATGGTTCGTCAGCCATCTTGGATTGAAAAACAATATCTTCAAACGTCTTTTTCTCTGAAACGGCTGAACAGATCCAGGCGAAACTCCACCACTATGACCGCCTCTCCATGACGAATAAAAGTTCCCACCCCTTTTGAGGTACGATGCAACGTTTGGCAGCCATATTGGATTGAAGGAAAAATATTAATTAATGTTTACTCTGGAACTACTGCATCAATAAATGTGAAACATCAAGTTTATGGTGGAACGCTCATGCGGAATGAGGGTTTGAAATTTCAACGCGATCGGGCCCAGGGTTTGGCAGCCATGTTGGTTTTAAGAAAAATATTAAATAATGTTTTCTCTGGAACTGCTTAACCTGGAGAAGCGAAAATTTGCAGTTATCATCCACCATCGTGTTTGCACACGTGGTGCAAATTATGACATCACAAGTCACATGGTTTGGCCGCCATCTTGGATTGAAGGATAAATATTAATTAATGTTTACTCTGGAACCGCTGCCTCTATATATGCGAAACTTCAGATTTATAATTCAGGTGACATGCGAAATAAAAGTTTAAAATTTCAACCTGATCGGTCACGCGGTTTGGGAGCCAGAATTATTTAATTATTTGAATCTGGAAGCCAGTAATAACGAAATTGAATGCTTTGTGCTGCCCGGTTCGTAACTCATCTGTTCCGTGCCGTCTCGAAGCAGGCCTGTGTTTGTATCACTATTAAATAATGTTTTCTCTGGCACCGCTTATCCTTTCAATGCCAAACTTTGCGACTGTCATCTGCAGAAAGTCCCATGTTGTATCAAAGGCGGACGGACTGGGTACCCGGTCATCACTGCCAGCAGTTATAAAGTGGCAGTTCTAGTTATTATTATTTTTCCGCCGGCATTTTGCACCCTTTTTCGCTTTAAAAATCATTTTCTCTGGAACACAAAGTCCGATCGACAGGAAATTTTCACCATAGTGTGTATCTTTTTTGATAGCACAATCACGTTTTAATTATGACGTCATTGGTCACGTGGTACGGTCGCCATCTTGAAAAATGCGATAAACTTTGGACATCTGTATCTCGGAAACCGTGCAATGGAAAATTTTTTCGTTTGATACATTTTACTAAGCTCCCTATGGGGAACACGTGTGATTTTTCGTGACGTCATAGGTGAAGCGATATACCGGTGAAAATTCGTCAAGTAGAACGCCATATAGGAAAAATCTGAAAATTCTGAGCGTCATCTACACCAAAATTAATCGTCAAAAATGTTATTTTTGACGTCATCGATGATGTAATTCGGCCGCCATCTTGTTTTTTAGTGTTTTTTTAAAAAAAATCTTCTTCTCCAGAAGGGCTGAACAGATTAAGGCGAAACTTTACAGTTACATTCCCCCTGAGGTCCTCTTTCAAGTTTGTTAATTTGTTGTTGATACGTCACATGGTTTGGCGGCCATCTTGAAAAAACCCTAAAACCTTCAAACATCTTCTTCTCCAGAAGCGCTGGTCCAATGAAGGCGAGATTTCAGAACTATATTCGTGACATGTATGCGATGCAAGTTTGTTAATTTCAAAGTGATAGGTCACATGGTTTGGCCGCCATGTTGGATTTAAGAAAAATATTAAATAATGTTTTCTCTGGAATTTCAAAAGCCATCGAAGCGAAAATTTGCAAGTGCCTTCCTCCCTCAACTCTGCATACATGGTAAAAAAATTTTACCTCAGAAGTCACATGGTTTGGCGGCCATCTTGGATAGAAAAATAGACCTTATCCGATTTACACGAAACTTAACACACTTGTTCGGGTCGACGATGGAAAGCAGAATTTAAATTTATGATATCATAGGTCACAAGGTTCGGCAGCCATCTTGGATTGAAAATGAATAAATTTTAAAAATCTTCTTCTCCAGAAGGGCAAGACAGATTAAGACGAAACTTCACACATATATTCCCCATGAGGTCCTTTCTCAAGTTTGTTAATTTGTTCTTGATCGGTCACATGGTTTGGCGGCCATCTTGAAAAAACCCTAAAACCTTCAAACATCTTCTTCTCCAGAAGCGCTGGTCCGAGGATGGGGAGATTTCAGAACTATATTCGGGACAGGTAGGCGATATAAGTTTGTTAATTTCGAATTGATTAGTCACACGGTTTGGCCGCCATGTTGGATTTAAGAAAAATATTAAATAATGTTTTCTCTGGAACCGCTTAACCTAACGAATCGAAAATTTGCAATTATCATCTATCATCGTCTATGCACGCAAGGTAAAAATTATGACATCACACGTCACATGGTTTGGCGGCCATCTTGGATAGAAAAACGCACCTTTACCGATTAACACGAAACTTCACATACGTGTTCCAATACCAAGTTGGAAGCAGAATATAAATTTGTGATGTAATAGGTCACATGGTTCGTCAGCCATCTTGGATTGAAAAATAATATCTTAAAACGTCTTTTTCTCTGAAACGACTGAACAGATCCAGGTGAAACTCCACCACTATGACCGCCTCTCCATGACGAATAAAAAGTTCTCACCCCCTTTTGAGGTACGACGCAACGTTTGGCAGCCATATTGGATTGAAGGAAAAATATTAATTAATGTTTACTCTGGAAATACTGCATCAATAAATGTGAAACATCAAGTTTATGGTGGAACGCTCATGCGGAATGAGCGTTTGAAATTTCAACGGGATCGGGCCCAGGGTTTGGCAGCCATGTTGGTTTTAAAAAAAATATTAAATAATGTTTTCTCTGGAACTGCTTAACCTGGAGAAGCGAAAATTTGCAGTTATCATCCACCATCGTGTTTGCATACGTGGTGCAAATTATGACATCACAAGTCACATGGTTTGGCCGCCATCTTGGATTGAAGGATAAATATTAATTAATGTTTACTCTGGAACCGCTGCCTCTATATATGCGAAACTTCACATTTATAATTCAGGTGATATGCTAAACAAAAGTTTAAAATTTCAACCTGATCGGTCACACGGTTTGGGAGCCAGAATTATTTATTTATTTGAATCTGGAAGCCAGTAATAACGAAATTGAATACTTTGTGCTGCCCGGTTCGTAACTCGTCTGTTCCGCGCCGTATCGAAGCAGGCCTGTATTTGTATCACTCTTAAATAATGTTTTCTCTGGAACCACTTTCCCGATCAAAACGAAACTTTGTGACTGTCATCTGCAGAAAGTCCCATGTTGTATCAAAAGGCGGACGGACTGGGTACCCGGTCATCACTGCCAGCAGTTATAAAGTGGCAGTTCTAGTTATTATTATTATTATTATTATTATTTTTTTTTTTTCTTTCAGGTATGACCCCCTATCTACCATGCTTGTTAGTACATTATTACAAAATAGTTGGACTCTTTTTTTTTTTTCTAAATCCAAAAATTTAACAACTGTCTTCAGTGTTACATTCATTTAGTTTTTTTTTCTGAAGTTCAAATAAACCAATAATGTCTTCAATTTGAAAACCCACATTAAGACCTTGTGAGAGAAGTTGAAACTTGGGTTGAAAACTTAACTTTGTGAAAATTATTAAATTATTATAATCCAAAAAGTTTGCAGGAAGGACACCTTGAAGAGAAAACACGTTTTTCTTCACCTGCTTGAACCAACTATTCGGCATCTTAATGAATTCAGTTTATTTTTATGGTTAAATTATATTTTTCTTTCCCCGACATAAAATAAAACAATCACTCATTAATATACTTATAAAATAAATCATCTAGATTTGTTTTTATACACATTTCTGTGTGAGAATTGTGAATATTAACTAAAAACGTGAACAAAGTACCGAGAACAACCTTTTGTGTGGAAAACGCTTCTGTACAGCAAATAAGACGATTTTTATATGAATTCACCGCAGTCCGCACAGGGTACATTGTACCAACGTGAATGTAGTGTTTCGGGTTAAAATGACACGAGGAGTGTGGTGTTGCAGTGAAATTTAATTTTAAAATTGTTTTTGTTATTTATTTGTGTCCAAAGTGGAGTCTTCATGAAGGACTATTTCCACTAAAAATGGTGATTCAGTGATCCATTTATTTTGAAGAAGATTCACACAAACAATGCACACTTGAACTTTTCTTTCAAATTTTGTTTGCTTTTACTTTTACATTTACATACAAATTATTTATTTTCAGTACAAAGGTGAGGTTAGTTGAGTAGTCTTTGTTCAAGACAGTGGATTCACTGATCTTTTTGCTTTGAAAACTTATTGAAGGATTTTTTGAAATTTTACACTGATACAGGTCTGAGTCTGGGAGTCCTGATATCAGGAATGAAACACCTGGTAAAGCTGACAAGGTATAGTGTTATATAAAATAAAATAAAAAAATTATTATTCTTTTGCACACAAAGTAGAGGATTGTAGAGGAATATATTTTTTTCTAAAAAAGGTATAAATGATGTCTATATATGATGATGTATGCCACATAAAAGATGTAAAAGAGAATGTATTTCAAAGAAATTCATTTTCACAAAACAAACATTTGTGCAAAAACATTTTCAAAATAAACAATTGTTCACACTGCACTGTTGTGGGTCTTATTGAAACAAATCAAACAAATCCCTCACTCTTGGCAATTGCAAAACATTACATCACTGTACTCTTCACACACATGCTGCTTGTATTTTCTGCATATTGTGGAGCTCTTCCTGTCTTTATTGGAAAGACAAACACAATAACTTTTACATTTTTGTGGAGCCTGCTCTTTGCCACATTCAACGAAAAGAGAACAAGAAAGTTCAGACTGGTGTTTAACACCACAAATCTCCATGGAAGTGATGATGCTTTTCGGAATCTTGGGATGGGATTGCCTTTGAACCTGCTTCACATGGACGGAATCAACGATTCACAGATGAGATATTTTAGGAGCATTTGTTTAATCTATGTATCGGTAGACCTTGCCCCCTTGTCGAAGGGTTTTTGGTGAGGGGGGCATGCATTGAGGTTAGTTTGTATTTCCCTCCTGTAATGTCTTCCTCCCCCACCCATGCTCCTTTCAATCTTTTCCCTGTCACCCCATTGGTCCCCCCCTCCCCCAATTGCTCCTTTCAACAATCCCTCCTTCACATCATCTGTCCGTTCCAACAATTCCACAATAACCCCCTTCACCAAACCTCGAGTCAACGGTCCCTCCTTCATCCGTTGGTCCATCTGCATCCCTCTCCATTGTCACTCTATCCGTGCATTATCTTATTTCACGGCACAAAGCACGACACTTGATATTCACGTCCTGTGAGACAGCTCCTCTCGTGTGATAAAGTGGAGCACTGTACAGAGAACGTTTGCGTGTGAGGGGAGGGGTTGGGTGTGCTCATGGCCATCACCACAGAATAATGTGGCATCTTGCGTCTTGGACACGCTCATATCGGATGCACACCAATGAGGAGAAGGCTCACACGAGACGAGGTGGGAAAAGGTGAGATCCTTTGAGGAGAAAGGGGCTCGGAGCAGGTCCTCGTCCTTGTCAGAGAAAGCCGTATCTTGGGGGAAGAAGAGGACAGGAGTGTGCAGGGTGAGTCGCCTTCGAGCTTGTCCTTGTCCTGGTCCAAAAAGCTTGTCCAGTGAGGGACAGAGGTATGCAGAGTGTGTGGAGAGAATTATGCAGAGCTTAAGCAGCTTGAAGGAACGGAACACACCAGAAACAGCATTCCTGTGAACTTTGCATGGCAGAAACGGAGCTGGGACACCAGAGAGGACTTGTCTACTGGGTCTGGATGCCTCAGAAACGCAGCTGCACTTCCCATCACACCGCATCACCACTCCACTGCCCATCTTCCCCATCCTTTCCCCCCATTCCCCAGTATATTTGGGCTGGCACAGCCCCGTTGGGCTGTTTGAGGTGAGGGAAGGAGTGGACCCCACACTTCATACTTTTCTTTTGTTCTCAAGTTCTTATTGTTTTCTTCTCCCCCAATTGAATGATGGCCGTGTCTTTTGTGTAAGTACAATTGCATAACAAAGACGATGTGTTACAGTTAAATCTGCTCTTTTCTGCCTTTCGCTATCTTGCCTGTCAATACTCACTTTTAAATTATTGCGTGTGAGTGTGTGTGTGTAAATAAATAATTGTTTGTTGTTACTTCCAATCTGTCTTGGTTATCCTTCCCTTCATTGGTCCGACACAGTGTCCAAGTATAGTTAGACGGGAAGTTGCACCCTACCTGATTTGCTCTGTTAGCTGATGCTACACCTATCTGTTCTGCTTGGCAAAAGATCACCAGGTGCAGTGCCGAGGATGTGGCCTCTAATTAGGTTGCTATGCCAATAGAAAGGTATCGCGGAAACATCGAAGCAAACCCCTGCCAGGCTGGTAGTCAAAGTCAAGTGGCTACTGTTGTGTAAGCACTACAGCCCGTTGGACCGTGGAGTTTTCTGTGGTCAGTGGCCTCAGTACTGGGTGTTCGGGAAGGGTGTCGCCCCAAATGTGACAAACCTGGAAAGAATGGTTCTGGAGGTGGTAGACAGGCAATTAAGAGGATCAGGGCCATGGTGGGTGGCTCCAGTGATGGCATCGGGAAGATCAACCAGGAATAGCTGGCCTCAAAACTACAGGGGGAGGAATTTGGAACTTTGGAGGCATACACCTTACCTGGTGAGGTGTTATAGCTGTAATCGGTTGGGTCACATATTATGGGACTGCAGATATCCCTTCCGAGATAGGCCTCGACCCACCGGTGCACCAACTCCTACTTGTGCACCCTGACTAACCATCTACACCACCCCCCCCCCCCTGGCCAGTGTCCTGGAAACCAATATGCGACGAGCATACAGGGCCGTGTTGTGCAGTGTTAGATGAACAAGAGCTCTCGCCTTCACGGCAAGTCATTCATTGTGGATAGATTGGCAAGAGGAGTTTGATGGTTTGGTGCAAAATTGATATAGGAGATATATAATGTCATCACCCCCATTGTTTTAGTAATTTTGCTGTACAGAGTTGAAGGGTGAGCTGAAATGGCTGCCAGTCCACCAGTCAAGCATATTTGATCAAATCGCAAAATTTAGTTTACATTCAAGTGCATGCTCTCGTGGACTGTGCTTGTTCCACGTTTGAACAAAATCTGACCGTACATGCCCGATAAATGGTTGAGGACGTGTTCAACATCGGGTGTTTTACAACCAAAATGGGCGCCAGTCAGCTATCTTGGATCTGATCTCGAAAACAAATGACGTGCAAATGTAAGCCATCATTCGTTATCTGTGTGCTAAGTTCGAACAACATCGGTAAATGCATGTCCGAGATATGGTCGCGGACGCACGCGCACATGCACGCATGGACATGGAAATCGAGACCAAATCCATGAGCCCCCTTTTCGGACTCAGTCCAACGGGGGCTAATCATGATTTTAGTGATGGTTTAAAAACACAAATGCATAAGTTTATTGTTGCTGAAGCAGTCTTGCATACCTCACCCTCATCGACTGTAATAACACGACATTGAGACACAGTGTTGAGGAGATGGAAGTTTTATTGATCACCATGGAAAGCAGCATCAATCGGCATCATCTTCACCCTGACCCTCTCATGCCATGCCCTCTCATGCTACATCATCATCATCACCATGATCAAGAAGGTGATCTTGTAATGGTCTTTTCATCGTTGTAACACTGAACTTTAGTGTGTTCACATGCTTGAGAAGAGCAGACTTGTGGAAGGTGGAAAGCGCTCGTTCCACCAGCGCTTGTCGAATTTAGACTTAAATTCATTTGTCGTCTTGGCTTCAACTACTTCCTGTGGAAGACTGGTCCAGTCATCCACCACTCCACTGCTAAAAATAAAAGTACTTCCTGAAGTCAAGATAGCGAACATCAACTCTTTTTTTTTTTTATTTTTTTTATTTTTTTTTTTGTATACCTTGGTCGAGGCTCATATGAGAGCGAACACACAACTCACAGCAAGGAGGCATGAGACAAGAGGGGCGGCGGGAGTGGAAGGGACAAAACATTGGGGAACAGACACAGGTGAACTGTGGAAGGGAGAGGGATGGGGATGGGACGGGGAACATGGCGAGGGGAAGATGGACATTAAAGGGACTTTCAGGAAGGAAAGCAGGAGAATTGAAGGAAGTGGGCTTGGGTGGATTATCGGGGGTAGAAAAGATCGAGGATTTGGATGGGGGAAGATAAGAGGTGGTGGTGAACAGCTGTTTTGAAAGCCTGGAGGGAAGAATGGGAAAGAATAGAGTGAGGAAGTTTATTCCAAAGGCGGGAAAAAGAGGAATGAAAGAGTGAAGATGAGCAGTGATTCGTGATTTTGGTAGTTTTACCAGAAGGGGGTTGTTGGCGGACCTTGAGCGCCCTGTGGAAATGTGGTTGGGACAAATCACAGAGAGAGCAGGGGGGCAAGGCTGGAGAGGAGTCGGTAGAAGACAGAAAGACCACCGACCAACCTGCGGTGATTGAGTGAGAGGCCCAAAGACTCAGCTTCATTGCGGGAGATGCCAATGATCTTAAAAGCCCTGGTTTCGACAGCGTGAAGTCGAGAAAGGTGGGAGGCAGGAGCACCAGCCCAGAGGGGAGAGCAGTACTCCATCAGGCTACGGACAAAAGCTTTGTAAGTGGTCAGGAGCTCAAGAGGGCCGAGGAAGGACTTTGCACGACGGAGGATTCCCAGTCGGCGACTGGCTTTTGAGGCAAGGTTGGAAATGTGACTTTCCCAGGAAAGGTCATAGCAGATAGTGAGACCCAGAAGCTTGAAAGAAAAGACTTCTTCCAGAGGATTGTTGAGAAAGTGGATGGGGGGGTTTTGTAAACGGTCCTTTCGAAGAGACATAGTGAGAGTGTGAGATTTGTCTGGATTGAAAGACATGTTCCACGTGTTGGACCAGTTTGTGATTTTATCCAGATCTGCAGTGAGCGAAGAAGCTGCTGCTTGCCGGTCTGAGGGATGACAGATGGTACGGCAGAGGGTGGAGTCATCGGCAAAGAGAAATAGAGGATTTTCCAGAGAGTCCGAGAGATCATTGATGAAAACCAGAAAAAGAACAGGGCCCAGAACGCTACCTTGAGGAACTCCAGCCTGCACAGGAAGAGGGGATGAAAGAACTCCATTTAGGGCCACACGTTGACTGCGACAGGAGAGGAAGTCTGCGAGCCATGAGTGGAGATGGCCTTGAATACCATGGGAAGAGAGTTTGGTGAGTAGGGCAGGGTGCCAGACTGTGTCAAAAGCACGTGATATGTCCAGGGATACGGCTCGGATTTCCTGTCTGGCATTGAGGACCTCCATCCATTGATGGGAGAGCAGTAGCAGCATATCTAGGGTAGAGTGACCTGGTCTGAAACCAAATTGATGATTGGAAATCAAGCCATTGGAGAAGAGGAAGGATTTCATGTCTGAAGCGATGATGGATTCCATAACCTTGCTGATGATTGGGAGAAGGCTGATTGGTCTATAGTTACAGGGATCTGTTTTTGCACCTTTTTATGCAGGGCAGTGATGTTAGCAGATTTCCAAGCAGATGGCAGATGACCTTGGGAAAATGAGAGGGTGAATAGAACAGAGAGAGGGTGAGCAAGAGCAGAAGAGCAGGCTTTGAGGACACGTGGGCTGATGCCGTCTGGACCGGTTGCAGAATCTGACTCGAGGTTTGAAAGCAAGCTCTCCACCTTGTCAGGAGAAAAGGATACAGAGTCCAGGGACAGTTGGGTGCGACTGGGTAAAGTGGGTAGAGATAGTGATGGGTTTGGGACACAAGATTTAGCTGCAAACACCGAGTTTAGACATTCAGCTTTATCACGTGTAGAATCAGCAGTGCGGCCATTTGAGGTAAGGGAGGGGATGGAGGGGGAACATACACCAGAAACAGATTTGATTAAACGCCACCAGGATTTTGAGGAGGGAGAGAGGTTTGAGAGTTCAGACTTGAGATGAGAAAGATGTTGTTTTCTGGCTCTCCTGAGGGTAGCTACACACTTGTTCCGAGCTTTGTGGAAAGAACTGAGATTGCCCTCAGTTGGGTTTGCTTTCCATGAGGCAAAGGCAAGTTGTTTCAGGACAACTGCCTCGCCACAAGCTTCAGTAAACCAAGGGCGGGAGGAAGGGTAAGACAACTGAACACGAGAGGGGATAAATCTGTGCATGAGGGAGAGCAAGTTTCTTTGAAAGAATTCCCAGGATGAGTTGATGTTTGAGAAAGTAGTAATAGGAGACCAGTCTGTAAGTTTGATGGCTGCTCGGAGACCCTGCCAGTCGGCTTGAGTGAAATGCCAGACTCGACGGCGGTGAGGTGGTTCTCTGATAACAGCCAGAGAGATGTCCACTTTAACAAGGACGTGGTCAGAAGAACCAATTGGAGCGAAGGAAGAGCAGCAGATATTGTCAGGGAAATTTGTCAAAATCAGATCCAGAAGAGATGGAGTACCATTGGTTGAGATCCGGGTCGGGAAGTTGACCGATTGAGTCAGTCCCAATGAGTCACAGAAAGCTTTTGCTGATGTCCCATGGCAGGTGAGAGAGGTACCCACACCTAGCCAACTGGCGTGATGACAATTGAAGTCGCCACATAAGAGGAAGAGAGAGTTTGGATGAGAAGATAGAAGATGGTCCATGTTTTCGGAGAGTGAGGTGTAGATGGAGTCATCACTGTTCGGTGGACGGTAAAGTACACATATAAACATGAGGTGGGAGTGGAGGGGAAGCCGAAGCCAGAGGTATTCCTGGGGGTGTGGGGGAGTGAGAGCAGTGCAGGGAGAGTGAGGAATAGAGTCTTTGATGAAGAGAGCAACACCTCCACCAGGACGAGGCTCAGGTCTGTCATACAACTCTAACTCTTTGATCCAATATTGTTGTCCACTCCTCTAACTCCCAAAGGAGTTGCGTCATCCATGATCGCCCTGGAGTAAATCCATGCTGGCTGTCAGTTGGACCATTATTGGTTGTCATACAGTCCATCATCTTGTCCTTTCTAGTGGTTTCTCACAACAATCGAAGTCAACCTGATGGGTGTGTAGTTTTCCCTTTGTCCATTCCAGAGGCAGTTTCCCTTCTACAATGAATTTGTTTAAAATTAGGGCATTGTGGCTGAAACCCATGTGGGCCTGGGTTACTTGCTTGCGTTAATATTCTTTATCCTCAGTGGTCACTTTCATGTCTTCCAGGTGACATTCAAACGCTTGGCTCAGTGTCAAATCTGGTGTGTAGTTCAAGTTTTCTTGTGTAAATAACAAGCTCGAATATTGATCAAGTGCCTCTGTTTTCTCCTTGTTGGTTTGAGCTAAACGTCCATCCCAAGCCCAAGGACTCCAACACTGATCATCGGGTTTATCTTGCTGTTGACATATCGCTTTACATCAGTGAATCCTCATACTCTTCCTTCAAGTTATGTGTGGGATTTTGAAGTTCATCCTTCACTTCCATGTACTCATCATCGTCATAGTCACTTTCAGAAACTGGGTGTTCACTCTGACATTGTTGCTTCCATTTCTGGAGAGTAAGAGCTTCTCTTGGATTTTTTTTTTTTTTAACATTGTCAAGGCTCGTGGAAGAGCTAGTACACGGAACGGATCAGGATGTAACAGACAAAAACAGGATGCAAAACACGCATGAATGGGCTGGACAAGATGTGCACAGAGGATGTGTGAGGTGGACAAGTTGGATACAGAGGATGCATGAGGTGGACAAGTTAGAAACAGAGGATGCATGGGGTGGACAAGCAAGATACAGAGGATGCATGAGGTGGACGAGTTGGATACAAAGGATGAATGGGGTGGACAAGTTGGATACAGAGGATGCATGAGGTAGACAAGATGCATGCAGAAGGAAACTCCAAGGAGGGAAAACTGGAAAATTATGAGTAGGTGGGATTTGGGTTGGGTTAATGAGGGTAGAAATTATCATGGTTTTCGATTGGGGATGATATGAGATGGCAGTGAACAGTTGTCTTGAAGACCTGCGGGAGGGGGGGGGGGCGGAGATGACATTGAACATGATGTGGAAGTTCTGAATTTAGGTAGTTTAACCAGAATGGAGTTGATGGTAGACCGTGTGACCCCTACAGAAACATGGGGGAAACAAAGCACAGAGAGAGCAGAGGGCACAAGACCAGAATGGAGGTGGTAAAAGAAAGTGAGAGAGAGAAAGAGAAAGAGAAAGAGAAAGAGAAAGAGAAAGAGAAAAAGAGAGAGAGAGAGAAAAAGAGAGAGAAAAAGAGAGAGAGAGAGAGAGAGAGAGAGAGACCGAGACCGAGACCGAGACCGAGACCGAGACCGAGACCGAGACCGAGACCGAGACCACCAACCACCAACCCGTCTGCGATGGCAAAGTGATAGACCCCTAGACTCAGCTTCACCGTGGGAGATTGCAATAATCTAAAAGGCCTTGGTTTCCATGGCGTCAAGGTGAGTACGATGTGAGGCAGGGGAGCCAGCCCAGAGTGGAGAGCAGTACTCCATCAAGCTGCGGATGAAGGCCTTGTAGGTGGATCCAAGTTCAGCTGTGCCAAGGAAGGACCTTGCACGATGGAGGATGCCCATTCTGCGTCTGGATTTGGAGTGCAACTTTGAAATGTGGTTTATCCAAGAGACATCATATCTCACAGTGAGACGCAGCAGTTTGAATGACAACTTCCTCAAGAGGGTGGTTAAGGAAGTAGATCGGAGGGTTTGTCACATAGTCCTTTCTGAGAGAGTGAGCGAGAGTGTGAGAGATGTCAGGATTGAAAGACATGGATTCTAAATGTTTAATCCATCTTGTGATTTTGTCACTTCCCGTCTGAAGGTTGACGGATGTCACAGCAGAGGGTGGAGTCATCAGCAAATAGCCTAAAGGGGATTTTCCAGTCAGAGAGATAGATCATTGATGAAGATCAGTAATAGGACTGGACCCAGAACACTGCCCAGGGTAACAACTGCAACGACACTCGGTGGAGCGCACACCTCCACCTGGCTGAACTGTTTACATTTTCATTTTATGACCTACCGATAGACCGTGTTTGGATTCGGACCTGAAGCAAAATTGAATCGGCTTGGTGTTTGGCATCTACCCAACTCATCCACCTAGTTTTGTCATAACTTGTCCATAACGTTTTGAAATACTCGTACGTGCATGCCCGTAGGTGCGTGCCCGTAGGTGCGTGGCTGTACGTGTGTGGCCGTACGTGCAAAAAAAAAAAAGAGGAAGAAGGATTGTGACGTCATCGTGATGTCATAGCACCATGTCCTGTCATTGGTTGGCAAATAAATGGCCGTAACTTGGGAACCGCTTGTCCGATTAATATCAAACCTTGGAAAGGCACATCCACAGGGCTCCAGCAATATACCTGGCAAGTTTCAATCAGATCGGACCAGGGGTTGGCGAGAAACAGTGGTCACAGGCAGACAGACACACACAGAGATTGCTGTAATTATAGATAGACTAGTGCAGGCGTAGGTGCATGCCAGTATGTACAGCTTTGTTCCTTCGCTCTCGTAAACGACGACTGGATTGGGGCATTGTTTCAATGAGATCAGACCAACTGTATCATAAATAGCCATAACTTGGGAAACATACTCAGGTTCCCAGCGTCAATTGTGACGTCATATCAAACGAATAATAAGAAGAATTGTGACGCCCCTCTCTCTCGCCCCCTCTCTCTCCCCTCGTCTCACCCCTCCTCTTTCCCCCCTCCTCTCTGTCCCCCCCATTCTCACCCCCCTTTACCGTCCCCCTCTCTCGCCTCCTCCTCTCGCCCCCTCCTCTCTCCCCCTCTCTTGAATTGTGACGCCCCTCTCTCGCCCTCCTCTCTCGTCCCTCTGTAAATGTATTCACAAATGTCTACCAAGCACAACAATTAATTCAAACCTTGGGGAAAAACAGCTTTCAAACCTTGGGAAACACTTGGGAAACATCTGAAACGGATGAAGAACGATATCAAACCTTGAAAAGGCACATACTCAGGTCCCCAGCGTCGATTATGACGTCATACCAAAAGAAGACGAAGAAAAATTGTGACGTCAATCGTGCAAAAAAACAAAAATAAATAAATAACGATTACTTGTGACGTCATTTGTGACGTCATAGCACCGTGTCTTGTCATTGGTTGACAGATAAATGGTCGTAACTTGGGAACCGCTCGTCTGATTAATATCAAACCTTGAAAAGGCACATCCGCGGGGCCCCAGCAATATTTCCTGGCAAGTTTCAATCAGATCGGACCGGCGGTCGTCGAGAAACGACGGTCGCAGACAGACACACACACACAGAGATTGCTGGAATTATGGATAGATTAGGATGTATTCAATGTCTTCCTTGCAGCGTGAATGTGATTCTCCATTTTCTTTCTGTACCGAAATCGCAATATTCCATGACTCGATCGATATGATCCGCATGTATTTTAATATCTAATAATGAATGTAATTATGAAGATAATAAATAAAATAATTGTTGTATGTTTGTTCTTCGTTGACGTGGGGATGTTTTTTTTTTTTGTCACTACGGTAACTGAGGCGCTGAAAGGTAATGAAAGAAAGTCGACTTTATAAACTTTTAAAAAGTTTTTTGATACTGTATAAAAATGTAAAAAAAAACACCAGAAGTGAAATTGTAAAGCAGGTTAATGTATAGTTTGGCGTTGGAAAAAGTACGTAACGAATCTGTTGTCGAGAAACCGCGACTCGAGCGGTTCTTTTTAATACAGTTGTTTGAATGGATTCCACGGAAACGTTCGCAAAACGATATTCCTTTTAGTGGAAGAATAGACAGGAATCCGAGGAGTGGGCGGGCCTGTTCGTCTGTCAATCAGCTTGATGGGGGCGGGGCCGCCCCAATTCTCCTTAATGTCGTATATTTTGGACGTCGAATAATATCAGGAGAAAACATCTTTGCCTCAGAAAATCCCTTGTTTTTCAGCTGTTATATCGATGAAAATTGAAATAACAGCGAGTGCTTCACACGGGACACACGTGATCACGAACTTTCCTCCAATCACAGTATCAAGGTAGAAGCGAACCACGTGATCAGGAACCTCTCGAGTCGCGGTTTCTCGAGAGCAGATTCGCGACGTACTTTTATCGTAAAACGTCGGATTTTTTTTTTTTTTAATTTTTATGACGTTCGAATTCGTTTTTTCCTTTCAGTCGAAGCAAAAACCGCGTTATTACTTCAAACGTATTCGCGCCATTTTCTGTTTTCACCTTGCGGCTTTCCGCACGAGTGCAGCGGAAACATATCGGCCCATTGACGTCGTCCCCCCGACGGAGAGCGATCATCGTGTCGGTGCTTTTTGTGAGAGATCACCTTCGGTGCCGTGTTGTCTCTCGGCAGGACGATGGACGCGTCCAAAGTGACACGGAAGAAAGGTTTCAGGGTGGTGTGTGGCCGTGTGGAGGAACATGTTAAAATCGCCGTCGATATCGTTCTCAAACAGTTCCGTTTCGACGATTCCCAAGGTTTCTATCTTCGTTTTTCTTCACATCATCTCCACATTAAATACATCGATGATGTGTGAACAATATCCACCTGATGTTACATGTTGATGATGTATGATGTATGAACATGAACATGATGCGTGAACGCGCCACCAAGTATAAGTACAGTTTGTCAATTTTTCATTAAACATCAATATAACTGTAATCGGTATCATTGGAAAGGGCTTGAAAAACACATTAAAATGCTGTGGAAACGATTGTTCTCGGGTTTATATGAAGGAAGTTATCGGTATTTTAAAAATGCGTAAAACGGTGAATTTTTGGTCAACAGTTCTTTTTTTTTTTTTTTTTTTTTTTCCTTCTTTTCTCTCTCCTCTCTTCTTCTTCTTCTCTATCTTCTTCTTCTTCTTCTCTATTATCTTCTTCTTCTTCTACCTCTCTTCTTCTACCTCTCTTCTACCTCTCTTCTTCTACTTCTTCTTCTTCTACCTCTCTTCTTCTACCTCTCTTCTTCTACCTCTCTTCTTCTACCTCTCTTCTTCTACCTCTCTTCTTCTACCTCTCTTCTTCTACCTCTCTTCTTCTTCTTCTTCTTCTACCTCTCTTCTTCTTCTTCTTCTTCTTCTTCTTCTTCTTCTTCTTCTTCTTCTTCTTCTTCTTCTTCTTCTACCTCTCTTCTTCTTCTTCTTCTTCTTCTACTTCTCGTCTTCTTCTTCTTCTACCTCTCTTCTTCTTCTTCTTCTTCTTCTTCTTCTTCTTCTTCTTCTTCTTCTTCTACTTCTCTTCTTCTTCTTCTTCTACCTCTCTTCTTCTTCTTCTTCTACCTCTCTTCTTCTTCTTCTTCTTCTTCTCCTTCTCTTCTTCTTCTTCTTCTTCCTCTTTTCTTCTTCTTCTTCTACCCCTTTTCTTCTTCTTCTTCTTCTTCTACCTCTCTTCTTCTTCTTCTTCTTCTTCTTCTTCTACCTCTCTTCTTCTTTTTCTACCTCTTCTTCTTCTTCTTCTTCTTCTTCTTCTACCTCTCTTCTTCTTCTTCTTCTTCTTCTACCTCTCTTCTTCTTCTTCTTCTTCTTCTTCTTCTACCTCTCTTCTTCTTCTTCTTCTTCTTCTTCTTCTACCTCTCTTCTTCTTCTTCTTCTTCTTCTTCTTCTACCTCTCTTCTTCTTCTTCTTCTTCTTCTTCTTCTTCTTCTTCTTCTTCTTCTTCTACCTTTCTTCTTCTTCTTCTTCTTCTTCTTCTTCTTCTACCTCTCTTCTTCTTCTTCTTCTTCTTCTACCTCTCTTCTTCTTCTTCTTCTTCTTCTACCTCTCTTCTTCTTCTTCTTCTTCTTCTTCTACCTCTCTTCTTCTTCTTCTTCTTCTTCTTCTACCTCTCTTCTTCTTCTTCTTCTTCTACCTCTCTTCTTCTTCTTCTTCTTCTACCTCTCTTCTTCTTCTTCTTCTTCTACCTCTCTTCTTCTTCTTCTACTTCTTCTTCTTCTACCTCTCTTCTTCTTCTTCTTCTTCTACCTCTCTTCTTCTTCTTCTACCTCTCTTCTTCTACCTCTCTTCTTCTTCTTCTTCTACCTCTCTTCTTCTTCTTCTTCTTCTTCTTCTACCTCTCTTCTTCTTCTTCTTCTTCTTCTTCTTCTTCTACCTCTCTTCTTCTTCTTCCACCTCTCTTCTTCTTCTCTATTATCTTCTTCTTCCACCTCTCTTCTTCTCTCTTCTGTCTTCTCTCTTTATTAGGGCTTCAAGCCAAATGGCTGAAGCCCTATTGAATGCGTTAGTATTATTATTATTAAAGGCGTTTTTATGTTCTTCTGACCGATTTTGTGGCGGATCTGGAGGGAAAACTGTTGGATGAAATTCATCGAAACTTAACACCATAATAACTCACCACCTGAAGTTTATACTATGAAACATTTGATGACGTAGGTCACGTGGTATGGCGGCCATATTGGATTTTCTCCAAAACCTAAAAACATCTTCTCCAGAACGGATAACACGACAGCCTCAAACTTTTGCACACATTTGCATTGTTCCATGGGAATGTTAATTTGTTAATTTGGTCGAAATAGTTACATAATTCATATGATTTAAAATGATGCCGATTCGCGTCATTAAATATGCAAAATATGCAAATGAGAGTTTAAAAAATTTAATGACAAATTTCGATAGCACATAAACAGGGGACTCCCAATATATTTATACTATTTCTGTATTTGACCCCAGTGAGCCCCCAGCGCCCCCTAAAGTTGAAAATGACCCATTTTTGAAATGTCATAAAATGAAAACAACGCTTGGATGAAATTCAATGAAACTTAAACACGTAATAACTCTCCACCTGAAGTTTATACTTTGAAAATTTTGATGACGTAGGTCACGTGGTATGGCGGCCATATTGGATTTTCTGGATATTGGATTGGTCAGATGCACGGGTTGAAGCCCGGAATTACTGGTTTACCAGTTTTAATTTTTTTTATTTTTTTTATTTTTTGTATACCTTGTCGAGGCTCGTGTGAGAGATAACACACAACACACATCAAGGGGGCATGAGACAGGAGGGGAGGGAGTGGGAAGGACAAAACAGTGGGGAACACACATTAGGAGATCTGTGGAAGGGAGAGGGATGGCACGGGGAACATGGGGAATAGAAGATGGACATTACAGGGACTTTCAGGAAGGAAAGCAGGGAATGTGAAGGAAGTGGGCTTGGGTGGATTAACGGGGGTAGAAAAGATCGAGGATTTGGATGGGGGATGATAAGAGGTGGTGGTGAACAGCTGTTTTGAAAGCCTGGAGGGAAGAATGGGAAAGAATGGAGTGAGGGAGTTTATTCCAAAGGCGGGAAAAAAGAGGAATGAAAGAGTGAAGGTGAGCAGTGATTCGTGATTTTGGTAGTTTTACCAGGTTGTTGGTAGTTTTACCAACCAGATTTGGTTGTTGGCTGACCTTGAGCCCCCTGAGGAAATGTGGTGGGGACAAATCACAGAGAGAGCAGGGGGAGCGAGGCTGGAGAAGAGACGGTAGAAGACAGAAAGACCACCGACCAACTTGAGGTGATTGAGTGAGAGGCCCAAAGACTCAGCATAATTGCAGGAGATGCCGATGATCCGAAATGCCCTGGTTTCTACAGCGTGAAGCCGAGAAAGGTGGGAGGCAGGAGCACCAGCCCAGAGGGGAGAGCAGTACTCCATCAGGCTGCGGACAAAAGCTTTGTAAGTGGTCAGGAGCTCAGGTGGGCCGAGGAAGGACTTTGCATGACGGAGGATTCCCAATCGGCGACTGGCTTTGGAGGCGAGGTTTGAAATGTGACTTTCCCAGGAAAGGTCATGGCAGATAGTGAGATCCAGAAGCTTGAAAGAAAGGACTTCTTCCAGAGGATTGTTGAGAAAGTGGATGGGTGGGTTTTCTAAACAGTCCTTTCGGAGAGACATAGTGAGAGTGTGAGATTTGTCCAGATTGAAAGACATGTTCCACGTGTTAGACCAGTTTGTGATTTTATCCAGATCTAGAAAGAGCGAAGAAGCTGCTGCTTGCCCGTCTGAGGGATGACCGATGGTAGGGCAGAGGTAGGAGTCATCAGCAAAGAGATAAAGAGGATTTTCCAGAGAGTCGGAGAGATCATTGATGAAAACCAGAAAAAGAACAGGGCCCAGAACGCTACCTTGAGGAACTCCAGCCTGGACAGGAAGAGGGGATGAAAGAACTCCATTTCGGGCCACATGTTGTGAGAGAGCAGGGGCCACTCTTCTCTCTTCGCATTAGGGCCACTCTTCTCTCTTCGCATTAGGGCCACTCTTCTCTCTTCGCATTAGGGCCACTCTTCTCTCTTCTCTCTTCTTCTCATTCTTCTCTCTTCTCCTTCTCTCTTCTCTCTTCTTTTTCTTCTTCTTCTTCTTCTTCTCTCTTCTTCTTTTCTCTCTTCTTCTCTTCTTCTCCTCTTCTTCTCCTCTTCTTCTCCTCTTCTTCTCTTGTTCTTCTCCTCTTCTCCTCTTCTTCTCCTCTTCTTCTCCTCTTCTCCTCCTCCTCTTCTTCTCCTCTTCTCCTCCTCCTCTCCTCCTCCTCTTCTTCTCCTCTTCTTCTCCTCTTCTTCTCCTCTTCTTCTCCTCTTCTTCTCTTCTTCTCCTCTTCTTCTCCTCTTCTTCTCCTCTTCTTCTCCTCTTCTTCTCTTCTCCTCTTCTCCTCCTCTTCACCTCTTCTTCTCTTCTCCTCCTCTTCTTCTCCTCCTCTTCTTCTCCTCTCTCCTCCTCCTCTTCTCCTCCTCTTCTCCTCCTCTTCTTCTCCTCCTCTTCTCCTCCTCTTCTCCTCCTCCTCCTCCTCTTCTCCTCCTCTCCTCCTCTTCCTCTTCTCCTCCTCTTCTCCTCCTCTTCTCCTGCTCCTCTTCTCCTCCTCATCTCCTCCTCCTCTTCTCCTCCTCCTCCTCCTCTCTCCTCCTCCTCCTCCTCTTCTCCTCCTCTTCTCCTCCTCTTATCCTCCTCCTCTTAGCCTCCTCCTCTTATTCTCCTCCTCTTATTCTCCTCCTCTTATTCTCCTCCTCTTATCCTCCTCCTCTTCTCCTCCTCCTCTTCTCCTCCTCCTCTTCTCCTCCTCCTCTTCTCCTCCTCCTCTTCTCCTCCTCCTCTTCTCCTCCTCCTCTTCTCCTCCTCCTCTTCTCCTCCTCCTCTTCTCCTCCTCCTCTTCTCCTCCTCCTCTTCTCCTCCTCCTCTTCTCCTCCTCCTCTTCTCCTCCTCCTCCTCTTCTCCTCCTCCTCTTCTCCTCCTCCTCTTCTCCTCCTCCTCTTCTCCTCCTCCTCTTCTCCTCCTCCTCTTCTCCTCCTCCTCTTCTCCTCCTCCTCTTCTCCTCCTCCTCTTCTCCTCCTCTTCTCCTCCTCCTCTTCTCCTCCTCCTCCTCTTCTCCTCCTCCTCTTCTCCTCCTCCTCTTCTCCTCCTCCTCTTCTCCTCCTCCTCTTCTCCTCCTCCTCTTCTCCTCCTCCTCCTCTTCTCCTCCTCCTCTTCTCCTCCTCCTCTTCTCCTCCTCCTCTTCTCCTCCTCCTCTTCTCCTCCTCCTCTTCTCCTCCTCCTCTTCTCCTCCTCCTCTTCTCCTCCTCTTCTCCTCCTCCTCTTCTCCTCCTCCTCCTCTCCTCCTCCTCTTCTCCTCCTCTTCTCCTCCTCTTCTCCTCCTCCTCTTCTCCTCCTCTTCTCCTCCTCTTCTCCTCCTCTTCTTCTCCTCTTCTTCTCCTCCTCTTCTCCTCTTCTCCTCCTCTTCTCCTCCTCTTCTCCTCCTCTTCTCCTCCTCTTCTCCTCCTCTTCTCCTCCTCTTCTCCTCCTCTTCTCCTCCTCTTCTTCTCCTCCTCCTCTCCTCCTCCTCTCCTCCTCTCCTCCTCTTCTCCTCCTCCTCTCCTCTTCTCCTCCTCTTCTCCTCCTCTTCTTCTCCTCTTCTTCTCCTCCTCTTCTCCTCCTCTTCTCCTCCTCTTCTCCTCCTCTTCTCCTCCTCTTCTCCTCCTCTTCTCCTCCTCTTCTCCTCCTCCTCTCCTCCTCCTCTCCTCCTCTCCTCCTCTTCTCCTCCTCCTCTCCTCCTCCTCTCCTCCTCTCCTCCTCTTCTCCTCCTCCTCTCCTCCTCTCCTCCTCTTCTCCTCCTCCTCTCCTCCTCTTCTCCTCCTCTCCTCCTCCTCTCCTCCTCTTCTCCTCCTCCTCTCCTCCTCCTCCTCCTCTTCTCCTCCTCCTCTTCTCCTCCTCCTCTTCTCCTCCTCCTCTTCTCCTCCTCCTCTTCTCCTCCTCCTCTTCTCCTCCTCCTCTTCTCCTCCTCCTCTTCTCCTCCTCCTCTTCTCCTCCTCCTCTTCTCCTCCTCCTCTTCTCCTCCTCTTCTCCTCCTCCTCTTCTCCTCCTCCTCTTCTCCTCCTCCTCTTCTTCTCCTCCTCCTCTTCTCCTCCTCTTCTCCTCCTCTTCTCCTCCTCTTCTTCTCCTCTTCTTCTCCTCCTCTTCTCCTCCTCTTCTCCTCCTCCTCTCCTCCTCCTCTCCTCCTCTCCTCCTCTTCTCCTCCTCCTCTCCTCCTCCTCTTCTCCTCCTCTTCTCCTCCTCTTCTTCTCCTCTTCTTCTCCTCCTCTTCTCCTCTTCTCCTCCTCTTCTCCTCCTCTTCTCCTCCTCTTCTCCTCCTCTTCTCCTCCTCTTCTCCTCCTCTTCTCCTCCTCTTCTCTCCTCCTCCTCTCCTCCTCTCCTCCTCTTCTCCTCCTCCTCTCCTCCTCCTCTCCTCCTCTCCTCCTCTTCTCCTCCTCCTCTCCTCCTCTTCTCCTCCTCCTCTCCTCCTCTTCTCCTCCTCTCCTCCTCCTCTCCTCCTCTTCTCCTCCTCCTCTCCTCCTCCTCCTCCTCCCCTCCTCTTCTCCTCCTCTCCTCCTCCTCCTCCTCCTTCTCCTCCTTCTTCTTCTCCTCTCTCCTCTCTTCTCTCTCCTCTCTTCTCTCTCCTCCCTCCTCCCTCCTCCCTCCTCCCTCCTCCGTCCTCCTCACGACTGTGTCGATGCAGTGCCCCTCCACCAGTACACGCTGGTACTCATTTCACCCACCTCAGAAGGATCACAGGCTGAGTCAACCCCCTGGTGTATTGATTCGAGGGCACCAGCAGTG
The DNA here is from genome assembly GCF_056783735.1 of Eptatretus burgeri. NCBI lineage: Eukaryota > Metazoa > Chordata > Myxini > Myxiniformes > Myxinidae > Eptatretus > Eptatretus burgeri. The sequence goes on from NC_140969.1 coordinate 103,511,513, forward strand.
ACCACTATTTTCATTGTGTCTGTTTGTCTGTCTGTTTATGACTCTCTCCAGAGCATAGCCCCATGACGTTTGATGCGAGCTTGATGAAACTTGGACACAAGCTAGATCATGGTCTAGTTGTGTCTTTTTGTATGAGGGGCGTCCAATTCCCCTTGTGGACGGAGCCACGCCCACTTGAACTTTTTTTTCTTGATTTTTTTCTTGCAATTTCATTTCCTAGAAGCTGTGCGTAATGTCCATAAGTACAACATATAAAACAAGGACAAATGTGTCCAAGAGCCGCGTCCTAAAGGTTTTGTCTTCACCAGAAGAAGAAGAAGAAAAAAAAACACAACAACAACTGATATTTCGTCACGTGCCTTGAAGGAGCCAATAGCGAGACCCGTCCTGGACGATCGTCGTTCATGACGAGAAAATAGTGTATTTACGAAATTACAATACATTAAATGGAATAATCTTTAAATAGTAACGTGAACTTTTCGAAACTTTAAAGCAAATGTCCGAATATATTTAAAAGTTCATGATAGACACTCTCAAAAGGCAACCTCAATGCGAGGATGTATACAGGTGTTTAGTATTTAAGGAGATCCGGATCCTGTATATAAAAGAGCTGAGTCCTAAAGGTTTTGTCTTCACAAGAAGAAGAATAACAACAACAACGCCGCGCTCTCTTAGAGCCGCGTCTCGCTTGTGAGACGCGGCTCAAAATCCGATTTGATTTGGTCAATTTTGACCGAAGAGTTAGGTTTTTATGGTAGGGCTTCCTCAAAAGCTTCCACTAACTCAATTGTACCTATCGTGACATTGTTCAATAATGCCCGCGAACCATCATCGCCCCCCGGCAAGTTAATTCAGCGGCCAACAGGGCTTGAACTCAGGACCCAAGATCCCAAGCTGCCATCCGAACCACTGAGCCAACACCAGGCTTTGTAAAGAGTTACCTGGGCAGGCTTGTGACCCAAATGTAGGTGTTTCGTGGTTCAAAGTTGAACAACTTCCTTAATAGCAGACTTATTTAAATAAAATAAACTTATTTAAATAAAAAAAATTAAAATAAAACTCCACCCTCTGCCGTACCATCTGTCATCCCTCAGACCGGCAAGCAGCAGCTTCTTCACTCACTGCAGATCTGGATAAAATCACAAACTGGTCCAACACGTGGAACATGTCTTTCAATCCAGACAAATCTCACACTCTCACTATGTCTCTTCGAAAGGACCGTTTACAAAACCCCCCCATCCACTTTCTCAACAATCCTCTGGAAGAAGTCTTTTCTTTCAAGCTTCTGGGTCTCACTATCTGCCATGACCTTTCCTGGGAAAGTCACATTTCCAACCTCGCCTCAAAAGCCAGTCGCCGACTGGGAATCCTCCGTCGTGCTAAGTCCTTCCTCGGCCCTCTTGAGCTCCTGACCACTTACAAAGCTTTTGTCCGTAGCCTGATGGAGTACTGCTCTCCCCTCTGGGCTGGTGCTCCTGCCTCCCACCTTTCTCGGCTTCACGCTGTCGAAACCAGGGCATTTAAGATCATCGGCATCTCCCGCAATGAAGCTGAGTCTTTGGGCCTCTCACTCAATCACCGCAGGTTGGTCGGTGGTCTTTCTGTCTTCTACCGACTCCTCTCCAGCCTTGCCCCCCTGCTCTCTCTGCGATTTGTCCCCACCACATTTCCACAGGGCGCTCAAGGTCCGCCAACAACCCCCTTCTGGTAAAACTACCAAAATCACGAATCACTGCTCATCTTCACTCTTTCATTCCTCTTTTTTCCCGCCTTTGGAATAAACTTCCTCACTCTATTCTTTCCCATTCTTCCCTCCAGGCTTTCAAAACAGCTGTTCACCACCACCTCTTATCTTCCCCCATCCAAATCCTCGATCTTTTCTACCCCCGATAATCCACCCAAGCCCACTTCCTTCATTTCTCCTACTTTCCTTCCTGAAAGTCCCTGAAATGTCCATCTTCTCTTCGCCATGTTCCCCGTCCCATCCCCATCCCTCTCCCTTCCACAGTTCACCTAATGTGTCTGTTCCCCACTGTTTTGTCCCTTCCACTCCCGCCCCTCTTGTCTCATGCCTCCTTGCTGTGAGTTGTGTGTTAGCTCTCATACGAGCCTCGACCAAGCTATACAAAAAAAAAAAAAAAAAAAACTTAGCGTGAACAAACCCCATGGGATATATATTTTTAATGACTTGATTTATATTCAATAATTATGCAATTTACGTGTCAATTGTTGATTATTAATTAGTGATATTAATTACTTTAAATAAACTATGAACTAGAAAACCATCTCTGATGTAAGAAGGAATAACAAGGAAACCCAACACAGGTGGAGGCCATTCAGCCCTTCATGCCTGTGCGAACACCACACCAACCCATCTACACAAGATCCAAGGAAGAAAATGCAAAAAATGTTTTTAATTAATGAAATAATTTTTTTGTTTGTTTGTTTTTTGGAAGTTTTTCTTTGTTTTTGTTTTTGCCCTTTTCTTCCCCTCAGGGGAGGGGGCATGTGCTTGGTTAAAAACACACAACCTCAACCACACAACCCCCCTTGACAAGACCCCCACCAACAGCACTCCGTACACATGCACACACTCACTCATCAATGCTCAAACTTCCGAAAAGTCCTGTCAACATCCAAATACCCCTCTATATCCATAACTTCCAGGTACCTATCTAATTCTAATATAACCTCATCGACTTTTTTTGCTGCCACGACCTTTCCAGGGAGACCATTCCATGCATTAACTACTCTCTGAGTGAAAGTCCTCTGCCTTACTACTGTCTTAACTCTCCTCTTCCTTGTAAAATATGGTTCACAGATATCGTCTGAAAGAAGAAACCCCATGGGTTATACTTTTTAATGACTTAATTTATATTTAATAATCATGCAATGAACATGTCAGTTATTGATATTAATTAGTGATATTAATTACTTTTAATAAATAGACTATGAACGTAGAAAAGCGTTTCCGATGTAAAACTTGGTTCACAGATATCTTCTGAAGCAAGAAAGCCCATCCAGACTAATTAAATCATGTTTAATTAGTACTTGATTAAGTAAGAGCTTGCAAAGCATTGACTCTTTTAGGCCAAAATCAAATACCATCATTTTAATAAAATACCAATGAATAGCGATTAAAACGTTCTGAACTTCCATTCTGATGAATATTTCGGATATTTAAAAAAAGCGATTTATTATGGTGTTCTGAGAAGGCAGATTTTACCACGTAACACCGGGTGTAATTAAAAATTCATCAGATTCGCCATTTGATAGTGGTTTTATTCTACAGTACGAGCGATCTTGATCCAAGTGTGCAATGTGATGAAAAAAAACAAAAACATGTCTTCTTTTTTATCATTACCGGCTGCAACTTTCCATTTTATGGATCTTTAAAAAAATAAATAAAGCAAATTATTCAATGATCACCAGATTCGACAAAGATGAAGAAAAATATATAAATTTCAACTTCTATCAGTTTCAAAAGAACAACTTGCTTACCTTTGGGTAACTTGATGTTGGCTTTGGCAACGCTAACTAGCGTTGTCCTCGACTAGTCCTCGAACGGAAAATTTACCGATTTCCTGCTATAACGCAGAATTTTATTTTTTTATAACGAGGTTGAGGAGGTGAATGTCCTCTACGTAATTGATCGTGGTTTCCCCAGATTGCGCAGGTATCACAAGCTCAGGGAGGCTCAAAGCAATGTCGCTGACCCTGCCTCCGAAGCCGGATCATTGAAAAGGGCCGAAGCGAGTGTGTGTAATTTACGTTGACTGTCACGTGCGTTCCAGCAACCATAACCCGAACCTACACACAGTTTAATGATTGCAGGTGAGGGATTATATATTCACGTTCGACATCTTCAATCGATGGTTTCAAATCTTACGCACAAATGAGTCCAACTTGCTTTGGCCTTTCTTCAATGTCCAGGTTGCAGCACCATATAAGTGGGATTTAATTGTTGCTTCAGTTTCTAGGTCTGTACTTTTTAAATTTTGTGATGGCAAATAATGCTGTGACTATGGTTGGGAGAGTCCTAATTCGCCGTGTCCACCCCTCGCTTCACTTGTAACGTGTTTATCAAACGAGCAAGTTGCACTTCACAAACACATCGCATGTCTGTTTGAGTCTCAACGAGGATGCAAAATGAAGTGTCCCAAGAAAAAAGGATCTTTAATGTTCACGTGGTTGTTGCTACTACTGCTGCTGCTGTTGCCATGGTTGTTGTTGTTGCTTGTGTGTCCCTTTGGTGTGCCATTATATATTTTTATATTACTTCGAGAAGTATTACTCCAAATGTATATAATTTTGTGTGCTCCTTCTGTGTCTGTCACGCTTTATTCGAAAGGTGTTTTATTCTAAACTACGAGTGATCTTGTTCTAAGCATGCAACAATTTCTTCTCACACATCCCTTTATTTGGGCAGTGTATGGGCAACGGACCGCTCGCTGACTCGATCGCTCCCAAAAATAATATTAACCCGGGTTACTTGTATGAAGCGAAGACGTGTACTGCTTATGGGCATGCATAATACATCATGGTTATTTAGTTCCGATAATTCCGATTGCATCCACCCTCCCCAAAATGAAATAAAATGCCAAGATGGGCAAATGTTTCTTTCTTCAAAACTTGACGGAATCAAACGAAACTTGCACATGCACAACTTCAGGGTGCCCTCATTAATCCATGAAAGTTTCAACTTCCTCGGTCAAATCCTCTCGGAGGAGTTGATCGATCGTACGTACATACACAGATGTCACACTGTTGTCATCCTGTTAGAACCACAACATGAAGGCTCCAGATCCTGATTCTTCTTCCTCTTCCCTACCGGATTGACTGGCTTTTAAAACTGGAACTTTTTTGATTAAACGGACACAAATTTTTATTCCAAGTGAATCGATGATTGGTTTTCCAATGGTCCAATTTTTATTATTTTCCAGTGGTTGGAACCCTTTAGAATAAAGCTTGATGAACACTCGTACATACGCACACACGGGCACTTCTCCTTTTGATAACGGAGGATTTGTACCAATGTCGGTTTGCTGAGGCTGAATGTGATGCTTGTCTGCAGTTCACTTGGGGATTTCAGCTTGCTTAACAAGACTGTTGTCATCTGATCAAGTCAGATTTACAGTCAGTTATTTGTTGACAGACTATCTTTTGTTTCATTTTGAACACTATCACCTCAACTATTGATCCAACAGAACAGCACAGTCATTAGTTGTACGTCGGTGTAATGGGTTACACTCGGTGTAAACAGTGTAATGTTGATGTCTTTACAGAATACTCATTTCCCAATGCGCTGAGCAGCAGTGACAGAGCATACATTCACAAAGTGTGCCACAATTTGGGCTTCACCTCGAAAAGCAAGGGGTAAGATGCATTTGAGTCATCGTAAAATACTGGCACGGGAATGGGTGATTGAGGATATTCTTTGTTCTGTGCTTGAAGTTCATGGTGGAATTAAGTTTGAGAAGTTGGATAACTTTGATTTGAAATGTGTTATTGTTTTGAAGTTTTCTAGTGTTGTTTGCATAATATGTATAGCTAAATAGATCTCATTTCAAAAATGTAAAGTATTAAAAAAATTATCAAGGAGAGGTACATTCAAAGTACACCTCCCTCATGCCAAATAAATAAATAAATAACAAATCCTCCAGCGCGCGACATTGCTGGGGTTCCTTTAGCGCATGGCGATGCCGTCTTATAGCACATGGAGACGGAATTGGGAGGGAGTGGTGCACTTCTGAGGTGAATGTGTACAAATGACACTCAATAAATCAAAAATACCCTTTGTAGTCAGATCACTTACTTGTTCACTGTCGTGTCCAAATATCAGCTTCCCAGCTCAAAAGGTGCCTGAGATATTGCCCAGATGAGAAAGAAAATAATTACTTAGTGAATTGATTGATTACTTGAAAAAAAAAAAAACACCGTTTTTGATAAAGCACATCTTCATATTTGTCCTCAAATTTCAGCTTCTTAGCTCAAAAGATGGCTGAGATATCGCCCGGACAAACAAGGAAAAAACAAACGGAGTAAAAACTGAGTACTCCCTTCGTTCAGCACCTGACGATGTCATGCTTCGCCGAGATATGGAATTGGGAAAGAATGGTGTACAAAAACGTTTGTTGCTTTAATAATGTTTGCTGTTTTCTTTTATATGGGTGTCACAATCGCAGCGCTGCCTATAACGACGCACACTGCATATCATTGATGTAAGATTTGCTGAGATACCATCGCATGTCAATCTGTGAAAATTCTAAGCCAAAATGATGAGTAAAATTCAGAAAACATTGTTGTTACCTATTCAGGGCTTCCTCTGGTTTTTAAAGAAGAACGTGGAGCCAAAAAGTTTGCCAAATTGAAGAAAATTTTCCCATCCCTTGATTTACGGAATAGAAACGTTCGTGAAAAGCTGTGCATAAAGCAAAATTACATTTATCAACCGCTGTTCTCCCATTGACCTCCATTATTTAATTGGAGATGCGTTCCTTCGGGGAAAGCAAAATTTGACCTCAAGATGTAATCAGAACGTTTTCCATTACATCACTTCTACATTGAGACAACTTGTTATCCTTTAAAGGTGTAGCTGCTGGAGAACTTGCTTTTATTTTATTTATCATCACACGTTGTTCCATATGTAGGAGCAGCAAGCCGTAATGCTTTTGTGATTTGGCTGGGTTTTTCATAGACTTTAAACGGCATTAACACATCAAATTTTACATCCAAGGTAAATTTTGCTTTATGGTCTCTTTTTGCACCTCTGCTCTCACTTGCACTGAATGGCTTTTTCTCCAGACATCTTGACTTGTTTTAACTGAACTAAAAGATCGTTGAAAAACAGTGAGATCTGAAATGCCGAAACGGTGCAACACCAAGCGTGCTCAACACGATGCATGATGGATTGAACCAAGCTTGAGTGGCACAAAAAGTGTTAGAAACAGTACAACATGAAAATTGTGCATGAACAACCTGCATGACTATGAAACGCATCCTAGGACAGACGACAAACCATTCTTCGTTCGACCCCCATCCCCCCTCCTCCCCTCCCAATTTAAAATATAAAATAGAAATTCAAAATTCCATTAAAACAAACATAACATAACGTATAACAAATTGGTTCACAAATTTACGTTAGTTTTTTTTGTTTGTTGTATACCTTGTCGAGGCTCGTATGAGAGGTAACACACAACGCACGGCAAGGGGGGCATGAGACAACAGTGGTGGGAGTAGGAAGGAAAAACAGAGGGGAACAGAGACATAAGGAGATCTATGGAAGGGAGAGGGATGGGGCAGGGAACACGGGGTGTACAACATGGACATTATAGGGACTTTCAGGAAGGAAAGCAGGGAATTTGAAGGAGGTGAGTTTGGGGTGGGGGGTAGAACGGGAGATGCCAATGGGTAGGATTAATGGGGGTAGAAAAGATTGAGGATTTGGATGGGGCACCACAAGAGGTGATGGTGAACATAGTCCAGGAGCAAGGACCTGCAAAAAATGAAATCATTCAACACTCCCTACAGAAAAGGTTTGACTTGACAGAGTGGTAGAATCAACCCTATATAACACCTCCAGGTAGTATGTGGTTTCAAATTGTGGTATCATTAAAATTCTACAGGCTATTATACATACCAAGGGTACTTACCAAGAGGATCACTGTGGGCTCGCAAAATTTAGGGGAGGGGTAACGTAAACGTGAATATCTTTGTCGAGACTCAACCAATTTTCAATATTGAGGTATCATTGGCTTCGTATTATAATTCTCTTTCAGAATATTAGTACGTGCCCATAAAAAATAAAAATAAAAATGAATAAATAAATATATATCCAACCACGAGCAACAAACAACAACCACACAGGCCGTTTCTTCGCTCTCGCGTGCCCGTACGTGCGTGGCGCGGAAGTTCGCATATCAGTTATGATGATTCACAATTTAGGTTTTAATGGCCAATTATTCAATTAGCGCCAACGTATTTTGCCTTTTCGCAATGTCATCTCAAGGAAAAACAAAAAGAGAAGAGAAGAGAGAAAAAAATTACTTCCTGGTTCGGAGCATACCAGCACTCTGATGTTACCGAAATTTATGCACCGTCTCGTATGAAAACGATCATAACTTGCGGCATTGTGTTTATGTCTGTACGTTGTAACCCGTAATGGGGAACGCAGCTGAGCTTCCCTTCCCCATCGGCCACGGCCACGCCCACGCAACAACGTGTCTTGTCATTGGTTTGGTAAATAAATGGCCATAACTTGGGAAGCACTTGTCCGATTAATATCAAACCTTGAAAAGGCACATCCTCAGGGCCCCAGCAATATACCTGGCAAGTTTCAATGAGATCGGACCAGCGGTTGTCGAGAAACAGCGGTCACACACACACACACACACACACACACACACACACACACACACACACACACACACACACACACACACACACACACACACACACACACACACACACACACACACACACACACACACACACACACACACACACACACACACACACACACACACTGCTGGAATTATAGATAGATGTACAGAAATGTCGATATTAATTTAACTGTACAACTACAAGAGGTAAAAATCACAAACAAATCAAATATTATGAGCTTTTTTTTATATTTTAGGCATCTTTTAGAGCATACAAAGTTGTCAAGTCAAACTTATCTGTAGTGGGTGTTGAACAATTGAATTTTTCACAGGTTCATGCTGCTTGACTAAAAAATGCTGTGTTAGTCTATTTTTTATGAAATTCTTATGGACTAGATAATTACAAAAATAAAGTTTTAAAATGTCATGTTAATAATGATGGTAAACGAGGCTGTGGGTTAACATAGTTGCTTTTCTGTGTCATTCCAGATTGAACATCTGAAAGAATCCTTCTAGCCAACTGAAGCAATGGCCATTTCAGAGAATCAGGCAGTAGTGCAACTTTTACCTGTAAAGAGACAGAAGTTGACTAACTTTCACAAGTGCATAATTTGTCAGATGGACTCAAACGAGACACTGAGGAAAGCCTGAGATACCTCCATACAGACACTTGTTGCAGCACTGGAACTCTGACGAGATGAAGGATATGAATGTTTAAAATCAGATATTGACAGTTTGGCAACCGCGGATGTTAAATGGTACTACTCAAATTGCGACGAAAAATAGACAAGCAAAAAAAACCTGCATTACATGCAGAGGAGAAGATCTGCATTCTCACCGACACCAGCAGAAAAATCTAAGATTGGCCCACAATCTGAAACAAGTTTGATGGAGACCTCCAGGGTATCCAGGTCCCAGTCAACATCCACTGACTAGACTATGTGCCTCTTCTGCAAGAAGAAAACACACAGAAGGGTAAAGAAGATGACCATGGTCAGAACTTTCCAAGCCTGTGAAACTATTGTGCAAGCAGCGACCGCAAAGGGCGATGAGGACATGTTACAGAATACTGGTGCAGTCAGTAACGATCTAGTGGCAGCAGAAGCTAGATACCACAGAGCTTGCCATGCCTCATACATCAGCAAAGCTAATCTGCGGTATGCTGGCTTCCATGAAGGGAGACAAGAAACTTGTTACGATACGGCATTCAAGCAATTGGCTGAAGATATCTCTGCTGACCTGAATGGTGGGAAGGCCTTTGATATGACAATTGTTCTGGACAGATACAATCATTTTCTGCGCGGACAGGGAGTGGCAGTCGACAGCTACACTACCCAGCGACTCAAACTTCGACTAAAGAAACACTTTGGAGATGACATTGTCGTCCATAAGCCATATGATCTTAGTAAGTCCGAGCTTTTGTACTCAAGCTCCATATCCCTTCAATATGTCATCAACTCTGCCTATCAGTGTAACATCGCAACAGCCACGGGTGTACCAAGAAAAACAGCCCACAACAGCGATGGATGATTGCGACAGGGTGAGTCTGCTGTACCGCACTGCAAAACTCATCAAGTCGGAGATCAATGAATGCCAAGGCATATCAGTCCGACCACCTAATATCATGGATCTCACCCTGACAAAATCCAAATCTGTGATACCAGACAGTCTTTACTGGCTACTACGCTGGGTTATTGCCAAACCAGAAAAGGAAGATGAAGATGAGTTTTCAGCACCAGAATGTAGCAACTCATAAATTTGAAAGACGTGTTTTGATGCTTGCTCAGGATGTTGTACACTGTGCGACTCATGCTAGAACTAACATGCCCAAGCATGTGGCCCTGGGAATTGCAGTTCGCCATATGACGAGGTCAAAACAGCTCATTACCATGCTGAGCAGAATGGGCCACTGTGACTCCTACGATGATGTTGAGGCAACCGACACAAGCCTTGCACAGAAGCATGTGCATGTATGGCCGAAGAAACTTGTGAAAATCCAAGAACAATCTTTGAATCCAGTGGTGAAGAAGACGCTGACTAAAAGTTACAACAGATGACATCTTCATGCTTCCATGGCGAATGTGATTCCTTGTTGCCAGACACATATTACAAACCACTCTGACGAATGTGCTTCCGTGCAACCATGCACAACTATTATGATTCGCTCTCACTAATGTGCTTCTGTGTTGTCATGCACAGCTCCCAGTGTCGACCATGATAACTATTATCATCCACTATGATGAATGAGTAGCTTCCGTGCTGTCTGAGACAACTATTATACTCGGCTTTCACTAATGTACTTCCGTGTTGCCAAAGACAACTATTATGCTCGGCTCTGATGTATGTGCTTCCGTGTTGCTATACACTAGTAAAAGACGAACGCTAAAAACAAGCAGTCATAGACTGGTACTTACGAAATCGTCAACTTGACCTCTGACCTTGTCTAATAAAAGCTGTCTCTCGAGAAGGTAGCGACGCAAACCAGAAGTTTCTACGATGATTGTGTACCAAACCATCATAAATCGAATGTTTGACCTCACTGTGACCTTGACTTTGACCGATTTTGACCAAAATCTAATCAGCGCTAGCCATCACCCTCCTGAATCACGTGGTGTAATTTGACATTGGTAGCTTCTTCCGTTCTCGAGTTATCGTGCCTACAAACAAACAAACAAACAAGCAGTCATAGACTGGTACTTACGAAATCGTCAACTTGACCTCTGACCTTGTCTAATAAAAGCTGTCTCTAGAGAAGGTAGCGACGCAAACCAGAAGTTTCTACGATGATTCTGTACCAAACCATCAAAAATCGAATGTTTTGGATGTTTGACCTTACTCTGACCTTGACCTTTGACCGATTTTGACCAAAATCTAATCTGCACTAGCCATCACCCTCCTGAATCACGTGGTGTAATTTGACATTGGTAGCTTCTTCCGTTCTCGAGTTATCATTTTTTGGATGTTTGACCTCACTGTGACCTTGACCGATTTTGACCAAAATCTAATTAGCACTAGCCATCACCCTCCTGAATCACGTGGTGTAATTTGACATTGGTGGCTTCTTCCGTTCTCGAGTTATCGTGCCTACAAACAAACAAACAAACAAACAAACATACAAACAAACAAACAGAAACAGAAGTCATCAATATACTTACGAAATCTTCAGATTTCGTAAGTAACAAACATACGAACAAACACACAAACAAACAAACAGAAACGGAACTGATCAATATACTTACAAAATCTTTAGATTTCGTAAGTAACAAACACACACACAAACACACACACAAATACACACACAAACAAACAAACACAAACAAACAAACAAACAAACACACAAACAGATGACGGAAGTCATCAATATACTTACGAAATCTTTAGATTTCGTAAGTAATAACAGTTGAAGTTTTCTTTATGCGTGTCTCTGTATGTATATGAATTTCTGCAGAACAATACTTTCTTCAGTGTTTGATTTCCAAAATGTATACATACCAGTAGTAATTGAGAAACACCGTTCCCCTTCATATGAGAACACAATTAAAAATGTCAGAAAGTTTGAATTAGTGTGATATTTTAGCTTTGGTGATGCCATGGCAAAGGCCATTTTCAAATAACTGTACATACTCTGATAGAGAATTATAATACGAAGCCAATGATACCTCAATATTGAAAATTGGTTGAGTCTCGACAAAGATATTCACGTTTACGTTACCCCTCCCCTAAATTTTGCTTGCCCACAGTGACCCTCTTGGTAAGTACCCTTGGTATGTATAATGGCCTGTAGAATTTTAATGATACCACAATTTGAAACCCCATACTACCTGGAGGTGTTCTTTAGGGTCTATTCTACCACCCTGTCAAGTCAAACTTTTTCTGAAGGGGGTGTTGAACGAATTTCCTTATTTGGCCTCATGAGAAATTGCTGCTGGACGAACAGCTGTTTTGAAGGCCTGGATGGAAGAATGGAATTTCCAACAAAGGAATCGTGTATCTACAACTTTTTTTTTCTTTAATTCAATGTACTACTGTATTTTTTTCCTTAATTTATCAATGATGGCCGACTATTTGATCGAATCCAAATGAATTCATTAAATACCTTTCATTTCTCAATCCCTTCCAGATGAGGCATCAAATGGAAGTATATATATATATATATATATATATATATATATATATATATATATATATATATATATATATATATATATATATATATATATATTTTTTAAATAAACATGTTGTCGTACTTTGTTATTTGTTTGAAAAACCATGAAATGTAATGGTTGTACCATATATGATATGTTTGGAAAAACCATGATAATGGGGTTGCCGGCAGTTACGGGCGCGAGACGGCCGACGGTGGCAAACTTGTTCTTAGTTGTTCAATTTTATTGCTGGAGTGCTTTTAAAAATTTGTTTGTTTGTGGTGATTGTTCTCTCACAGAATAGGGTGGAACCGTGTCCTCACAATATACAAGAAGAGAGACATTTCAAAGGAAGCTGTGTCTGAGAAAATGGTGTTGTTGCTGGAACCCCATGTGTTCAACGAAATGCATTATTTCATCAGCCATTACCCTGTTACCAACAAGGAGCGTGCCGACCTGCATACACCTACAGAGCCTTCTGCTTCACCTGTTCGAGATACGGGCAAGTTCAGCAGTCAGCTGGACTAGCCACCCTTAACAGAAACAACTTAAAAATACGGCAATGCACTTTATTTGAATTTCATTTTACCTTAAAAGTTGTATCGATTATTTATCAACTCTTGTTTGTTGAAAAGCAACATGCATGCTGTGACTCCCAGAGATTTTATCGTATTTTGTCCCCTTTCAGTCCCTCTGCGAGATTCTTTGACTAAGATATCTAGACGAGTGAACAATGGTGTGCCCCAAGTTCCACCAGCGAGGAAGCCGTCACAGCTTGATTCCTTCTGTCAGTCTCTTCGCATAGTAGAGTACAAACAGGAGATTCTTGACATCGTGGCCCAGAACCGTGTCACACTCATCATTGGGGAAACGGGTTGTGGAAAAACTACCCAGGTATGTCACCATTTTCCTCCCAAACTTTCGTCAGAATTTTTCTACATTTTTTTGATTATTTTATTCTACTTTCCTTTTATTTATTTTCCCATCATTTTCTTTTTAATGCCTCACGGTGACCTATTACCATTTTAAAAAATTATCTTTCATCCCCAATATTATACTATGCCCACCCTTTCCTTTTTTTTTCTTTTTTAAAAATTTCTCACCATTCCATCTCTCACCTTTTCGCATCCTTTCCTCTTGTTTTCTCCATCCTTTCAAGTTTAATTTGTCTCTAAATTTCACAGATTCCACAGTTCCTGCTGGATGCAAGCCATGCGACAGGAAAGCCCTGCCGCTTGTTGTGTGCACAACCGCGTCGACTTACAACTGTCGCCATAGCAGAGCGCGTTGCTGCCGAACGTGGGGAGCATGTGGGAGAGACTATTGGCTACCAGATTCGATTGGAGAGTCGGTGTGTTTGATGGAATGAGAAGCAATACAACCTTTGCATTGCACTTTGTTCATTCTGGTGGTTGGGGCAGTGTGGGCGAGTGTGGTACTATTGCATAACATCTCGCTAAAATTCTCTTGTCTATCTTCTTCTGATCTCATTAGTCTTGCTCAGTTATTTGGTCATTTCTGCTCTATATTTGATAAAAAGTAAATGTATACCCTTTCCTTGTGTGTAAAGTGAAATAATTTTTGAATCTGTAGCATAAAATGAACAACTTTAAATGTTAGATTTTGAAATGACAAAGTAGTGACAATGGAAAAAATAATCATCTAAAAAGAACAGTAGACTGCAAAGTTGGCACAGTTTCAACCATAAGAAGTGAAAGAAAATTCTGGGATTAAATACCGTCAAAAATTATATTGGGAAATGCATTTGCTGCATATAAAACTTCGGGTGTATGTTTGTGAATCTCACCCAAATTGTGTTATGTATGTGCATTCATGGCCAAAAACATTAGCACCCTTGCACTTTTTTGAAATAATGCACCATTTCTTCCAGAAAATTGCTGAAATTAAAAAATATTTTGGTGTCGACAGATGTATTTCTTTGGTTTGCAGTGGAGCAAAATAAAAATAGCTGGAAAAAAATTACTAAATCTTAGCTTATTCCACACAGAAATCCTTAAATGACCCGGACAACATTGTTGGCACCTTTTAGAAGAGGTTAGAAATAATTAGATTTCAAGCAGGTGATTCTCCTTTACTTTGGAATTGAACTCACCTGTGGTGAGTTGCAGGTGCCTGCAATATAAAAAAATCTCTCATTCAACCAGTTTGAATAGAGAAAAGGGGTCATTCTGCTGTTTTGTGTCACTGTGTGTACCGCAATGAGCATGGAGAAAAGAAAGAAAACCAGAGAATTGTCTGAGGAGGTCACACATAAGATTGTAGCCAATCATGGACAATCTCAAGGTTACAAGTCCATCTCCAGAGACCTTGATGTTCCTGTGTCCACTGTACGCAATAATATCAGGAAGTTTTAGGCTCATGGCACTGTCGCCAACCTCCCTGGACGTGGCCGAAAGGGAAAACATGGTCAAAGATTGCAGTGAATGATTGTTCGAATGGTGGAGAAAAAAACCTCAATCAATTGCCAAACAGTTTCAAGCTGACTTTCAGACACATTGTTCAACAGTTTCAACTCTCACCATCTGTCAACTAAATGAAAGGGGGTTCTATGGTCGGAGACCCAGGAGGACCCCACTGCTGAGAAAGACAGAAGAAAGCCCAACTTGAGTTTGCCAAAACATACCTGAACAAGCCAAATCCTTTTGAGAGAATGTCCTGTGGACAGATGAGACCAAACTCGAGCTTTTTGGAAAAGCACATCATCTTGATGCTTACAGAAAACAAAATAAAAACCAATGTCACCCGCAGGGTGACCCGTATCTTGCCAAAAGGTGACCACGTGTGACTTCTTTAAGGTCACACTGAGGTGAACAGAGCTGCTATCCACCAGGAGCGACTCCTTGAGGAATATCTGCCGATGAGAGATTCCGATGAGAATCGTTCTACAGAGTAACCATGAAAAATATGCTTTTGCCTCATAACGTCAAATGACATCTTAATGTCTCAAGCTTGACATATCTAGAAAGCACTCATCAAGGTGTTCAATTTGAGGTACTACACGATATGGTTCCTAAAACTTGAAAATTTGACCTTGGGGTCAAATATGTTTGACCTGAGGTGCTAACTATGAAGGTCAAGGCCAATCGCCACCAAAAATTAATCAGCTGAGCGCCAGACCATGAACTATATTCCCATGAAGTTTGAAGACGATCCGATCAAAATTACTCAAAAAATAAGGGTTTCGTCGACTCCCCTGATTTGCGACAAAGTGACCTTGACCTTTGACCTTGACCTTCAAAATTTTATGCGCTGAAAGGGACCTCTATAGGCCTCTGATATGCGAAGTTACAAAAATTTCCGATGATAACTGTGCTCTGCAGAATTTTTTATACGTGATTACAGACAAAAAAAAAAAAAAACATACAAGCTGACTAACATATCTTGCAAAAACTTCGTTTTGGCAAGATAATGAATCCTTCAAAGAAAAGACCACCTTCCCTACAGTTAAACATGGAGGAGATTCAATGATGTTTTGGGGTTGCTGTGCCGCCTCTGGCACTGGGTTCCTTGAGTGTGCATGGCATCATGAAATCAGGAGATTACCAAGGAGGCATTTTGGAGCACAATGTTCAACCCAGTGTCAGAAAGCTGGCTCTCCGTCGAAGGCCATGGGTCTTGCAGCATGACAATTACCCCAAACACACTTCAAAAAGCACCCAGGAATGGTTCAAGACAAAACTCTGGATTGTTCTGAAGTGGCCAGCAATGGGTCCAGATCTAAATCCCATTGAACACCTGTGGGGAGATCTGAAAACAGCAGTTGGGAAAAGGCACCCGTCAAATTTGGGAAAACTGGAGCAGTTTGCACAAGAAGATTGGGCCAAACTACCAGTAGAGAGGTGTAGGAACATCATTCACGGCTATAGGAAGTGCTTGATTGCAGTTATTTTGTCCAAAGGTTGTGATACCAAATATTAAGTCTGGTGTCAATAATTTTGTCAATGCCATTTCTTATTTTCTGATTTAAAAGGATATCTTAAGTTCTGAATCAAAAACAAAGGTTCGGTAATATTAACAATGAAATAAAGAATTGTGGAGACAAAATACTTTTGTCAATTTCAACTTATTTTTGGAGAAAACTAGGAGTTATTTGAAAAAAGTGCAAGGGTGACAATATTTTTGGCCACGACTGTATGTAAATATGTGTACGTATACATTATCATGTGCTCGTTTTAAACAAGAAGAAGAAGAAACTTCATGATATCAATTCCCGTCACCAGTCCAGTTGTGCAATTCCGGAGGATACTAACTTGGTGGTAACCATACCCTTGGACTTACCACTCATGGAAGACATCAGATCGATACTTAAAGGAGGACTGTCCTTCGTCTCCACTTCTGAAAGGATGGACAAATTCGAAATCCAGGAAGATTTTTGAAAAATTTGTCGAGCAGGTGTGGCTGTTGGCTCTCCTCTTGCCTTTCACATGAGGATAAAAGGAGCTCACTCTTCAGATTTGAGCTCTTCAGAACCCTCGACCCTTTCACAGTACTGAAACCAGGCCATTCTTCCTGGACACCTCCAGAAGGCAAGCACCCTGCTGTTGATCTTTTCATTTCTAAATGTAG
This sequence comes from Eptatretus burgeri, assembly GCF_056783735.1. Lineage (NCBI taxonomy): Eukaryota > Metazoa > Chordata > Myxini > Myxiniformes > Myxinidae > Eptatretus > Eptatretus burgeri. The sequence goes on from NC_140969.1 coordinate 103,528,626, forward strand.
AAGTGATTTTAACAACATACTTAAATCTGATATCCGTGTTTTATACGATATCTCTAAATGGGAACGTGCCATCATGAAAGCTCTTCAGAACAACAAGGGGTATATGATAAAACCTGCTGATAAAGGTGGTGCGGTTGTTGTATGGAGACGTAACTTGTATGAACAGGAAGCAATGTGCCAGCTTTCAGATGGGGATTCTTGTATACCTGTTCAATCGCATCCTACTTTGGAGCAACAACATTATTTCCAACATGGTTGAAAGATTTCATAAAAATAGGTTATTTGCAATTCAGTGCTGTGAATCTCATCCAGGACTATCCCTAGTCTGCAAATTTTTATTTACTTCCCAAGATTTATAAACTTCATACACCAGGTTGTCCTGTTGTATCTACGTGCAACTGCCCCACTGAACTTATCAGCAAGTATCTCGTTGGAATTCTGGCATGGTCATTGGTCACTTCATTTCCCACCTATGTGAACGATACCCCCCCCCCCCCCCATGTGATTTGTCTTTTCAATACTTTCTGTTTCCAGGAAGGAGGAAGTGGTCATTTCCTTTTCACCATGGATATTTCTTCTTTGTATATCAATATTCCTACAAATGAGGGAGTGGAGGCTCTGCAGTAGGTTTTGGGGCATAATCCTTGTGACACCAAACCTGGTGCCATTACCTTGTTAAGATTGACTGAATTAGTTCTCAACCTTTCTTTTTAAGTTTGGGAATTTTTTATTAAGGACAAAAACGAGTAGCCATCGGAACCAAAATGGCACTCTCTTATGCCTGTATCTTTGTCAGTCACATCAGTTACATTTTGTTGGACATCAGCATCTCTTTTACAGCAGAGGGATTCAGCACAGATGTCTACTCTAAACAGACGGACTCTCATTCTCATTTAATGTACGAGTCATATCGCCCTCGATCGTGCAATAATTCCAAACCACAGTCCCAATTTCTGCAATTGTGACATATTTGCAGTAGTGATGACACTTTTCGCATACGCACTCAAGAAATGAGTGATATTTTTCAAAAACAAGGTTACCCCACTACTATTATACATGAAGCCAGGTTTCAGGTTGTACGGGTTTCTCACCAAGAGGCAATGATTGAAAAGCAAAATGATTTTCGTTGTCTTATTCCAATGATTATGACCTACAACTTGACAACAAGCCATTTTGCTAGATCCATCAAGGAGATTTTTAATCTTCTCTTGACTGATGATGCCACTCGCAAGATTTTTTGGTGGTAGTCAAATTCTGGTGCCATATAAGGATGCTACTAGCCTCAAAAAAAATTAGTTTGTTTCCTTTTTTCTTCCAACGATGTTGAAGTCAAACGATTTGGGACAACAACCTGAAATCGCCCCAGATGTAAAACTTGTGAACATGTCATACGATGCGACTAGAGGCCCGAGAGGGATATGGCATGTTGAAGGTCACTGACTTCTTCCACAACTATTATATGTGCTTTGTTGTGGATCGTTGCAATCTGCTCTCTATTGGTTGAAACTAATGATGTTTGGCTGACAGAGTGGCCAAACATTTCATAACCATATGTTTAAACACAACTGGTCTGCCAGTAGCAGCACATTTCAACCTTGATAATCGTACCAAGGAAAATTTCCAAGTGTGTGTTATCAAACAAAGCATGTTTCAATGATTCGGATCAAAAGCACTTAGAGGAGAAAATCATCTTTCAGCTCGGCACAATATACCCTCGAGTAATTAATGGTACATGCTGGGCTTTTCCTTATTCCAACACTTGATTAATTCTCCCGCGATGAGGCTGAGTCTTTGGGCCTCTCGCTCTCTCACCGCAGGCAGGTCGATGGTCTTTGTCTTCTACCGTCTCCTCTCCGGTCTCACCCCCCTGCTCTGTCTGCGATTTGTCCCCACCATATTTCTGCAGGGCACTCAAGGTCCGCCAACAACCCCCTTCTGGTAAAACTACCAAAATGACGAATCGTTGCTCACCTTCACTCTTTCATTCCTCTTTTTTCCCGCCTTTGGAATAAACTCCCTCACTCTGTTCAATCCCATTCTTCCCTCCAGGCCTTCAAAGCAGCTGTTCACCACCCCCATCCAAATGCTCGATCTTTTCTACCCCCGTTAATCCACCCCAAACCCACCTTCTTCAAATTCCCTGCTTTCCTTCCTCAAAGTCCCTGTAATGTCCATCTTGTAGACCCCGTGTTCTCCGCCCCATCCCTCTCCCTTCCACAGATCTCCTTATGTCTGTTCCCCACTGTTTTGTCCTTCCCATTCCCACCCCTCTTGTCTTATGCCCCCCCTTGATGTGCGTTGTGTGTTCGCTCTCATATGAGCCTCGAGAAAGTATACAAAAAAAACTCAATTATAAATGAACAGGCAAACAAACTTGTGTAAATGTGGGAAAATTATGTGCCCAGATTGGGAATTGAATTCAGGTTCTCTGATGAACTGTACCAGTGCCCTGCCATCTGAGCTGTTTGGGTGATGTGCAGGTTAAACACACAATTCTCCCACATGTAGAGATGCCACTCTCTTTCCACCGCTGCTTTCGGGACACTCGCTGCCAATCGTAGGAGCAGCGACTGCCTGTCCACGAGAGGGTCTCCCCCCCGTGGGGGGACAATTCCATGACTGCTATGATTCACCAGATAGCCCAGATTGTAGAGCACTGGTACGGTTCACCAGAGGACCTGGGTTCACATTCCTGGTCTGGGTGCATAATTCCCCCATTTCTGTTGTTCATTTATATGTTCATGTTGTTCATTTATATGTTCATGTTCATGTTGTTCATTTTTATGAACGGGCCTGTTCATTTATAATTGTAGTACTACACCCCCTCTGGTGAATAAGAGCAGTCATGGAATTGTCCTCCCACGGGGGGAAGACCCTCTTGTGGACAGACGGTTGCTGCTCCAATGCTTGGCAGTGAGTATCCTGGAAGCAGCGGTGGAAAGAGAGTGGCATCTCTATATGTGGGAGAATTGTGTGCTTAGTCTGTGGGTTACCCAGATAGCTCAGATGGCAGAGTGTTGGTACAATTCACCAGAGGACCAAGGTTCAATTCCTGGTCTGGGCAGGTAATTTTCCTATATATACATATAATTGATTAATTATTTATGCACCTGTTAATAATTACACAACTGATTCTCTATATATTGCAACAGATGTTTTGTATTCCTTAATTATTTGATAGCGTTACACCCAAAATGTCGATTGTGGTTCATATTTTTTACGCTTATCTTTCCTTTGTGATATTTTACCGCCGCAGTTTATCTCTTCTGTACATATTGTTGCGGTTCTGCAAAACCACCTGCCTCTAAGGCAATGGCACCCAACATAGTAATCCCCAGGCAGTTATTTTGTTAGTCTTCGTGCAGTCAGACCTTCACCTCATGTCTCTGGGTTAACGGGACGAAGTGCCTTGCGTGGGTCTTATAGCTAGTTCTATTAACTACATCTCTATCTTCCATTCTGATTTTTATTTCAACCCTTTCTTTCCCTTTGGCCATGGCACAAGTCAAACAAGCAAGCACACATGCCATGCAAAATGTGATGAGAAATAAGCACACTACGATGCCCCCCGTGGCTTGGAACCAACAACCTTCCTCCACTATAAACACTGCACACTGTACAGCACACGCATGGCGTGCCATTATTTCTTTCAAATATGAGCGCCAATTTCCAACGGCATCTCACCTTGCTCACCCCTCACTCATCAAAAACTCACCACTTCGACCACCAACACCTCCCGCACACGGGAAAAATATTCCCGCATCTCCTCGTACCTCCTGTATGGATACAATTCGCCACGAAACAGAGCCATGCTGCATAACTCAGGCTTTACTCGAACCGCGTGATGCAGGGACGAGCAACGGATGTTAATAGCACCAACCGCATCTCTCCGGGAATGTCTTGGGTGAGCACGTGGGATTGATACAACCCTCGTCCAGTCGCCAGAACACGGAAAGACGGGCGGCGAGGAGGGATCGCGGGAAGAGCGATCCGGGAGTTTGGTACGGAGCTCCATCTTTCCGTGTTCTGGCGACTTCCTGCCGGGTCATGCTGGATGTGCGAATGAGACCGCTTCCGGCCCCAGGAGCCTGGCAGGGCATGGCTTTGGCCGCTGTCGCCCAACAGAGAAGCAGGATTCGGGTTACAGCGCGTCGCTTCAGATCGTCACCCCATCTTCGCCCAGGGCTTATGAAAGACGGAACGCGGAGCCGCTCGCCCTTTTCTTCGCCTCTCGCATTCGCCACCTTCTCTGCTCATCTCGGCTCTGCGTTGGTTGTTCCTCATTGCCTGTACCCTTCGCTGGCTCTTCACTTGCGGTTGGTGTGCGACTGAGACGTGCTTATTCCGAAGAACCATTGGGGAGCGCACGTTGCTACGAGCCCCGGCAAAGTGACGAAGCCGGAGATAACGCGCCAACTCTCGAGGTGGGAACGCTCAAGCGGAGCGTCCCACGGAGGTACACGCTACACGAACAGACCTATGCACGACTAGGTGAGGGATCTTTTGCCTCCCACATCTTGTGGTGAGGGATCTTTTGCCTCAGGCATCTTCTCTCATTTCTCTCTTTCCACCCCTCTCTCTCATCCCCTTTGGATGCACAAAAGAGCATTCCTACTGACTCGCAGTCACATTTTCCTCATGCATAACACTTCACCCCCCATATTGCACTACACCACACCTCCCATTCCCATACCTGAGACGCCAGTATTTCTCCCCCCCCCCACACCCCAGCTCCCCCTAAGCATACTGGGTTGCGTTAGTCGGCCGACCACACCAGGTATTGTGAGGCCGTTTATCCTCATCTACTCTCTTTCTTTCTGGCTATCTAATCTTCATTGTGTGTGTGTGTGTGTGTGTGTGTGTGTGTGTGTGTGTGTGTGTGTGTGTGTGTGTGTGTGTGTGTGTGTGTGTGTGAGAGAGAGAGAGATATATATATATATATATATATATATATATATATATATATATATATATATATATATATATATGGCGCCTGTCGTAGCATATGTTAAGATTGTAGAAATTCTAACGGAATAAGTCTGCTCTGTGTCTGCTTTTGTAAATTGCTTGCCTTTTGTCGCACCCCACAAATTCCTTGCTATCCCTGCTATACATAATAATAAACCCCATTTACTGTGCTACATACCTTTCCTCACTTGATTGTAAATAAGTGCTTGTGTAGAAATGTTCCCTGCTCGTTTTCGTCTTTTCCTTCATTGGTCCAGCATGGTTCGTATCCTAGCCTAGCCGGGACGTTATCCACCAATGATCTGTTTTTCTAGCTGGTATGTCCTTGGCAGTTACGCTCGACTGCAACTGATCCGGTAAGGTGATCCAGTTTGAACAAGGTGTACCGAGGGCGTGTCCCCCGGTAATTAGATCACGTGACCTTTAGGTAAATGGTATTTATTAGACGGAAGACCCTAGGTCACGTGGTCGAGTTATTGGCCTTCATGGTCGATTAGCGACCCGCCGTGTCATGGAGTTATAGCACCAACAGGTGTAAGCATCGATTGGAACTGATTGGGATGGTTATGAGACATGTGTTGGTCCCCATGGATCAAAATAGCACTAAGTTCCTTGACTTTGCAAGAAGTCATGGATTTAGGGAGGCTGGTTCATGGCTTCAGCACCCACAGCCTCATTGATGGACTTGGTATTCCAACGCTGGTGGTATGGCAAAGGAGATTGACGATGCGCTCGTCGATGGTCGCTGGAGGATGATCCAGAAATGCAGGGCCATGTGCACATTGATGGTCATTGTAGGATGATTCAGAACTGCAGGGTCTGCTCAGTTCCACAACACTTCTTCTTCTTCTTGTGTATGGCAGCTTAACTTCCGGGGTAGCTATCATTTCTTGGAAGCACGACTGTGTCGCTGATTCAGTGCCCCTCTACCAGTACACACTGGTATTCCTTTCGCCGACCTCGGAAGGATGACTGGCTGAGTCAACCCCCTGGTGTATTAATTCAGCGGCCACCGGGGCTTGAACTCAGGACCCTAGGATCACAAGCCACCACCCTAACCACTAAGCCAACACCAGGCTACTCCTCAACACTGACCACAGCCTTGTGGTAGCAACTCTGAAGTTGCAGTTGAAATCCAGGAGAATGCTAACATCCCAGCCTCGGCAGGATGTTGGCAAGCTCAAGGATGAGAGGATAACTGAGGAGTTTGCGAACAAGCTGAGTAGGGATTTGGGTGTCTGGGTGCTTTGGGAGGTCCTGAAGAGTTGTGGAGTGCCTTCAAGACCACCGTCCTTGGATGTTTCCGGTGGATGTCTTGGAACTCACCGGAGGGCGAAGAATAATTTTGTCTCTCAAGGGACACTGGATACCATTGACCAGAGTCACAGGACCAGGCTTAATGGCAGAGCTGGGCTGTTCAGGGAGTTGAGGCGAAAACTGAACGTGCACGGACAGTGGACATGGAGGTCAATGTGCGAGGAATCTGCGAGGGGGTAGAGCATCACGTGTGGTCAAGAGATTCTCGTCCTGCTTACAGGAGAATTCGCACATTGCGTTCATTCAAGCCCATCCCTCGGTGCACTGCAGCTAGAGCGGAGGGTGGTGGGCTCTTGACAGAGGAGTTTGAAGTGAAGGCCCGCTGGGCAGGTTACTTTGAGTGGCTGTACCAGGCTGATCCACCCGCTGTTTAGTTAGATGTCAGAGGTGTTACTATCCCTATTGCTGACCCACCAGTCAACTGTGGTCCACCTTTGTCTGTGGAAACACAGGCTGTGGTGAACCTGTTTAAATGGGATAAAGCTCCTGGGATCTGTGGCATCCATGCTGAACTTCTCAAGGCTGGTGGAAATGCTGTATTCATGTTGTTGCATGCAGTTCTGTGCTCTTCCTGGAATGCAGGCATCATCCCAACTGACGAAGAGAGGCCTTGCTGTCCCTCTCTAAAAAGGACAGGGTGATCGCCAAGACTACAACAACTACCGAGGGGTGACGCTGCTCTCAGTGCTGGGCAAGGTCTTTGCTCTGTTATTTCTTCATAGGGTTCGCCATCGTTGATGCTTGAGCATCAGCGTCCAGAGCAGTCAGGCTTTACACCAAATAGGTCAACGATTGACCATGTCCTTGCTCTTCGGGTTCTCACCGAACGCAGGCGATAGTTTTAGCAGGGGCTGTTTGCAGCCTATGTTGATCTCTGTGAAGCGTTTGATTCAGTGAATCGGGATGCCCTCTGGAGGATTCTTGGTCTTCGTGGGGTGCCACCAGAATTGATCGATCTGATGTCTGAACTATACTCTAGTACTGAGAGTACTGTGAGATGTGGTGATACCATCTCTGACTTATTTCCAGTTGTTACTGGAGTTTGTCGGGGTGTGTACTGACCCCCACACTTTTCAGCACTTGTATGGACTGGATTCTGGGGAGGATGTCGGAGAGATCAAGCTGCGGTGCATCGTTTGGGAATGTCAAGATCTCTGACCTTGATTTCGCAGATGATGCAGTCATCTTTGCAGAGACTCGGGATATCCTTTTCAGGGCTCTCGAGCTGCTGAATGAGGAGTTGGAGCTGCTGGGATTACGGGTTTCCTGGATCAAAACGGAGATCCATGCTTTCAATGATATCTTGGATGCTACTATCCTGTCTGTACCTGTTTGTTGTGGGGATGTTGAGGTCTTGGAGAGATTCACTTTGCTTGGCAGTGATATTCATGTCACTGCTGGCTGTGAGCCAGAGGTCAATAGGCATCTAGATTGGTCCTGGGAAGCCTAGGATTCACTGGATCATGGGGTTTGGCACTGCCGGTACCTGTGCGGGAGGACGAAATTCTGATTATTCAGGTCCTTGGTACTTCCAGTCTTGCTCTTCAGATATAAGACTTGGACTCTGACCAGGGATCTGAGATGGAGACTTGATTCCTTTGGTACCAGGTCTCTTCGGAGAATCTTTGGCTATCGCTGGTCGGACTTTGTGCACAACGAGCGGTTGCTGAGAGAGACTCAAATGAGATTTGTTACCTGCATATTCCGTGAGCGTCAGCTGCGGCTGTATGGACATGTGGCTCGTTTTCCTGACGCTGATCCTGCTCACCAGATTCTCTCAGCTCGGGAGTCTCGTCAGTGAGGATGCCAATGAGCCGACCACGTGCCTCATGGTTGCAGCAGGTTGATCGGCATCTAAGGAGATGGGGATGGGCCAGACATCTGCCTGGGGGATGGCCAGACGGGGGCCTCTGGAGTACCAGCGGAAAGTGGACGCAGCGACGTGCTACTCCGACTCATGCTCCCATACCTGGCTTGATCTGACCTGAATCAAGCTGTCTCTGCTCGAGCTTTGGGACGCAATGCAGGATCGGAATGTTTGGAGAAATCTGATCATGAATGTCACCAGAAGTCAGACATGACGACATAACTAGATAACTAGTGAAGCCAGAGAAAAAAAAGTTAACCCTTTCAGCAATGTATATTGATTTTCTGCACCCTCGTTTTTCTGGTTTGATGTGCAGAGTGTCACCAAAGACCCTTCTCACATTCTGCACGAATGGAGTGTTGCTGCGAACGTTAATGGGTGGTGTGGAAACATTGAAAAGCATCACCCATATCATTGTGGTGAGTCATAGCTCAGGCACGAGCCTCACTTGCTTTTTTGGCTACCTCTGTGTGGAACCAGCTTTCAGCTAAAACATTTTGAATGGAATGGCAGTTCAAAATTATGTGCATCTTTCAAATATTTGGGAGGTGAGAGGTGGGGGCTTTACCATTTGATTGATGCCTGGACTTCAAAACACCATAACAGGCTGACAGCATGGTGAACTGTTGAGGTTGTTTTTTTTTCATTTTGCTTTCTTAAAAGTTCATTGCCATCCAAATATGCTAGGATGAAGTGCACGAGAGGGACAGATTTTGTGACTTCTTGCTGATCCAGTTGCGGGAGGAGTTGCACAGACACAGTCACCTGCGTGTGCTGCTTATGAGTGCCTCACTGGATGCACAGTTATTTCAGACTTACTTTCACGGCTGTCCCATCTTGCAATGTGAGGATCACAATTGTTTGTTTATTTACTTAAAACTTGTTTCTGGATTTGTGAATGAGATAAAATAATTACGAGATGAGGGCTGTGGAAATAATTTGTTCACATGTGAAGAAACACAAACTGAAATGCTTGAGTTATCTCTGAAGAGCAGAAATTGTGAGCAATACAATATGAGATTAGTTGAGCTGGCACCTAATCAGGATTTCATTTTGTGTCTCTGGAGCTAAAGGCCAGAGGCATTATGTTTTCACATTGTCCGTTCGTCCATGCATGTGTTCTTGTCTTATCGTTTCCATCTGTAACCACGGAAGGGATTGCAACCAAATTTAGCATACTTATCTCGATTGTAATACAAAGATTAAATTAAGTCGTTAGGTGCCACAGATTCAAAGATGCTGAAAAAAGTCGAGATGTGGAAGCAAAACATGACTATCGCAAGAATACCAGAAATAAAGATCATAGTAATTTATGCTCACGTGGTCGCTGATTGATTCATGTGGCTGCCGATGATTGCCGTCGATGCACACAATGGCTCCTCGGCGCTGAATTAACTAATTAACCCCAGAATTGCAGTTGTCTCAAACCAAGCGAAGCATTTGTACATTTTATTCTTGATTACAGAGAACGGGACTTTGTGTGTGTATGAATGTGGTTTCAAGCACGTGTAGATCTGCGACACTGCGTGCTCTGGCCATCATCTGAAAACAATCCAGGCTGTAGTTTTCAGCGTACTGTTGATTATTCAGCCAATGCTGTTCGATCGCAGAGTCGCAACTTTGAGTGAACATCAAATATTGCACACACAAGCTAGTTGTACGCGACCGGTAATTTAACGGCTTGATCTCAGGACATCAGTTCGGTTTCAGACCTGGTCATTCTACCTTGGATATGCCACTTCGACTCTCCCAACAATGGAAAGAAGCCCTCAATGTCAGACGTGCGATCAGGGCTGTCTCTCTGGACATATGTCAAGTATTTGACACAGTCTGGCACCCCACCTTGATCTCCAAACTCTCTGATTATGGCGTCAAGGCCACCTCCTCTCATGAATCGCTGACTTTCTCGACTCCCGCATTCAGCTTGTAACTCTTAACGGAATCCTCTCATCTCCTTTCCCCGTCAAGACCAGAGTGCCCCCATTGTCTTGCGCCCAGTGTTGTTCCTCATCTTCATCGATGATCTTTCTCATTCCCTGGAAAATCCTGCCTAATTCTTTGCTGCTGATTCCACCTTCTGCTGTGTAATTTATCATCTTTCAGACAGGCAGGCAGCAGCTTCTTCCTCTCTGCAAACCTTTACATAATCAGGAGCTGGTATAACAGTTGGGATATGTCTTTTAATCCTGCCAAACGCACACTCTCACTATCTTTCTTTGAAAGGACTCTCTGGCAAACCCTCCGACCTACTTTCTAAACAATCCTCTTGAGGAAGTTCAGTCCTTCAAACTCTTAGGTCTCACTGTCAGCCATGGTCTTTCTTGGGCAAACCATATTTCAAAGTTGGCCTCCAAAGCCAGCCGCCGACTGGGCATCCTCTGTCATTCAAAGTCCTTCCTTGGCACACCTGACCTATCCACCTGCAAGGCTTTCAACCACAGCTTGATGGAGTATTGCTCTCTCCTCTGGGCTGGCTCCCCTGCCTCATCTTGCTTAGCTCGATGCCATGGAAACCAAAGCCTTTAAGATTATTGTAATCTGTGATGAAGCTGAGTCTACGAGCCTATCACTTCACCATCGCAGACAGGTCATTGGTCTTTTTGACTTCTACCGCCTCCTCTCTCTCGTCTTGCACCCTCTGCCCTTTCCGTGCTTTGTCCTCCTCTGGTTTCTGCATGGCACACGCAGTCCACCATCAATCTTCTGCGGAAACTAATGAAATCCAGGCTCACTGCTACCTTTCACTCATTTGTTCCTCTTCTTTTTTCCCCACCTGTGGAACCAACTTCCACATTCTCTTTGATCTCATTCTTCCCTACAAGTCTTCAAGACAGCTGTTCACCACCATCTCAGATCATCCCCATTCAAAAACCATGATCTTTTCTATTCTCGTTACCTCCCTCCCCCCTCCCCCCATCCCCAACCCCATTCAAATCCCTCCTCTTTCTAAATTTCCAGTTTTCCTTCTTGAGAGTTTCCTTCTCTATCCATCTTGTCCATACCAAGCATCCTCTCCTGCCCCCCCATTCCTCTCCATACCCCATTGTTTGCCCACCTTCCTCTGCCTTGGTCTTTGGCTCTGCAGTTGGTGTCTCCCCCTTCTCTTTGCTGTCCCTTTTGCCCTGTTACATCCTCATCCATTCAGTGTACTAGTACTAGCTCTTCCACAACCCTAGACTATGTAGACAACAAATAAATCTAGCATGGGCATCCTTCGTTGTGCAAGATCTTTCCTTGACCAGTCTGAATTTTTGGCAACCTACAAGGCCTTCATTTTTAGCCTAATGGAGTACTGTTCTCCTCTTTGGGTGAGTGCCCCTGCCGCACACCTTGCCCTTCTTAATAGTGTGGTAAGCAAGGCCCTCACAATCGTTGGGATCTCCCATGACAAAGCTGAGTCTCTGGGCCTGTTACTTTCACATCGTAGGAAGGTTGGTGTCCTCAGTATTCAACCACCTTCTTTTGGTGTTGCACCCTCTGCCCTCTCTCGGTCTCTCCCAAGTTTCTGCATATGGTGCACACAGTCTGCCAGCAACCCTCTTCTTGTTAAACTCCCAAAATCCAGGTTCACTGATCCCCTCCACTCATTTATTTGTTCCTTTTTTCTGTCGCTTGTGGAACCAACTTCCCCAGTCTGTTCGGCCCCATTCTTCCCTCCAGGGCTTCAAGACAGCTCATGTGAAAGACTTGGAGCACCATGTGTTATACATCTTATCAAAGGCGTAGATATTAAGGGAAACTCATGTGCGACATATTTTGCATGCATGCCGAGTCAGGAGAAGGAATCTCAGTTGTTTGAGAGCAGAAGCTAAACGAATCATCTCTGACTCGAAATTTGAAAAGCGATAAATGTCATAACATCACTTACAGTGATCACTCTCATAGTTTTGTTGCTGATCGATCCGAAACGTCCCAGTTAAGAGGGTCAGTCTGAGGGCGCTTTATGTGGACTAAGGTGACATATACAACCTTGTGTAAAATTTGTAATATTACAGAAAGAAGAAGAGCATGCTCATTGAAGGGATTTGATAACCCAATTGGATGCTTTTGTGTCTGGTGGCAGATATTTTATTCATTTTCAGCAAATAAGGAAGGTTGTGAATGCCATGTACAGGTACTGTACTTGCACGATACAAGTTCTCGTGTCGGCTGTGGTTTTTGCTTCACATTGGTATTACCTGCGCATTATGCCCTATTTTGAGAACTACTAGGTGGCCCATTGGTCCATTGGACCAAATTTTCAAAAGCCTTCACGACCTTGGGCATTTTTGCTCGTCTGAACAAAAGCAATAGGTTTCCCAGCTTAGAAGTTTTGGAACCCGAATACTAATTAGAGGTCTTTTAGGGTCTTGGGGTTCTTGAAGGGTCTTCAAAGGTTGAAGGGGTCTCTATACTTCCATATGTTGTACATTTGTGCCACAGTACCTGGGCGGCTGTATGATGTGAAGGTGCTGTATCTGGAAGATGTTCTCCGGAGCACGGGATACTCAACACGGCAGATGAAAAAAATACATTCAGAGCAACAAAACTGTGAGTCCAATCTCTTGAGCTAAACACTAACTTACCCAAGCAGTGGACGAATAATTTTTGATTGAGGTTGTTTGGCATGCATGTGGACATGAATGGCTAAAACGGTGAGAAAACGTAATCAACCTGGTGACTTACTAGATGACCATTGTGAGCACATGGAAGGATGTTACACAGTTGAGGGAAGATGGTTGATATGTGGAGGTGGGCTATCAGTTGAGATTTTGAATGATTGACATAAGAGCATAAGCTGTTGGAGATTTTGGAGCTGGTTGGAGCAACATGCTAATTCCGTCCGACAGTTGCTTGACTTCCAGAAGCTTAGAATAAAAATGCGTGAAACTGCACTTCTCTTGGCAGGATTCGAACATGACTTCTGTGATCTCTTTTTCTCTCTGGAATTGTGATTGTGATTTGATCTGGGATTGTGAGTCCAGTATCTTTATGCCCAGACCAGACTAACATCCACACATATGCTATAGGCCTAGAGCATTGCATGTAGTGCAGTTTATTACAGCTTTGTGCAGCCATTCAACTGTAATGTTGTGCTTTATGAGTATAATGCTTATTCATTTGTTGGCTGACAGGATGGCCTATAGGTTCGCACACTCACCTCTCAGCCATCTAGTCTGGGTTTGAATTCTGATCCAGCTAGAAACTGTCATCCCGGTGTTTCACAGGCAGGGTGATTCGTCAGTTTCTATGCCGTCCCTCGGATGGACGTTAAACGAGCGTCCCGTGTGCCAGCATTTATTGGTTGATGTTAAAAATCCCATGGTGTCCTTCACAAATAGTAGGCGAGCTATCGCCGGCACCCTGAGCAAATTGCAAATTCCTGCCCCAATCTACAGAAGGCACTGCATCAGCGGCACAGCTGCGCCCTCAGACAATGATGCTACCCTGCAGTCCTTTGCTTCATACGAAAGCAGAAGAATAATTAATTTGCTTATCAGGTTCCATCGGCTATTGAAGGCATGTTCTTTCAAAACCCAGGGGGTCTGCCCAGCATGCCAATGTTACTTTTGTGTGGTAGTTTTGTATTTTCAGACAGTGTTTCACTGAAACGGTTCTGCCTTGAACAAATGTAATTTTATTTATTTTGATTAAATATTTTTGTTGTGACCATTTTAAGAGAAAACCTTGATGATTTCTTTGTTTGAATTTCATCTCCATGGGAATAGCAAGTCAGCAAGAGAACCTGAATGAATGGATGCGGAGTAACAGCAGTGTCCATGAATTTCAGCCTTCTGGTGTTTTCCCTGCCCAACCCAGTGAGGATAGATACTCACTTCGCTGCAACGTCGCAAGTGGAACGGATACACAACAGGTGTGAGCATCATCCAAGGCACTCTTATACAGCCATGGCACTTACAGACATCTATTTAAAGTGTTAATTGTTGTTAGTAATGCTGGGCTGATTAGAAAATTTGCCTTTAACCGATTACTGATTTAAAAAAAATTAATGTCATAACAATCAGCCGATACCAATTTCGATTATGAAGTGGTGAATAATGTCGTCATAGTGCATTGTGCACCCATGAAGTGGATTCGGTGCCGGATCAGTGCCCACGATTGATGGATTGACGTTATTGAGTGGTTGTGAATCGATACATTGTAAAGCCCTCCTCTAATCGATTGGTGCATTGACCGGCATAGCATCCTGTCATTTTTAAACGAATGATGAGCGACCATGTGCTCATTATGAAATGAGCTGTGAGTTTGAAAGCAAAATAAATTTGATAACACATGATTTCCAAGCTGTGCCGTATTTATGGGTTTTCCAAATTACCCAGTCAAATTTTTTTTTCGACCTATCATATGACGATCGCCAGCTGTTTATAAATAATGATGTTTATATGCACATCTTCTTGAAACGTCTGTAATGCAATGTTGTTTTTAAAATTTGTTTAGTGAAATTGTGCCTCCTGAAATAAATGAGAGTGAAAAGCTACTCAAATGTTTAAATCGGAAATTGGCATTCACACTGACTCCAATCGGCCGATGCTGATAACCAAAAAATTGCCGATATCAGCCGATGCCGATTTCCGATGCCCATTTCCAATACCAATATAAGCCCATGCCGATTTCCGATACCGATATCGGCCGATGCCAATTTCCGATACCGATATCGACTCATTTCCGATACCGATATAAGCCCATGCCGATTTCCGATACCGATATCAGTCGATTTGCGATACCGATCTCGGCCGATGCCGATTTCCGATACCGATATCGGCCGATTTCCGATACCGATATCGGCCGATGCCGATTTCCGATACTGATATCGGCCGATGCCGATTTCCGATACTGATATCGGCCGATGCCGATTTCCGATACCGATATCGGCCGATGCCGATTTCCGATACCGATATCGGCCGATGCCGATTTCCGATACCGATATCGGCCGATGCCGATTTCCGATACTGATATCGGCCGATGCCGATTTCCGATACTGATATCGGCCTATGCCGATTTCCGATACCGATTTCTGATACCGGTATCGGCCGATGCCGATTTTTGATACCGGTATCGGCCGATGCCGATTTTTGATACCGGTATCGGCCTATGCCGATTTCTGATACCGGTATCGGCCTATGCCGATTTCCGATACTGACATCGGCCCAACAATAATTCATTTGTCGTTTTTAGCCACCGACTTTTAAAATCCTCATCGAATCTCAAATATTTCAAATTTTTGTCTTGAAACACATTCTGATTTATTTTATGGGGTAACAAAATGCATTTCCTCAGCATGTAAACTTTTATGAGCGATACTGTCCGTGGTGCATGTTTTTATTTATTTGGTTGAGATGTTTACATCTACATCTACATCTTAATAATCATTCATTATACGTGTGCAACTTGAACCTGTTTGAAATGCCTGTTTAATTTTTGTTACCAGTGGATCATTTGAATTTAATGGTTATCTGGAGTTGAGACATGAGCCCACCCCCCACGCAGCAGAAGATGGGGTTTTGCAGACACGTGTCTGTGTCTTTCTGGACTGCAACTCTTTTTTTTTTTTACCATTTGAGCTTTTGTCATCAAATTTTCAACAAAGCTTTATTATGAGAATATGGAGAAGACAATTAAGAATTTTTTCAAAAGGTCAAAGGCACGGTTTAGCATACGAAAGAAGAAGAAGTCAGAATTCAAAGCGGACGGGCTTTGCATTTTCAGATGCTTTCTAGTTGTATTTTATCTTCACATCATATTGAGACATCTTTGCTTTTGCCTGTCTCTTCTTAGTTAAGAAATAATTTGATCCAACATCCTAGAACTTACTCAAGTGTTGAGGCTGTAAGTCGATTTGAGAAGCCGAAACGCCGAGGCCGAATGGCCTCACAAATTGTCAAAGCGTTTAATTTGCGGTAAACACGAGGACGCACCCGGTCAGAAGACTCGTCCCTGAAGATTTTTCCTGTTCTTTAGGGGAAATCTTAATTACACCCATTAATCGAGACGTTAATTTTAACGATTTATTCTCTGCATGGTAAATCCAAATGTATTGAATCGTTCAAGCATGGCGAGATGACACAACAAAGTGCACACATGCCTCAAACAACCATAAATATTTTATTATACAACTCAACAAAAACTGAACGAACCAATAGAACGAATGGACAGCACAATAAATAACTAGAACTGCACTCGGTGGAGTGCATACCGGAGGCCAGGCTGAACAGTTTACGTTTTACATCCTACTGATAGGCCGAATCTGCATCCGGATCTGAACCAACATCGAATCGGCTTGTTCTTGTCGCCTACCCAACTCATCCACCAAGTTTTGTCATAACTCATCCACAACTTTTTGAAACATCATACTCTGTAATCGTTTTTGCTCCATCCTCTCAATGGTGAAGAATCACTTTGAAAATTAAAAAAATTGTAGTTTTTTAATTTGTCAAATACATTTGTCGATGATACACATCCAACCTGTCCACCAAGTTTCATCCGAGTCCGTTCATAACTTTTTGAGATATGCTGCTCACAAACAAACAGACCTACAACCAAACAAACAAACAAACAGGGGTGAAAACACAACAACCTTTGTCCATCTTTGGTGGTGGAGGTAATTACTGTAAAGTGTTCTTCTTTTGTGCTTTTCACGGTCAAGTAATTTCGGTGAATGTTAAGTCCAGCGAATAAACGTTCCATGTTGTACCTGTGGAAACATACAGCTATCACAGAATATAACAAAAAATATAGATTGACTACTTCTGATAGCCTTTTATTTAATATCATCAGTGCATCATAAAACGAGTACCAGGATTTTACTCGTACAAGTCACAAAATCAGAAGAATATTCAAAGCGTGATACTTGATCATTCATGTGATCAAGTACGTGATCACTCACGGACTATTAAGCCCATAATCCAGCTTTGGTATGAAATAAAATGATTTTGAAATGATTGAAATAAAAAAAGTGTTCACATCTATATATAACTTCCTTATTTGCTCAAAATTTGATGTTTTATGCATAGAAGTTTGTCCTCTTACGCACTTCAAGTTTTGTTTTCACTTGGTTCTTTGGGAGGTGTATACATGTAATGTGCTGGTGTGTTTTGTCTTTTTTACATTATTTAATTTTTAAAAGGTGTGCTTGTTTGTGTAGGTTGTGGGTGAGTGTGCATGGCATTGTGGGGCAATGTGTTTCCCGTGATCCGAAGAAATAATAATATTTGGGATAGGACAACTTAAATGGAGAATCCCTCACAAAAGAGATGTGACATTAAATAAATAACACTCAACAAGACATTGAATAAGTCAGAATGCTAGGTACCACGTACACACAGCTTTCATTCACACTGAACTGGACCAAGTTTTCAGGATAAAACTCCACAGGGCAGCGGCAATGCTGGGAGGCAGCTTGAGTTCTTCATCCTAGTGGTCGGCGGCACTTAGGCATAGCGAACAGGGGGAGGATGTGCGGAAACGATGCAACCAGCAGCGAGGGAGCTGCATGGAGCCGTCAGAGTGAACAAAAGACTGTGCCTGCTCTGAATTAGCTTCCCACCACCATGTATTTGTACCCCCTTCCTCACCCCAGTCTCCCAGGCTTTGCCGGACAGCCCCGGCATGATATCCATCCTTGACGCTCCATGCCAACGATAGCAGTTAATCACATTCACCTTGGGAGTGATCACCGGGGATGGCCCTTATGCATGCGAGTGCAGGGAGAAGGAGGGCCTGGCGTGCTCATGAGTTCCGCCCACCACCCAGTAGTGGCACGAAAGACAACATCACACTATCACACTAAACATTGATCATGATACAGAGAAATTGTTTTTAAATCATTACCGTGGTACAAAAGCATTATTATTTTTACCTGTCTCTCCCTTCCTCCCCTCCCACTCTCATGCTACTATTCTACAACTATTTTGAAAACATTTGCCCCATTGGTGTGAGAGTTGTTTCTATGCCTTCAATACCTTCAGTGTAGGATGTATTTGGATATGTGCATATCCAGTGCAGGACATCATTCTTAATACTGTGGTATTTGTCAAAAAAGTCGTGCCACCACAAGGTTCTTTAATCGGGATATTCTTCATCGGTAATCAATCATAACCATAGGCAATCATAATGATACTTGCAACAAATGTTCTGGATATTTAAACCGGCCTCAGGGTTTCGCCGACCAGAAATTTCCTCATCATTTGCTGTTCCACCATCTTTATTTGCAACACTTCATGAAAGTAGGAAACGTGGCTATGGGTGCTAAGCTTCCAACACTGTGAAGAAAAGTTATTTCATAAAGTATTAATTTTTATACATTGCTCTGTTTTAATAAACAAAATTCAAACTCAAATTTTAACCACCGTCATAGTAAAAGTAAACGTAACTTTGCCTATGAAACACACACACACACACACACACACACACACACACACACACACACACACACACACACACACACACACACACACACACACACACACACACACACACACACACACACACACACTTTGAGACGGCTCCGTTCCACGTTCCCGCATATGGAGATAACAACCAGCGACACACTGCGACGCCGCACAAGAGACTCACCTTTTGATCGCACACATTGGGCATTCATAGTTTCATGATGATTTCCATTACCAATGTAGATTTGCAAATAATGTTTGACATTCTAATCACTCATGGCAATGATTGGGCAGCTTCAGAACACCATGTTCTGTGTTTTTCTTTCAGGCTGAGTCAAGTATTCTTGAAAGTGCATTGCAAGCGGAGGTGGATGCATGCATTACCAACTTGTGGATCGAATGTGAGGAGAATGCTTGGAATCAGTTGCTCTACCTGCTTCAAAGTGAAGGTGTTGACGGTGAGCTTATGCGAATTGCAATCCACAGTGACCAATGCATTTTGTCTGAAAAAGAACAATCCAGCCGGTCTCTGACTTACGATGGGGTTACGTCCCGATAAACCCATCGTAAGTTGAAAATATCGAAAGTCGAAAATGCATTTAATACATCTAACCTACCGAACATCATAGCTTCGCCTATCCTACCTTAAACGTGCTCAGAACACTTACATTAGCCTACAGTTGGGCAAAATCATCAAACACAAAGCCTATTTTATCATGAAGTGTTGAATATCTCGTAATTTATTGAATACTGTACTCAAAGTGAAAAACAGAATGGTTGTATGGGTACTTACCATTAACGTACACAGCTGAAAGCACACTGGGCCTGAAGAATGTTTGAAGCATTGAACGAAAATTAATTGTTGGATGATGAGGATGATGGGGATGCTACACCGACAGGGTCATCAAGATGTCTCTCTTCTGATGAGGCTCGAGAATAGCTGGAAGAAGGCAGTGGGGCATCGACACTTGTTGATGGTTTAGCAGACATAGTGTTCTTCAGGAATATATCAAGTTTTGACTGTGCAGTTTGTTTCTTCTTTTCATTATGTATTTCTCCACAGCAAGCAAGAACCATCCTGTATCAGCTCTGCCTGTCAGCTCTTGCGAATCTCTCGTAATTGATGTCCATTTCTTCGAATATCCGTACGCCACTGCTGATAGTAGCAAACGCCTCCGCCAGTTTCTTTGCTGTGAACTTTCTTGCATCACTGATTCGCTTCTTATCCTTTAAGGTGGTCGAGATCGTCGATTGCGAAAGTCCTAACTAACGTGCGATGGCCATTGCTGGCTTGCCGCCTTCATGCTGAGTAATTATCTTGAGTTTCATCTCAAGAGTAATTGCCTTCCTCTTCTTCTTCTAACCAGAGGCAGGAGACACAGATGGGCGTTTTGTACACATGATGGGATGCGAAAACACAAAACACAATATCCAAAAAACGATGGCAACACAGTACACTGAAGAGTATCGGTTGTTTACCCTCGTGATCGCGTGGCTGACTGGGAGCTGTGGCTTGCTGCCGTTGCTCAGCATCGCGAGAGAGTATCGTACCACATATTGCTAGCCCGGGAAAAGATCAAAATTCGATGTACAGTTTCTACTGAATGCATATCGCTTTCACACCATCGTAAAGTCGAAAAATCGAAAGTCCACCCATCGTAAGTCGGGGACCCGCTGTACTTGGCAGGGACGTTTAAGGAAGCCATGTGTTCACACAGGAAAGGGTGGGAAAGTGCAAAGAGTCAAAACATTAGTCGTCTCTTCCTTATCTGTGCAGACTTCAACAGCTATTATGCTTCGAATACGGCCCTCTAATCACCAACTGTGGTTTTTTGGTGAAATTGTTTTATGGTACTTCACACATACCTACTCACTCTTGTTTTTGCCAACTTGCGTATTCTCATATTGGCGTAATTTCCTGCTCTATCTAGCAATGTCCTCATTTCCCTTCTAACATCTCTTGCTCCTCTTTCATTCCCATTAATCTTTTGATTATGTCCTCCTCTAGTTTACTTGTTAAACTTCCAGAAAACTCAATCAGGAACATTTTTCTTTTTTACTTTAGACAGCCTCAACAGCAGTTCAGTTCGAGAACGTTTTCAACATACTTTTGTAGGATGTTTGTTTTTAAATGTTCCCTCCTCCGAACGTTTACGTATCGAATAATATCAACGATAAACAACTAACTCTCATTGTCACCAGAACTGAATAGAATCAGGAATCGAAGCATACTTCATTATAAACTAAGGTTTACGAACCTGATGTAAATCGTACGGAACCAACGAAGCACTGTACAGAACCAATGGAATCCGATATATAAAAAGAGCTCAGTCTCGGCATGCCTGCATGCCTGCTTCCATCCGTCAACGCGGGTGCTTCTACTGATTGTAAAATACAACGGGAAAGCACATCAGGTTAATAGTTAATTGAATGCAGAGATTAGTAAATTGATGGTCTCCTGGAGCATTGGATATTTTTTGTTCCTCGGCATCGCTGTCTCCACAAGCTGGCATGGGACTTTCGCCTGTACCAGCTTTCAATATTTTATCATTGCGGCAAGCAGCACGGACAGTCGGTGCATCAAGCCCTGCTTTCATCAAGCTTGCTGGTTTGGGGGAACATTGAAGTTCGTCCACTTTTGAAATCGGCTTCAAATAACGAAGCACATTTGACATTGAATTGTGGACGCTGAAGTACAGTGCTGTAGTTGCGAACCACATTTACCTACGCGACACGAGCTGGCCAAACCCGTTGCTTGCTATTCACTACGACGTAACTAGTAACTGTATGCGTACAGGACACACATTCTTTGTGCGAACTGGTTCTGTAATTTATCTTTCAAAGACAAATGTATTCGTGTATTCTTAAAAGCAGAGTAAAAACTGTCTTTACATGTTCATGGTATTTCCACTTTTCCTGAAAATGAAGGAATTACATAATTTATGAATGGTATCTGCACAGATGTTCTATCTATGGTAAGGCATAACATATTAAAGCTATAACATGATGACAAGACCATAAATGTGTGTGTAATCATCTCCAGTGTTCAGACGGATGCTCTCGCCTTTGTAAGAGCACATTCTGAGCACAACCTGAGCCTTCAGCAGACTCTTGGCACACTTTGCAAGTGGAAATGAGATCATTTAATTTTGCTGTCTTCCAACCACATTTGTTTTCCAGTGGACTGCAGGCACAGTGAAAAAGGCATCACTCCACTGATAGTAGCATCTGCACGAGGGTTGCCGTCACAAGTTAAACAGCTCCTGAGCTTCGGTGCTAATCCACGCCTGAAAACTTCCAATGGGATGTGAGCTTTCTGCAAAGATCATTATTGTTCCTGCTTGATGTGAATTATTTGTGGCACATTGCATGCATTTTGAAGGACATCGTTTTGATAGTATAGAAACAGCTTGAGAAGGAAATTGGTCAGGTTGTTGTTGTTGTTGTTGTTGTGCTTTGAAATTCAAGCTGGGTAAATGGAGAGAGAGCTGAATGGGTAATGTGCTGAAGGAATGGCAAAATATTTTGAGGAATTGTTTAACCTACATTGCTGTGTTACATCCTTCAGGAATGCATTTGACTGGGCAACAAAATTTGAACAGTCTGATGTCATGAAAGTCCTGGAAGCTCACGTGTAAGTACAGCTCTTTTTGCTTCTCACAATGGAGAATCTGCAGCCACACACTTTTAACCACAACACAAACTTCTCTCACTATTAAACCTTTTCGGTGTTGCACAAATGGTATCTATGTTCGATCAACTTTGCGTGCCATTTGCTTTGCTTTTAGCTCGTTGTTGGAGACCATGCATGGTAGTTTGCTGATGAAGTATATTGGAGTCTCGGTAAAACAAATATGCAGAACTGGAGGAATAAAGAATATTTGGAAGAATGAGAGTAAGAATAGGGGGAGGAGGAGGACACGGGGTGAACAAGCTATAGGTACAAGTCCAAACCCTATATCTCAAAAGAAGTGGAATCAATCTATCAAAGAAGTAGATAAGATCTTTGGTATGGATTGAGGATGACCCAAGATGGAGGTGAATAGCTGTCTTGAAGCATTGGAGTTGAACAGAATGAGATTGAACGGATTGAAGAAGTTGGTTCCACAGGTGAGAGAATAGAGGAATGAATGAGAAGGTGAATCATGAGCCTGGATTTTGGGAGTTTCACCAGAAATGGGGTACTGACAGCATGCTCCCTGCAGAAACCTAGGGGATGGGAGAGTGGGACAGTGCATGGAAAGGGGAGAGGGTGTAAGATGAGAAAGGAGGTGGGAGAATACGGAGACCTCTGATTTGTCTGCAATGTAAAAGTAATAGGCCCAGAGACTCGGCTTCATTTCAGAACATACCATTTTGAAGGCCTTGGTTTCCATGGCATCAAGCTGAGCAAGGTATGAGGAAAGAGAGACAGGCAATAAAAAGTAACTACACTTAACGACAGATAAAAATGTAGGGTGCCGTGAGTACTACTTTCATACACGAACCGGACCACAGGATCTGCATATAATGCTCCACAAAGCAGTAGCATGGCAAGCCACTGGTGTGCAGCCTGAGGTCTTCCTTTACGGCAGGCAGGCGAGGGCGAGCAAGAACAGCCATCCAAGGCGTCCCCAGCAAGAGCAGGCCGAAGAGACCCAAAATGAGCAGAGCTAAAGAGCCAAGGAGTGACAAAAAGCCCCGAATCCACAATGCTCCTGGCTTTCTACCCCTCCCCCCCACATCCCCATAATTTGGGTCCACACCCCACCCTCTCTGGGGTGCTGCCCAATTATGGTGGCCCACACCAGTTGTGGCAGCAAATCTGGCCTGTTGTGGGCGTATCTGCCGGGGCTGCCATCATGCATGCATGTGTGTGTGTCCAATGGGAAGCCCCGTTTACAGGCACGTTCCCCTTTACCAATCTGGATGGGAGTGTCAGGGGCCAACAGGTGCTAGTCTGGACCTGATTCTATCTCAGGCGAGACTGAACACCAGACGAGACATCCATACTCTATATAGCCAGATTCAGGACCAAACCCCCCACCCCCTTCCCAAGTGGGCTACGCATCTGACAAATTCACTCTAAACACAGATTTTACAGGAAATTATGCTCAACCTTACTTATAATTACCATTCTCTCTCCCCATCCCCCATGAACAGAACACAGCCCCCCCCCTCTGGACCTTAGGCTCTCGTAAAGGTCACCAGAAAATCCAGTCTTCACCACTTAAACAATTACGCTTTAACTGACCTTTGCCAATACCTCAGAAGGGGTTGTAAAAGGTGAGGTCAACTCTAACCTTCTTACCTATATATCTAAACCTATCATGCTAACAACTTTGTTTCATCGTTTCCATGTATGCAAAGCAAATACACATTTCAAAAAATGTCACTTCCGCACCCGCTTCAAATCCTTGATACTCCTGGGGCGTGGAGAGAAGATGGCACAGAAACACCCAAACACACAGCTTTACCCTCATTGACTATTTAACTTTTTACAAACAAAAAGCCATCAAACTCACCACGTCCCCCAATGGATGTCACTTTCTCCAGAAGGTCAGTTGAGCCAATTTCACGGGCTCTATATCCTCCAGAGAACATATGGATTTGCACAGGGACATATGGAATGAAAGTGGGAGAGAATTTTGAAGAGAAGGTGATTGAAAGAGGCAGAGATGTACACAGCAGAATGGGAGGAATGTGTCAGAGGGCAGCATGGAGCAGTGATGTGCAAAGTCTGCCATAGGTGGTTCCGTAGCAGAGGTGGTCTTGCCATGCATTGATGTCGCCGAGAACAAAACGGTAAAGGAGCTTGAGTTTTTGCTCTCCCTTATTCGAGGGGTGGTGTCGCCGTTGGCGACAGCTAAAAAATGAAGGATGTGTGCCTG
The DNA here is from genome assembly GCF_056783735.1 of Eptatretus burgeri. Lineage (NCBI taxonomy): Eukaryota > Metazoa > Chordata > Myxini > Myxiniformes > Myxinidae > Eptatretus > Eptatretus burgeri. Next base: position 103,553,036 of record NC_140969.1, read on the forward strand.
TCTGTGTGTATGAACCTTGTAGAATTGAAAATGGCTTGGCCGATCACCAAATATAGCATACCTGCTGGGGTGCTTTTGAGCCGGTCATGGGCACAATTAAAATTCACCCCTTACCCTTGAGTATGGGGGTAGGGATGGCACAGCACATTCATGTCCTTTGTAGCACAATGCTGATTAACAATATTGGAAGATTGTGTGAAGCAGATTTGTCACACATTGCAAAAAGTACAAATTTCATTTATATTATAAACACATGGTTAATTTATATTTGTATTTAAGTGTATCATGAAAGGTTTGTTTTACCAGAATTGGTAACATTTATTTTGATGACGAGTGAAAAACATGTTCTTGTGGATGTACCACCCCCCCCACCTCACCCCCAAATTAGCGTATCTTCATGTGACTACACAATATGCTTTAACATGTCTACAGTACACATCGCATCAATAAGTTGTTGTATTTACCTGTTTTAATTGAGCCAATAATTATTTTTTTCTGGTCTAGAGATAACAGGGATGAATACTTGGAGGGCTCAGGCAGTGGGGAAGAATTGATGCTCTTGCAAGCCTATCATCACAGCTTTGATGATGAACAAGTGGATATCAACCTCATCTTGCACATTCTGGACTGCATCTGCAGAAGCTCCACGGAAGGTCTTTTATTTTCAGCAACTGAGTCCTTGGAGCATTATTTACTTTTTTCTTTAAATTTTGCAATCCTGTGACTTGGAAATAGTGACATCCGAGTCACAGCCATGATCCCAGGAACCGTGATCTCTTTTGAACTGCAGTGTTGATAAGGTGTGCCAAGAAGTTAAATTGTCATGAACATACATGTTTTTCAACTCATCCCACATCTCTCATGATGGTAAAATATGGACAGACTCGGCATTAATTGAAAGGAAAATTTTCTCTGATCTATTTATCTGTAAAACCAGCCTGGTGTTGGTTAAACGGTTCAGGTGGCTGGCTCAAGATCTTTGGGTCTTGAGTTCAAGCCCCAGTCGTGTAGTTGAATTAACACCAGGTGGGTTGACTTTGCCTGACGTCCTTCTGAGGTCAGCAAAATGAGTAACAGCTTACTGGTAACAGAGGGCATGATGCGGCCACACCACCACAGGCTGCATACGAATAAATACATCTGTAAAATCAGTCGAAAAGCTTCAGCTTTTGTGCATTATCATGGGAATCTTTAACTTCCACACTTGAGTGAAAATGCGTTTTGTAAAATACAAAACGCATTGAAGAACCAGTGGAATTTGAATGTACCTGAGACACATTAAAGTAGGGCCACTTAACCACCTAACCACTGAGCCAGTTTTTGTGTCAGTAAATTTAATATTATTATTATTACTCACTTGCAGAGTGCCCACGTGATGGGCGATCTTGTTCCAAGCACACAGCATGTTCTTCTAACGCATACCTTTATTTGGGCAGCGTATGGGCAACTGACAGCTCTGTTTTCACACAAAAAAAACCCAGGTTACTTATCTACTGCTGGTGGTCGTATGGCAGCTTAGCTGCCAGGGTAGCTATCATTTCTTGAAGTGTGACTGTGTCACTGATGCAGTGCCTCTCTACCAGTACACACACTGGAACTGGTACTCATTTCACCGACCTCGGATGGATAACAGGCTGAGTCAACCCCCTGGTGTATTAATTCAGCGGCCGACAGGGCTTGAACTCAGGACCCTCGGATCCTAAGCCGCCACCCTAACCACTGAGCCAACACCAGGCTATATCTACTGCTTATAATTCAAAACACCTCACTGCACTGGAAAACATGGGGACAGGATTACTGTACTGTAAATGGTGGATACTTGTAATCTGGAGACCCTCATCTGGAGGCAGTGCTACACGATACACATTTACATCGATAATTTGTTGGATATAATTTCTCCCCTCCCAAGACACCAGCAAAGATAAATACACCCCTATTCATTAATTATGGTCATTCTGATCCTATGTAACAAGGTCAGGTATGGGAGCATGTGCCAGAACAGCGCGTCGCTGCGTCCACTTTCCGCCGGTACTCCAGGGGCCTCCGTCTGGCCATCCCCCAGGCAGATGCCAGGCCCATCCCCATCTCCTTGAGATGATGGTCAACCTGCTGCAACCATGAGGCACGTGGTCGGCCCACTGGCCTCCTCCACTCATGAGACTCCCTCGCTGAGAGAATCTGGTGAGCAGGATCAGCGTCAGGAAAACGAGCCACATGTCCATACAGCCGCAGCTGACGCTCACGGACTATGCAGGTAACAAATCTCATCCGAGTCTCTCTCAGCAACCGCTCGTTGGACACAAAATCCGACCAGCGATAGCCAAGGATTCTCCGAAGAGACCTGGTACCAAAGGAATTAAGTCTCCGTCTCAGATCCTTGGTCAAAGTCCAAGTCTCGCACCCATAGAGCAAGACTGGAAGTACCAAGGACCTGAAGACTCGGACTTTCGTCCTCCCGCACAGGTACCGGCAGCGCCACACCCCATGATCCAGTGAATCCATGACTCCCCAGGCCCGACCCAGACGTCTATTGACCTCCGGCTCACAACCTGCGGAGACATGAATATCACTGCCAAGGTAAGTGAATCTATCCACGACCTCAACATCCTCACCACAAACAGACACAGACAGGACAGCAGCATCCAAGATGTCACCGAAAGCCTGGATCTTTGTTTTGACCCAAGAAATCCGTAATCCCAACGGCTCCGACTCCTCATTCAGCACCTCGAGGGCCCCCAAGAGGATGTCTAAAGTCTCCGCAAAGATGACTGCATCATCTGCAAAATCAAGGTCCGAGATCTTGACATTGCCAAACGATGCACCGCAACTTGATCTCTCCGACATCCTCCCAAAAATCCAGTCCATACAAGTGTTGAAAAGTGTGGGGGCAAGTACACATCCCTGACGAACTCCAGTAACAACTGGAAATAAGTCAGAGGCGGTACCACCACACTTCACAGCACTCTCAGTACCAGAGTAGAGTTCAGACATCAGATCGATCAGTTTCGGTGGCACCCCACGAAGACCAAGAATCCTCCAGAGGACATCCCGATTCACTGAATCGAACGCTTTACAGAGATCAACATAGGCTGCAAGCAGCCCCTGCCGAAACTCTCGTCTGCGTTCAGTGAGGACACGAAGAGCAAGGATACGGTCAATCGTTGACCTCTTTGGTGTAAAGCCTGACTGCTCTGGACGCTGGTGCTCAAGCAGATGGTGGCGAACCCTATCAAGAATTATCCGAGCAAAGACCTTGCCCGGCACTGAGAGCAGCGTCACCCCTCGGTAGTTGTTGCAGTCTTGGCGATCACCCTTCCCTTTCCAGAGAGGGACAACAAGGCCCCTCTTCCAGTCAGTTGGGATGATGCCTGTGTTCCAGGCAGAGCACAAAACTGCATGCAACGACGCGAGTGCAGCATTTCCACCAGCCTTGAGAAGTTCAGCATGGATGCCACAGATCCCTGGAGCTTTGCCCCGTTTCAACTGGTTCACCGCAACCCGTGTTTCCACAAGCGATGGTGGACCACAGTTGATTCGAGGGTCAGCAACAGGGATTGTAACACCCTTGACGTCCAACTCGACAGCTGGGGGATCAGCCTGGTACAACCGCTCAAAGTAACCGGCCCAGCGGGCCTTCACTTCAGACTCCTCTGTCAAGAGCCTACCACTCTCTGCTCGAACTGCAGTGCTCCGAGGGATGGGCTTGGATGAACGTAATGCGCGAATTCCCCTGTAAGCGGGACGAGAATCACCTGTCCACAGGTGATGCTCTACCCCTCACAGATTCCTCGCACATAGGCCTCCTTGTCCACCCTCAGTGCACGTACAGTTTTACGCCTCAGCTCCCTGAACAGCTCAGCTCTGCCATTCAGCCTGGCCCTGCGACTCTGGTCAATGGTATCCAGTGTCCCTTGAGAGACAAAATTCTTCTTTGCCCTGCGGTGAACTCCAAGGCATCCACCGGCAACATCAAGGACGGTGGTCTTGAAGGTGCTCCACAACTCTTCAGGACCCCCAAAGCACCCAGACCCCCAAGTGTCCACTCAGCCTGTTCGCAAACTCCTCAGCTACTCTCTCATCCCTGAGCTTGGCAACATCCAGCCTAGGCTGGGATGGTACCATTCTCCAGGATTTAAGGTGCAGCTTTAGAGTTGCTACAACAAGCCTGTGGTCAGTATTGAGGAACTGAGCACTCCGGTAGACCCTGCAGTTCTGGATCATCCTCCAACGACCGTCAATGAGGACATGGTCAATCTTCTTTGCCACACCGCCAGCGTTGGAATACCAAGTCCAGCGATGAGCTTGCGGGCGCTGAAACCATGAACCAGCCACCCTAAGTCCATGACTTCTTGCAAAGTCAAGGAACTTAGTGCTATTCTGGTTCATAGTTCCTGACCCATGGGGACCAACACACACCTCATAACCATCCCTATCAGTTCCAGTCGATGCATTGAAATCCCCCAAGACTAGAAGTGTATCTCGTCTGGGGCACTGATCAACCACAGACTCGAGTGTGGCGTAGAATGCATCCTTCACGGTAAGATCACTCGCCTCAGTCGGAGCATAAATAGAGACCAGGGAAATGACACCTAAGGAGTGACGAATCCTTAATCTCATAATACGCTCGTTGACCGGTGTTACCTCAATTATCATTGGGGTCAGCTGATTGGACACAGCTACAGCAACTCCTTGGGTATGGTAACCATCAGAGCGACCAGACCAATAGTAGGTGTAACCACCCACCATTATCTCGCCGCAATCCGGTCTCCGAACCTCAGAGAGAGCTGCAATCCCGATGTCCAAACGCTTGAGCTCAGATGATAACAGAGACAGGTGATCATCCTCTCTTAGGGATAGGACATTCCAGGCACCCACCCGAAGGGACCGCCTCAGGTTAACCCAAGGAGACCGCCGTCTGGTGGACGACACCTCAGCACCACTCCGACACACTCTCCCGCAATCTGACCCAGGGATGTTACCCCGTGGTTTCCCTCCTATCAAAGATTGGGGGTCCCGAAGGCTTTGCCCCAATCCCATCATCCGGTGAGCTGCCCTGCGAAGGGAAGCTGCACAGGAGGTACTCCCACGGAGTGGGTTTTCAGATTTTTTTGCGTTTTTGCGTTTTGCGGAATGAAGCGTTTTACGGTGGCTGGAGTGCAAATCCTGCCACCAACCTCCTAATAAGAAGTAACCCAACTGCAGGAGGACGTCCGCAGACACAGTTGGGCACTAGATATGGATGGCCGTTGGCTCACAAGGAGCTCCTCCGCCCTATGTAACAAGTCTGGATGTAATCGGCCCAGAAAATAACAAACACACAAACACCGGTCCATGAGTTATGGTAAGGATAAGGGAGGAAAGGGTGAAGCGATTGTGAATTTAACATTCTGTCTTTATTTACTTTTAACATTGTTCTTACCAAATGGGGACTGGAACAACGCAGGCAGGCATGATAGACTGAATGACCTTCTCATACCCCAAAGTTCACTGTGTATCTTTGTGTAACATTAAGAACGGGAAGAAAAGGGGATTGGAGGACAGAGAGTTAGGGGTGGGGGGTGCATGGTGTTGGAAGAGGGAGATTGAGATGTTGGGAGTGGGGTTGAGTACTTGGGGTTTGGGGCAGTTGAGGACTTGAAGAAGAATGGGGTAGGGGATGACAGAGCTGAGTTGGGGGAGAGGGGACGAAGTTGGGATTGAGGGGTTTGACGCTTTGGGGAGGGGAGTTGAGGATTTGGCTTGAGAAGGGGTTTGAAGATTTGAAGAAAGGGGGATGGGAGCACAGAGTTTGGATGTGGTGATAGTGGGGGGCAGAGAGAGGACAGAGTTGGGAGGGGGATTGAGGACTTGGTGTGTGTGTGTGTTTGGGCGGTGGGGGGGGGGGATGGGCACCTGAGGTCACATTTTACATGATGCGGAATTCCTGTGGGTCCCAGATAGTCCCTTTGGGTCCTCTGGGTCCTTTGGGTATTTTAGGTCTTCAAGGTCCTCGGGGTCTTTTGGGTGTTTCAGGTCTTTTGGATCCTTGGGGTCTTTTCAGTCTTAAGGGTATTTTAGGGACTTTCTAGTCCTCTGGGTACTTTAGGTTCAGTATTTCAGGTTACAATTGTGAGTGACGGCAGGTCAGCTGTCCAACCAATGGGTGAGGAGCGGACATACATACATACACACATACATACATCAAGGGCGGATCCAGAATTTTTTTAAGGGGGGGTGGGGTTCATTGAAGGTTAAGATGTTCTCATGTTGTGAAATATACCTTATTCAAGTCAATGTAATTGTTGAGAAAAAACCAGTTGATCGTTCCAGTGCTTGCAGTGTCCGACCATAGATTTACATTCTCCACCAGGAAAATTTGGGAATATCGAGCTAGTTTACGAAAAGGCCTCAGGCCTGTCACTAACTGATTCTAAAGAAAAGCTGAAGATTTTGGAATCTTTGCGACGGATCTGTGTACTGGTGGACGGACAACAACAATGTAAATGCACAAGATGTGTCCAATACAAATCAGTGAAAATATCGAACGGACAAGCACAAAATGGGGCGAAATTACCCCGAGCACGAAACCTCAACTCGCCATTGCGGACCATCAGATAATTAATTATAATAATGGACGATTGAGCCACTGAAACGTTGAATTACCGGGTGAAATAGTTTAGGATTGTGTACTGCGCTTTGCTGTAGGACACGATCCCGAAAATGTTACCTTTCTCTACGGAGCCATAACTAAACACTGAGTCGCAGGGATTAACACAGAACCAGCGGATAAAAGTATCACAGCTTGGATTAATTGCTGAGTGAAAGCAAACGATGTGCGATTGCCCATTGTCAAGTGATATCTCATACGATGATCATGTGACATATTGTAAGGGCGGAGGGGAGGAGGAGTTCACGGCACCCGTTGAACCAAGCCCCACCCCCTCCACCCCCCCCCGGATCTGCCGTTATATAACATACATACATACACACACTTATAATCACATACACTTGCTCCATTATAGATTACTATGGCTGCATTGTTTGGGGTCATAGTCATCACCTTTAGGTGGAACACCAGCATAGACTAATATATATGGACAGCATAGTTGAGTTACGAACTTGAGAAAGTACAAAGTTATCCCATTTATCATCCTGTTGGACTTTCTTGAATCTCAGTCATGATTTTGTATGTGGTAGTCGTGAGATTCTTGCCATGTTTACCTCGGTGTACAGGTGCCGTTCTTGTATTCTTGCCTGGGTACAGTGAGATTGTGTTGCTTCATGATCGCCTGCTTTATGATGATCAACGATTCTGTGAACAGAAGCAGAGGTACTTGTGGGGTGGTGTCACACATTCATAATGTACAACCAAGCAGAAAGCAAGTTTCAACAATAGGTTGATCCTCTCGTTTTCAGTTTGGATAAGTGAGACTGCTGTGATACTTACATTTTAGTAAAATGTCTGTAACTTGACTTATCCAAGCAAAGCTTGGTAACCATCACCACCATTGTTCAACATATCGTGACTTTTGTTCTTGTTATCTTTCCTTTTTTTATATACACCAGGTTACAGTTGTTCACACTGCACTCAAATCTGCAAACAGCTGATCAGAAACGGGTCCTCAAGCCAGTTTATCCAGGCACAAGGAAGATAGTAAGATTATATTTATATATTTATCCTCACGCTTTTTGAAAAAAAAATGGAGGGGATATTGTAATCGGGTCTGATTTGGTAGTTATGATCACCACACGGCATGAATGTGCAGGAGCAGTGTCATTTTTGGCCCTTCCCCCTGGGGCTGGGTCAAAAGGTCAAAAACCAAAAAATGAACTTTCGGGCATATTTTATAACATTTTTAACGAGAAGGGTGTTCGGTGGAGCGCATACCTCCACTACGCAATGCCTGATCCACGGAAACATATTGGGTCCGATACATTTTTGAAATATCATGCTATATATTGTTGTGGACCCGGGGTCGCGGGGGTACCACGAGGGTAGGGGTATCCCCCGTTCTCCTCCTGGATTCACCGGGAATTGAGGCCGTCACACAAGAATAAGTCCGTGTCGCTGCGGGTCGCTAATCGGCTGCGAACGCCAACAATTTAACCATGTGACCCAGTGTCCTCCATCTGACTACCGTTTAACTGTTGTACACGCAGTCTCCTTATTGGGGAATCATGCCCTCCATGCGTTCTTGTGTTAAACTTACCGTATCAGGTGCAGCTGAGCTGCCAAGTACACACCGGCTAATAAACAGACTACAGGTATTGGGATATAACTTCCCGGCTCGGCTAATGTGCGGACCATGCTGGGCCAATGAAGAAAAAGATGAAAACGAGCTGGGTACATTTATAGCAAGCAATTTATTACAAGAAGTTGAGCAAAATTGTGGCACAGTAATGGGTTTATTCACAAAAATGTACAGTTTATTTAAAGCAAGCTTTATGCTTTATAAAGCTTTATAAATTTATAATGCTTTATAAAGCAAGGAATTTGTGGGTGTGGCAAAAGAAATGCAAATATTTGCAAAAGAAGACACAGGGCAGAGTTAACTCAAGAATAACTTCTACAATCTTAACTTGTGTTACACATAACAGGTACCATCACACACATACCCGAGGAAATTAGATTTAGCCCAGAAAAAGAAGCAGTTGAGGTTTTGGGCGACCTTGTACCTGGCGTGGCTGACGGACCTACGCAACCCAATCTCATTGGGGGGGGGGGGGAGGTGTTGATGGTGTGTGAGTGGGAAGTGCAAATGCAGTGCAGCATGATGCAAGAGGAGGGTGTGAAAGGTGCAAATCAGTAATGCTGTTTTAGTGAACGAGGCACAGATTGAGAAAAGAAGTGTGAGAGAAAAGCTTAACGGGGACGTGTGAGAAGTCTGCAAGTGTTATGAATATTGGCTGCGGAACGCCGAAGCCAAGGGCCGATGGCCCAGAGATGACCCCGGCTCGTCTTGGTGACAGCTCGCTCTGCCCCGCTCGCCTCGTTCAGTTGCTCCGCACCATTCGGTTCTGCTCGAGTCGGTTTGCGATTTTGCTCAGTGGCTGGACGAAGGAAGAGACTCTGGACAAAAAGAGAATGATCGAGCCTGATTTCCTTTCTTTTATAGAGCCTGAGCAAGGGAGGAGCCAAAAAGCGGATCAAACTATCCTTTGGGCATTCCTGAGCGTCCCCATTGTTGCGTAGATGCCACCGTGAGAAGTCACCTCACCTCGCCAAACTCCAGAGCCGAAAATGGCCTCAGTTGCCTCTGAGCCTGGCCACGCGACACAGCTCTGCAATTAACATTGGCCGAGCGTTTTCTTGAGCACTCTCCGGTCCTGACCTTGCGCTGGACTCCGCTCGAACGTGGCTATTTAGGGAAACACTGGAGCGAGCCGCACGTCTTTGAAAGAAACCCCAGTGCACGTTGCGCTTCGATTTGCACTCTGAAACACCCTTGCTCGCATGCCCTTCATTCCTCTGGCACCCTCAGAGACTGTGGTGAGCGTCCAGGGGCCTGATGGCATTTGTGGCAGTTATAGTGAGGTGAGGGAAGCGCTGTGGTGTTTGTGGTAAAGGCGCTGAAACAATGGGAGTGGTTGAGGCGATTGTGGTGATAAGGTTGAAGTGGTGGGGAGCGATTGTGGTGAAGAGGTTGGGCGTAGGTTGTTGTGGGGTGCTTTGAGGCGTTTGTAGTGATTTTGGTGAGTGTTGTAGCATCGTAGTGAGCATGGTAAGGGTCTGAGTTGAGGCGTTGGTTGGTTTATGGTGCGATGTTTGAACAGGAAATGGCACACGTATGCAAATGAGGTGGCTGCTGTGCCTGACGCTCCTGGTAGTGTTACTGATCTACGTGCAAGAAAGGCAGGTTTGTATAGGAAATAAAGCGAAGTGTAAAGGAAGTGAAAGAAACAAAAGAAGATCGGGTTTAAGACTTAACTAAAAGTCCTACGCAGCACGTCTTGTCCCATGTACCCACGAGACATATTGAAATGGCGAACTAAACAAATACTAATGAGATAACTGCCTTAGGATCGCTATAAGTTGGGTGCCATTGCCTCGGTGGAGTTGCGGTTTGACAGAAATGCAACAATATCGTTTTTGGCACAATCTCTCAATGGTGAAGAATCATTTTAAAAATTAAATAATTCTCGTATCCAGATCCAGATTCGGATCTTCACTAAAATCGAATCAATTCGTCCTTGTCACACACCCAAACCTGTCCACCAAGTTTCATCCGAATCCATCCATAACTTTTTGAGATATCCTGCACACAAACAAACAAACAAACAAACAAGAACACGTTGTGCAGAGCACGAGACTTACAAAATCCATCAAACAAATTTGACCTCAAAAATAATTGGTGCTTGAATTCAATGACCAAATATGCAACTCCTCTTCAAATTTAAAGTCAATCAGATGAAAATTGACAATTTTAGAAAATTCGGCCTATGTTGACCTTTTGGCCGATGTTGACCTCAAAAATAATTGACTGGTTGAATTCAGTGACCTGAAATATAAATCCTCTTCAAATTTCAAGTCAATCGTATGAAAATTGAGGATTTTAGAAATCTCACCTCAGTTGTTGACATTTGGCCTTTGTTGACCTTTTGACCTCAAACAACAGACTTCTCGCTGATGACAAACTCTACTATGTGGTGAAGTTTCATGAACATCGGTTTAAAATTGTGACCTGTCGGCGATTGACCGTCTGTCTGTCTGTCTGTTTGCCACATGATTTTTGGCCACAGTTTACAAGCAATCGTTCTGAATTTTTTTGTTAGTGTGTAGGTGACCGGCTAATGACAACAATGCTTAATTTTGGTGAAGATCTGAATCCAGATCCGGATCTGAGAATTTTTAAAGTGATTCTTCACCATTGAGAAATAATGCCAAAAACGATATATAGCCCAATATCTCAAAAGATTATGGATGGGTTCACACGAAACTTGGTGGACAGGTTTGGGTGTGTGACAAGGACGAACTGATTCCATTTTGGTGAAGATCCGGATCTGGATCCAGATATGGGAATTATTTGATTTTTAAAATGATTCTTCACCATTGAGAGATTGGGCTAAAAACGATATTGCATGATATCTCAAAAAGTTGTGGATTTGGATTTAAACTTGGTGGACATGTTCGGTGTGCGACTAGGACTAATTGATTCGGATCCGGATCCGAGAGTTTTTCAAGTGATTCTTCACCACTGAGAGATGGGGCCAAAAATTTTACATTGGACGATATTTCAAAAAGTTGAGGATGGATTATGATAAAACTAGGTGGATGAGTTGGTTAGGTGACAATAACAAGGCGATTCGATTTTGGTTGAGGTCCGGATGCAGATCCAACCTATCAGTGACATAGCATATGTAAACTGTTCAACCTGGCGGGAGATATGTTCTTCACGGAGTGCCGTTCCATTTCGCCAAGTTGTTACTCTGAGTGATTTTTCATTTGTTTGTTTGTGTTTTTTTTTCAGATTCTTTCCACAAACATAGCAGAAACAAGTATAACGGTGAATGATGTGGTATTTGTCATTGATTCCGGGAGAGTAAAGGAGGTGAGGTGAAAGTGGGAGTTGAACGTGCATATTTTTCAAACCAGTGAACTTAAACTTTTTTTTTTTTAATCATGTGACCAAAATATTGTGCATCTTGTACACTGCAGCACTGAGCCTTCCTATCGTACATATGGCCACTTAGTTTTTCTGGTATTTCAAGCACATTCACTTCCTGTCTTTTTCATCCAGCGAGTATTCCAACATTCTGAATTTCATTGAGGAATAGATTTCAGAAACCCTCATTTGCATTTACAGTCATAGGTGCAAATCTGTGAACTTCAAGCACATCATAGGTTTGTTGTATAACCCATCTTTCAGTTGTGTTTGTTCCTGTTAGGTTGTGTTATAAGTGCAGCTGGTATGTAATGGAAATATTTTGTGCATTCATAAACTTTGCAGTGCACAATTTTTCCTCCCTCCCTCCCTCCCAACCACCTCGTACATTGTCCTTGTTTTTTTGCCTTTCAGAAATCGTATGATGCCGTTAGCTCTGTCACTATGCTCAAGAGCGTTTGGATATCGAAAGCAAGCGCCATACAGAGGCGTGGTCGGTAAGCTTTTCACATGGGTTGCCATGGACCATAACAGTGCGATTTAGTCCACTGTAATTAGTCCACTAATCAATTGATCGAGGAAAAGATGGCATGAAATGGGGTCGGGGCAAGTGAGAGTGATTTGATTTGGTACCTTGCAGATGAAAAAGCAATTTCGTAGCCATAAAATTTTAGCATGAGAGCCTGAAAATGCTTTCAGCGAATCACTGCAGGACTTTCCAAGATGGTGGTTCAATGAAAGCCGTTAGAAACTAGAATGCATGCGCGGGACATGCCAACATGCACCATTTTGTTTCTCTTCGATGAAGTCATGGTTGTTTTGTGATTTGATGGATTATAAAGTACAAGAAGCACCCGCTCCCTGTGGGAGAGGCTGGGTGGTGCTTGGAGGGGAAGAGTCATGTTATTTTTATGATTTATCGGTGCCCGCCCGAGGGGCGATCTTCTGAGTGTGCAACACGTCTTCATTTGGGTTCGGGTAAAGGTGCAACATGTCTTTGCGCTTACAGATCTCTATTACCTTCGCATTCTGCGAAAGGTTATGTTTTGGTCGGCGTGTATTTATTTATTTATTTATTTATTTATTTATTTATTTGTAATCTTGTGATTCGTATAACTCAAAAAGTGTTAAACCGAATTGCATGAAATTTGGTGGGATGATTGGTTATTAGCCAGGAAGCATTTGATTAGATTTTGGGATCGTTCGGGTCAAAGGTCAAGGTCAAGGTCACGAAAAGGTCAAAATCGTCTTTTTACGATAACACGGTCAATTTTTATTCAATTTGCATGCAACTAACGCCAAAATGTTCAGAATTCAACGCCTCATCTTGTGATATGCAATATGACACAATGACGCCCATACTCTTGTTACCGGTTAGGGGTCAAAGGTCAGGGGGGTCACGACCTTGAAAAATATGCGGTTTTTGTCATAACGCGGTCAATTCTTGTCCGCTTTACATGAACCCAGCACCAAAATGTTCAGAATTTAATGCCCAATCTTGTGATAAAATGACGTCATAACACATGTTGCCGGTTGGGGTAAAATGTCGGGGGGGGGGGGGGTGGTCACGCCCTTGAAAAATATGCGGTTTTCGGCATAACTCAGTCAATTCTTATTCAATTTGCATGAAACCAGCATCAAACGAGATTACCTTCTCTTGTTGGAACGTTGTATTCACCGAGCTTGCGAGTGAAGACTCGCCAAAACGACGTGAGTTGATTGTTGTTTAGTCCGTAGCCCCCGAAAGTCGGGGGGGGGGGGGTCATGACATTATAGATATGTGGTTTGTGTCATAAGACCATTCATATGAAACCAGTTCCCCACACTCATACCAAGAACAAAAAAGTAGTGGCGGCGAAGGTATGCGCTGTATGAGTGCCCGTTCTAGTTTGGACGGTGTATCGGCAACAGACCACTGCCTCGATCACTCCTGAAAATCAAAATATCCCAGGTTACATAAGTTAAGCAAAAACATGCATACTGCTAATGTGCATCCAGTGCCTATCGAAAGTCTACACACCCTTTCAAAATGCTCACCTTTTGTAGCCTTGAAGCGTGGAGTTAAATTACATCAAATCACACTCTTTCCACTTGTATTTACACATCATAACAAACAACTTCCAAATGAAAAACATAAAAATTCAGAAAATTAATTAAAAATACAAAACTACAATTCCTGAGTTAGATAAGTGTCCACCCCCCCCCCCGCCCCCCTTATCACAGCAAAATTAGCTCAGGTGTCACCAATCACCTTCAAAATCACACCAAGTTCATTGGCCTCCACCTTTGTTAAGTTGCAATGATTCTGATGATTACCTCCGCCACCGAAGGTGAACGAGGTGATGTTTTCACCCCTCTCTGTCTGTTTGCGTGTTACTTGCAACTATATTGGTTACCTAGTCGATTTTGTTATTATCTTACCAAAACGAAGTTTTTGCAAGATATGTTAGTCAGCTTGTATGTTTTTTTATTTTTTATTTTTTATTTTTATCTTTTTTGTTTGTCTGTAATCACGTATAAAAAATTCTGCAGAGCACAGTTATCATTGGAAATTTTTGTAACTTCGCATATCAGAGGCCTGTAGAGGTCCCTTTCAGCGCATAAAATTTTGAAGGTCAAGGTCAAAGGTCAAGGTCACTTTGTCGCAAATCAGGGGAGTCGACGAAACCCTTATTTTTTGAGTAATTTTGATCGGATCGTCTTCAAACTTCATGGGAATATAGTTCATGGTCTGGCGCTCAGCTGATTAATTTTTGGTGGCGATTGGCCTTGATCTTCATGGTTAGCTCCTCAGGTCAAACATATTTGACCCCAAGGTCAAATTTTCAAGTTTAAGGAACCATATCGCGTAGTACCTCAAATTGAACACCTCGATGAGTGCTTTCTAGATATGTCAAGCTTGAAACATTATGACGTCATTTGGTGACGTTATGAGGCAAACGCATATTTTTCATGGTTACTCTGTAGAACAATTCTCATCGGAATCTCTAGTCGGCAGATATTCCTCAAGGAGTCGCTCCTGGTGGATAGCAGCTCTGTTCACCTCAGTGTGACCTTAAAGAAGTCACACGTGGTCACCTTTTGGCAAGATACGGGTCACCCTGCGGGTGACATTGGTTTATTCTTTCTGTCACATACAGGTCACAATTTTCAACCGATCTTCATGAAACTTCACCACATGGTAGAGTTTGTCATAAGGAAGAAGCCTGTTGTTTTTGAGGTCAAAAGGTCTACATAGGCCCAAGGTCAACAACTAAGGTGGCGTTTCTAAAATCTTCAATTTTCATCCGATTGGCTTGAAAATTGAAGAGGATTTTCACATCAGCTCACTGAATTCAACCACCAATTATTTTGTAGGTCCACAAAGGCCAAAAAGGTCAACATCAGCCAAGGTTCTAAAATTGTCAGTTTTCATCCGATTCATTTGAAATTTGAAGAGTTGCATATTTGGTCATTGAATTCAACTACCAATTATTTTTGAAGTCAAATTTGTTTTACGGATTTTGCGAGTATCATGCTCTGCACAATGTCTTCTTCTTGTTTGTCTGTCCATTTGTTTGTGTACAGAATATCTCAAAAAGTTGTGGACAGATCCAGATGAATATAAGAGTGATTTAATTTTTTGAAGCGATTCTTCACGATTGAGAGATCGGGCCAAAACGATGTATAGCATGATATTTCAAAAATGTATTGGGCCAGATATGTTCTACTATATATCAAGTACTACCCTTGGGAAATATGTTTGATTTTTAGCTCATCTGGAATTGCAATTCCAGATAAGGTCTTGTCCTCGTGTACCATCCATCCGTCCGTCTCCTATTTTGACTTCTCCAGCCAAAGCGCTGGGCCGATCCGGCTGAAATTTGGCAGCAACGTTGTGCCCCTGACTTGTAACACGGATTGCAAAGCTCGTTCCGGTCATGTGAATTTAAGCGGGTCAAAATGGTGGACTTGGTAAATTCCTTGAAAAACCTTTGTCTCCACACCCACCAGTCAGAATGCTAACAAATTTGGGTTATAACATTAGGCCAGGGAAGGGATGTTAAATTGTGGAGGTTATGCCGATCACTTGACCGAAAGTATGTCAAAATGGCCGACTTAGTCAATTATTTGTAAAATCGCATACATTTTTTTCACAAATACCAGGGTATTCACAAAAAATTAATAGGTCACTTGATCTGGCAGCCTTATTGGATTGAACGAAAATCTTTTAAATTTTTTTATTATCTTGAACCGCTTCATCAATCGACGTGAAACTTCACAGTCATGATCGATTTGTCATGCGGAATGCAAGTTTTAAATTTCAACCTCATCGGACGCATGGCTCAGCAGCCAGAATTATTTAATGTTTTGAATCTGGGTTCAGGGATTTAAATCGAACTTGGTGCAAGTACAGTATGTATAACGATGTAATAATGTTGGCAGAGATATGTCTGGTGATGTCGAAGAGTGCCCTGCTAGTTTAACCTTGTTTATGCATTGATAACCTCCTTCATCACGACAAATCAGCTGAGACACGACAAAATATACATATTCGAGTGTGGTTCGATTGTGATTTTGCTTGGTGGGTTTTTTAATATTGTAAACTGGGAATGAGGAATTTGTTGGAGAGTGCTACATATAATTTAATAATGCATGATTCTTATTTAATTATTTTCCCCTTCCATTTAAAACATCCATACCTGCATGTCGATCCGAACAGGGCAGGGCGCTGCCAGCCTGGCGTTTGCTTTCACTTGTTCAGTCACAGACGCTTCATGAACATGGAAGAGTATCAGACTCCCGAGCTATTACGAGAGCCACTGCAGGTGAGAGACGTGTGAACCTCAACATCCATGAGGATTATAAGAACCTAAATAAGGAACACCGATTCATTACTTAGGTTCTTATAATTCCTCATGGAGACCAGTGATGACGTGATGTTGATCACATCCTGGTTTGCAGCTATTTTTCTGTTGGCTTCGCATTCAGTGTTTATTTAGTTTAACCTTAAATTCTGCTTGTATTGTTGGTTGAACAATGGTAAATAAGTTTCAGTAAGGGTTCACTTTTTTATGTTTTTAGCCCCTGTACCTTACGAACCACTAGACTAGTTATTACCTGCGCCGCCGTAGGTGGACGGAGGTTATGTTTTCACCTCTGTTTGTCTGCCTGTCTTGTCTGTCTGTGACTAAGAAATCTTAAAAAGTTATGGATAGATTCTCCAGATCCGGATACTCTAAGTTTTAGCTCACCTGGAACCTAGGAGGGAGGTTATCCGGGAGGTTATGGGATGGCGCGTCGTCCGTCTGTCTGTTTGTAAACACTTGCAACTTCTTCTCTGAAACTACAACACACTATTTCGGTGAAACTTCACCACAACCTTCATCACCCGGTACGTACCAAAGTTTGTTCACGGCATTAAAAAATAAAAAATCAGACTTTAAAGGGGTGTACTGGGGATGGTCCCCAAAATAGGTATTTACTTTCTTCTCCATTACATATTTTGTGGGTCATTCACGGCTACCAGTGTTTCCCTCGTTTGTTATCCAGCCACTACAAGGTGAGTACCCAGGGGCATTGCCGCTATTTTTAAAGTGATTCAACACCATTGAGAGATCGGGCCAGAAATGATATATCGCGTGATATCTAAAAAAAAGTTATGGACAGATTCAGACGAAACTTGAAGGATGAGTTGGGTGTGTGACAAGGACAAATTGATTCGATTTTGGTGAAGATCTGGTTTCAGATCCAAATATGAGAATTAAAAAAATTTCTTCAGTGATTCTTCACAATTGAGAGGTAGGACTAAAAAATGACACATAACATGATATTTCAAAACTTTTATGGATGGATTGTGACAAAACGAGGTGGATGAGTTGGTTAGTTGACCAGAACAAGCCGATTCGATTTTGGTGAAGGTCCGGATGTAGATCTGGCCTATCAATGGGGTACAAACTGTAAACGGTTTACAGCCTGTTGGAAGTATGCGCTCTACCGAGTGTCTTTCTACTTGTAGGCTATGTTGTTTGGTTGTGAATTTATATAAATGTTGATGTGGGGTTGTTGGATTGTTGCTGTTTTTTCAGTTTAATTAACAGTTCATGAGTCGTTGTGGAAGTCCTTTTTTGGAGGATCGGGGTTGAGGCTCGGTATGTTAACTTGCGCGCAGTGTACACAAGGACGAGCAAGATAAAGATAAAAAGATGGTTGTCAGCAAGGCAAGAATGAACCAAGCAAAATTTGCATTGGGGAAGCAGGGGCTTAGGTGAAGACTTTTTGCATTGTAAGAACTGTTTAATGTTGTCATTGCACAAATAAATATGATGGATGGGGTTGTG
This sequence comes from Eptatretus burgeri, assembly GCF_056783735.1. Classification (NCBI taxonomy): domain Eukaryota; kingdom Metazoa; phylum Chordata; class Myxini; order Myxiniformes; family Myxinidae; genus Eptatretus; species Eptatretus burgeri. The sequence goes on from NC_140969.1 coordinate 103,570,938, forward strand.
CAGGCAGTGTTGTGTGCAGAGAGTGTGTGGTGAAGGGGATTGGGGGGGGGGGGGTGGTGGTGTGTGTAAATAGCCATCTCCTCCATAGTTTGTAAGAGAATACTATTAAAGTGAGTTTGTAGATAAAGCCTACAAGTGGGAAGGTAGTGTTTAAGCTGTTTTGGGGTAATGATCCCTGTTTGTTGGAGGTAAAAGTAGAGGAGCATTTGAGGATTAGTGACCCAAACCTTATGTGAGCAAAGCTTTTGTGAAGAATTCAAATTTGAGATAGCAGAGTACAACAATGGGATTTTAGTATGGGGGATTCAATGAACCGAGATGCCCTCTGGAGGATTCTTAGTCTTCGTCGGGTTCAACCAAAACTGATCAATGTGATGTCTGAACTAGACTGTGGCACTGAGAGTGCTGTGAGTTGTGGTGATACCATATCTGACTTATTTCCAGTTGTTACTGGAGTTTGTCAGGGGTGTGTGCTGGCCCCCACACTTTTCAGCACTTGTATGGACTGGATTCTGGGGAGGATGTTTGGAAATGTCAAGATCTCTGACCTTGATTTCGCAGACTATGCAGTCATCTTTCCGGAGACTCGAGATATCCTTTTGGGGGCCTAGAGGTGCTGAATGACGAGTCGGAGCTGCTGGGATTACGGGTTTCCTGGGTCAAAACGGAGATCCAGGCTTTCAATGACATCTTGGATGCTGCTATCTTGTCTGTACCTGTTTGTGGTGAGGATGTTGAGGTCACGGAGAGATTTACTTACCTTGGCAGTGATATTCATGTCTCTGCTGGCTGTGAGCCAGAGGTCAATAGACGTCTGGATTGTACCTGGGGAGTCATGGATTCATTGGATCATGGGATGCGGCACTGCCGGTACTTGTGCAGAAGGACGAAAGTCCGAGTCTTCAGGTCCTTGGTGTTTCCAGTCTTGCTCTATAGATGTGAGACTTGGACTCTGACCAGGGATCTGAGACGGAGACTTAATTCCTTTGGTACCAGGTCTCTTTGGAGAATCCTTGGCTATCGCTGGTTGGACTTTGTGTCCAATGAGCGGTTGCTGAGATAGACTCAACTGAGATTTGCTATTTGCATAGTCCGTGAGCGTCAGCTGTAGCTGTATGGACGTGTAGCTCGTTTTCCTGATGCTGATCCTGCTCACCAGATTCTCTGATCGAGGGAGCCTTGTGAGTGGAGGCCATTGGGCCGACCACGTGCCTCGTGGTTGTAGCAGGTTGATGGGCATCTCAAGGAGATGGGGATGGGCCAGGCATCTGCCTGGGGTATGGCCAGATGGAATCCCCTGATGTACCTGCGGAAAGTAGACGCAGCGACGCGCTGCTCCAGCGCATGCTCCCATACCTGACCTGACCTGATTTTGAATATGTGAGGAGAGAGCGGGTTGCTCAAGATAATGCCAGGTTAACATGGGGGCAATCTGCTTTTGAGGTATGGAGAACCATTAAGGAATAAACAGTCATTTTTGTAACTATATTATTATAAATATATGTAGAAAAATTATAGGCCCAGACCGGGAGTTGATAAATATATGTGAAAAAAACAATTTTTCCACATATGTTTTATGTTTGTTCTATCATTTTCATTTATAATCATGTTACTACACCCCTTGTGGTGATTAATGGTGGACATGGAATTGTTCCACCTCGGGGGGAAGACCCTCTCGTGAGCAGGCCCTCGCTGCTCCTATGGTTGGCAACGAGTGCCCCGGAAGCAGCGGGGAAAGAGAGTGGCATTCCTATATGTGGAGGAATTGCGTTACTCAGCCAGTGGGTCACCCAGACAGCTCAGCTGGCAGAGCACTGATACAGTTTGTCAGAGGACCTGGGTTCAATTCCTGGTCTGGGCCTGTAATTTTTCCACATATATTTACAATGTTTGTTCTATCTTATTCATTTTTAACTCTATTATTCTGTCGAAGGGGTTTTTATTTCATCATCTATATTTAAGAGCGAGCGAGAAGGAAGTTATTTCATCACCGAGATGTAAGAGCGAGTTTGCTTGTTTGTTCCTTATACATTTCCAAACCCCTGTGACAATTTTCTCCAAATTTCCTGTTCCTCATTTTCACATGCAAAAGGTGAGTAATATTTTTTTTCATGAACAATTTTGAGGTTATTTCTTCAAAATGAGCGAATAGAGTGGGTCCCGGTGTCCATCCGTACATGTATGCTTTAACATTTGACTAAAACATCTTGCAAGCTCCCTGACCGATATGGGCCAACTTTGGTACGATGCATCAGGACATCAAGGTCTCACGGGGTTATGCTCCCTATCCGAATCCACTCATTTAAAGGGAGTAAAAGGGTGGGTTTTCCTCAAATATTGGTGTTTCATTCAGAAATCTTTCTCTCAGAAATCGACGGCGAGATACTGACCAAACTCTTCATGAAACAGAAGGACCATGCGTTAACTGAAATTGTGCTACCCATGACCGTACCACTTCAGGAAGGAGGGCCATGGCCCCTTCCCCCTACTCCCTCATTTTCACCCCGTCAGTCCCTCACATGGCCCGTCAGTCCCAATTACAAAATATTTTTGTAATATTTCGAATAAAAGAACCCCATTTTGACTTCGTGGTTATCAGAGGTCATATATTAGGTCATGAACGGAAAGACCGTATTCAGAATACGGGTTGTTACAAATGTTTCACAACAGCTCGTTATCTTTACCTATTCTGTCGTATGGTAATAGATATTATTTGGGAAAGAAGCAATGCCGAAAATCTCACCTATTTTACGATAGGGTACCGACCTTCATACTTTTATTCTAGTAGTTTTGCAAGACAGTTGGCTGAGCAGACCTCTTGGTTCTTAATCTACAGATATCAAACTAAAATAAAATTGAGACCTGGAAAGTAAACGAAGTGGTGTCCCATCCATCCCAACATATTCGGTCAGGATCCCAAATTATTGAGATACTGGATTGATTGTGAGTTGTTGTGAAGTGTCATCAGATCTCTGTTTATGTCACCCTCATGGATGCCATTGTTTTGCCTTGCTGTTCTTGGATTCGGTACAAACACCTGGGCTCGTATAAAATGTGAACGGACTGTTTGAACACGTCACATGTCTGACTCAAACCGAGAAAGATCTAGCTTTGCTTTGTTGATAGCTTCAGGGATGGTAGCCCAGGGTTTAGTTTATTTTCTGCATTGAATTACCTTTCATATTTGATGTGCTCGCAGGAACTCAGCCTTTACACGAAGCTGCTGGCTCCAAAGAATGTGACTGTGGAACAGTTTTTGACTAAAGCCCCAGAACCACCATCTTTGCTGTTGATCAAGAATGCCCTAACTCTACTCAAGGTCAGAACCCCTGCATATCTCCAACAGTATTTTCTCTGGCTTCCTTAGCAATCCATGAGGACAATTTTTTTCATCAGTCAGAAGTTTATTGTCTTGTCATTAATTGCCATATTACTGAGAAGGCGATGCTTGCATTTGTAGAACACTAAAAGAGTTAAACCACTGTTCACTTTAGTTTCCCCCTTTTTGAATGGTCTATTCAGGCAATGGATGCCATGGATGAGTTTCAAGATCTTACTGTGCTTGGACACCACCTCTCTGACCTCCCGATTGAGCCTCGTTTTGGAAAGATGGTGCTATATAGCGTGGTGCTCAAGTGCCTGGACCCTGTACTGACAATAGCATGCTCGATGGCACATCGTGAGCCTTTTTTGATGCCTTCCCAGAGTTCCCAACGGCATACTGCCTGGGCCTGTCGCCACAACTTTGCAGCCAGCACCTGCAGTGACCATATGGTCTTGCTGCGTGCATTCCAGGTTTAAGGGTGGGGGTGAACTGGTAATCTAATGACCCCATATGTTTTGCAGTTGAAGCCTTTACTTTCCCACCAACTTTTACCACATTTTTTGTTGCAGGCCTGGCAAAAGGCCAACGCAGATGGATGTGAGCGAGCTTTTTGCGAACACAATTACTTATCTCAAGGCACCATGGAAATGATCGTTGGGATGAGAACTCAACTACTTGGGCAGCTTAGAGCTTCTGGTCAGCCCTTTCGAGTTTAGAACATCTCCGACCATTTTCTTCAAATTGATTGAATCGCATTTTAATTCCCTTTATGTATGTATTTACTTTTATTCTGAATGGGACACTTGCACGCATTTGTAGGCTTTGTGCGTGCGCGTGGTGGTGGAGACATCAAAGATTTAAACGTCAACTCTGAGAACTGGGCAGTAGTGAAAGCCGCTTTGGTGGCTGGCCTGTACCCCAACGTGGCACATGTGAACCGTCAAGCCAGAACGTTGAACAGTTCCTGGAAACAAGGTCTACGCTTTCATCAAGGATCTGTTCTCTTCCTGCCTCAGACTACCAAGGTGAGGGTATGACTTATTTGTTGTGAAAGAACTGCAGCAATGGTCATATCGATACCTGAGGCTGCATATACAAAGAAGCCATTTGACGCATTCAGCTTTCCACATTCCAAAGCCTCATTAATATTTACCCCCGTACACGCGAAGCGAAAAGCAGGATTCGGGATTAAGCAATTGGTTCACTTTGTCTGTCTAAAAAACGTCAGTTTATGATCGAGGACCAACTTGATTTATATTGAACGATATATTTTGAGCGTGAATTGGAAAACAAACCTGAAGTTTAGCAGTAATCTGGCTCTGAAGTTGTCCCGAATGTGAATGTGCAGAGAGGAAGGAGTGAGATAAAAAAAAAATTCTCCATCTGCCTGTCTGACAACCAAACAAAATTGAAAATCATTCCAAAGAGGAAATTAGTTTTGAAGGACGTCATAAAGGAGATAGACAACAGGCATGAAGATGTAACGTGCTCACGAAGGTGGTTTAAAAGACGCATCAATGGTGGGCAGCTTCCGGAAATTTTTTTCTACGACTGTTGAAATCGATTTTGTTTCAATTGAATTACATACCTTGAACAGTATAGAACACAAATTGCCTTCACGCACTTTCAAAACCCTTCCGTTTAGCAATATAGGACAAAATATTATGGCATTTTACACATTCTCAACCAATCAAATTTTCCGCTCGCAGACCCCGCACATGTCCTTGTTTCACAAGACTGCAGAGGGTAAGGTGTTCTATGAACTCTCTAGTTTACGTAATTTTTATCGCCACACTTTTTGAAAGAAAACTGGGGGAATGTTGTAATTGGCTCCATCTGGGTCTCTGTTTGTCTGTCTGTCTGTCTGTCTGTCCGTCCATCCATCTGTCCGTCACGCTTACTTCTTCTAAATAATTGTGCAGAAATTCACCAAACTTGGTAGTTTACCACGTGGCAAGAAGGTGCGAGAGCAGTATTACTTTTGGCCCTGCCCTAGGGGGTGGGGTGAAAAGGTCAAACACCAAGACCTGCAATTCCGGGCAAATTTTTATGCCTCCACCACTGAAAGTGACCGGAGGCGTTATGTTTTCAGGTTGTCTGTCCGTCCGTGCTAAATCTCGTTATTGTGATATCTAAGGAACCGTTGATCGGATTTTGTTCAAAACTGGTAGCAGTATATATTGTGACACAAAGATGATCTGATTCGATTTTGAGGTCATTAGATCAAAGGTCAGACGTCATGTTCGGTAAAAATTGTGAACCAGTGAATGGATTTTGAACAAATTTGGTATAAGTACACAATCTGTTACAAACATGAACTGATTAGACGGCGGCATCAAAGGTTAGAGTCTGTGATAGGTTTGCGTTACCACGATACTTGAGAACTGCTGAAGGGATCCGAGTCAAACTTGGGACAAATATGTATAATGATGTCTGCATAAACTGATTAGATTATGGGGTCAAGAGGTCAAAGGTCATGTCAGGTAAAAATGTGGTATTTGAGAACAGCCGTCGGGATTTAAATCAAATTTAGTACAAGTATGTATAATGATGTAACAACATGGGTGGAGGCATATCTCGACATTGCGACATCGAAGAGTGCCGTTCGAGTTGAACAAGTCTTTTTTTTTTAAATGAAACTTTGTACACGTAATCAACATTGGGGGACTCATTAATTATGTAACGATTTTTTGGATTTGATTGTCGGTTCATGCTCCATGAGTGGGGGACTTTGGGTTATAGTGGTCGAAATAGAAGGTTTTTTGGGGGTTTTTTTTAACTCAACATTTGAAAAAGTTCCACCATTTCTGGTGTAACTTTTTGCCATCTTTCAACTTTGCTTTCGGTGGGAAGCATGGGGATTTGCATTGACATACCATCGACTTCACTCTAGTTCCATTTACAATGCTGTCTCAGTTCTTAAAGACATGATATAAAAAATCCAATAATGGTGGTGTGGAGACAAATTTCTCCAAAATTAGCCTAATGGTTTTAAGTATGATGATAAAAGAAAAATGTAGCCCAATTAAGCTTGATTGATTATTAGCTTTTGAGAAGTAAAGCTTTTAGCATACATTCTTGTAACTCTTTAATGGGAAATGTCTGATTCAAATACAACATGTTTATTACATTTATCTGCTTTATGAATGTGTATCCATTTGCATTTTAAATAGCCTTATATTTACCTCTGCCACCGAAGGTGAAGGAGCTTATGTTTTCACCCCTTTCTGTCTGTCTTTCTTTGTTTGTTTGTCTTTCTATTTGTGTGCAGGCTATCTCAAAAAGTTGTGGACAGATCCAGATGAAATTTTGTGGACAGGTTTGGTGTGGGATGAGGACGAACTGATTAGATTTTGGTGAAGATCCAGCTGCAAGAATTTTTAAAGTGATTCTTCACAACTTCTTGAGATATCGTGCTATGTATCGTTTTTGGCCCGATCTCTCAGTGGTGGACGGATTCGGATGAAACTTGGTGGACAAGTTGGGTGTGTGCCAAGGTAAAATGGATTCAGTTTTAGTGAAGATCCGAATCTGGATCTGGAAATGATAATTTTCAAAGTGATTCTTCACCATTGAGAGAAAGGGCCAAAAACGATATAGTACTGTATAGCATGATATTTCAAAAATGTATTGATTGAGCCCGATATGTTCTCGAGGATCAGTCATTACGTGGCGGACGTATGCGCTCTACCGAGTGCCCTTCTCGTTAAATTACGTACTCCTTGAACGGTATTTAAACATTGTAAACACCTTTCTTCAACTTGTTAATTGTTGGAATCACAATTTGGTACATTTACCCATTATTTTTGTTATACCAATTTTTTTTATTCATTACATTGGTATATAAATCAGTTGCTTTAGAATTCCACCTTGCGAGCAGGGAGCAGCTGTTTCTCTCACATGATGACGACAATCGTAGCACCAATGATCGGGTTTATTGGGGAGTTTTCCAGAAAATAATTTAATTGCACGATGATTTGCACACGCTGAGGGATCAATTGTATATTCTAGCCTCCTAGTAATGAGTTAATGGAGTAGTTAATTTGAGTCATTGTACTGAGGAAACTGAGTTAATGGGGTAATTACTATTCGTGACGTGGTGGTGGTTATGGGGGGGGGTGATTGTTTCGGATGTGGAGTGGACAGGGGGGTTTGAAGGGGATGGTGTGAAGTGGGGGTTGGGAGGTGGAAGGACGACGAGAGGGGTTTGAGATGGAGAAATGAATGTGTGGATTCGGGTGAGGGAAGTTTGCCATGGGAATTTTGGGGTTTGAAAAAGGCAAAACGGCAGGATTGAGAGGATTGAGGAGTTCGTGAGACACTTTTTGGATGTTAAAGGGCGAGGGACTGGCAATGGATGGGTAGCTGGTTTTAAAGAAGGGTTGAAAGATGGATTGTTCGTCTGAAAGACAAAAGGTGGAGAGTCGAGACTTGGGGGATTGGGGATATTACTCGGGGAATGAAATACTCCAAACTTAACACTATTTCCCTCCCATCCATCCCATTAAACAACGGGCGGGAACTGGAAGTCTATTTTACATGCACATTGAAGATCGCTTCCAGACCGGTATCGCTTTCAGACCGGTAAAGCTTTCAGACCGGTATCGCTTTCAGACCGGTATCGCTTTCAGACCGATTTCACTTCAGACTGGTATCGTTTTCAGACCGGTATCGCTTTCATACCGAGATAGCTTTGAGATCGGTATCGCTTTCATACCGAGATCGCTTTCATACCATATCGCTTTCAGACCGGTATCGCTTTCATACCGAGATCGCTTTCATACCGTATCGCTTTCATACCGTATCGCTTTCAAACCTGTATCGCTTTCATACCGTATCGTTTTCAGACCGGTATCGCTTTCAGACCGAGATAGCTTTCAGACCGGTATCGCTTCCATTCCGGTATCGCTTCCATACCGGTATTGCAGATCACTGACTTGGCATAGGATTTCTAAAGCACACCCGATTCATATAAAATAATAACCAATTGGCATTTGCTTTAAAACCAGCCACGAGGGCAAAGATAAACACAATTGCTTGGATGGGTGCTTGGATTCTGAGTGTTAAAAGTTAAAACGTACTGTGCTTACATCTTGACGTCATACGTTTCACTGTTTCTGCTCCATGTTTAACCGAGATGCCAAGTGCATCATAGCTTTTAAGATCATGTACGGTATTTAAAGATTGTAAACACCTTTCTTCAATTTGTTGGTGATGTACCGGTTTCTGGGTTTTTTCATATCGTTTTTTTTTGTCCTGTATACTGGTATATTCAGAATTCCAATACCGGTATATCGATATATTGCCGGACTCTGTACACAAGAAAGCAAAAAATGATTATTTTTTTTTCTGTACGAGTAGAGTCCAGGCTTGTGGAAGAGCATGGACAATGGATCAGGACGCGACGGTACAAAAGTATCAGGAGAGAGAGGGGGGAATGCCAGCAGCAGAATTGAAGGACAAGATAGAGTAAGACTGATGAGTGTGGAGGTGAGCAGTGAGCTTGGATTTTTAGAGTTTCACCGGAAGGGATGTTGGATCATACGCACCCTACAGAAACCTGGGGGGAGGGGGGGTGAGGAACAAAGCATGGAAAGAACAGAGGGTGCAAGACCAGAAAGGAGGTGTGTTAGAAGATGGAGAGATCACCGACCTATCTACGATGGGAAAGTGATATGCTCATCAACTAAGCTTAAGCTTCAGCTTCAGCGCAATAAATTCCAATGATTTTGAAGGCCTTGGTTTCCACGGCGTCAAGCTGAGCAATGTGTGAGGCAGCGTCCCCGGCTCAGAGGGGAGAGCAGTACTCCATCAAGCTGTGCATGAAGGCTTTGTCGGTGGATATTTCAGCTGTGCCAAGAAAGTACTTTGTACGACGGAGGATGCCCAGTTGGCGACTGGCATTGGAGGTCAACTTTGAAATGTGGTTTGCCCAAGAATTATTATGGCTGAGGGTGAGAACCAGGAGTGACCCAGGATGACTGTACTTCCTCAAGAGGATTGCTAAGAAAGTAGATGAGATGGTTTGCCAGACGGTCCTTTATGAGAGAGAGAGAGAGAGAGTGAGATTTGTCAGAATTGAAAGAAGTATTCCACGTGTTTGACCATCTTGTGATTATTTTTCCAGCTTGTGTAGAGGCTGCAGCCTGCCTGTCTGAAGGGTGAGAGATGTCACGGTAGAGGGTGGAGTAATCAGCAAAGAGATAAAGAGGATTTTCCAGAGAGTCAGAGAGATCATTGGTGAAGATCAGGAATAGGATAGTTACCCAGAACACTGCCTTGTGGCACTCCAGCCTTGACAGTGAGAGGAAATTATTCTGTTGAGAGCCACACATTGGCTACGAGAGTGGAGGAAGTCAGTAAGCCATGTGTGGAGTTGGCCTTGAATGCCATAGTTACAGAGTTTTGGGAGTAACGTAGGAAGCTCGACTGCAGCAAAAGCATGAGGGACGTTCCTAATCTCATGTCTGACATTGAGGGCCTCCAACCATTGTTGGGTGAGTGGAAGCAGCATGTTCAAGGTGGAGTTACCTGGTCTGAAACCAAATTGGTGATATGAGATGAGGTTGTTGGAGAAAAGGAAGCATTTCTTATCAACAGCGATGAAGGATTCCATGGCCTTGCTGATGATTGGAAGTAAGCTGATAGATCTGTAATTAAAGGAATCAGTTTTTTTCACCTTTTTAGATAATGCAGTGATGTTGGCAGATTTCCAAAGAGATGGAAGGTGACCGAGGGCAAATGACAGGGTGAAAAGTGCAGAGAGAGAAGATGTGCAAGTGCAGCAGAGCAGGTTTTTAGGACAGGTGAGCTGATGCCTTCCGGTCCAGTAGCAGAGTCGGAGCCTAAGGTTGAAAGGACCTTCTCCACATTCTCAAGTGAAAAAGACAGACTTCAGGAACAGGGAAGGATCGATACCAAGAATGAGGGGTTGGGGACACATGGTTTGTAAGCAAACACAGAATTGAGGCATTCAGCCTTCTCACGAGCGGAGTCAGCTGTGGTGCCATTTGAAGAGAGGGAAGGGATGGAGGGGGAGCAGATTCCAGAGAAAGATGGTGCCCCCAGGTTTTAGAGGAGGGCGACACACTTGAAAGTTCATTTTTGGGGTTGGACAGATGTCTTTTGGCTCTCCTGAGAGTAGACGCGCACTTGTTGCAGACTTTTTGGAATGCACCGACATCAAGCTTCAGTCGGATTCGCCTTAAAGGATTTCATATCAATTTAGCTTTCAAGGATTTCATTGATCGACAAGTGTCAAAAAACGCAATTTCCTTTTGATCTTATTTCCTGAGTCAACATCGATTAATCAGTAATTTCTTGATCATTTAATCCTTTGGCATTTGATTATCAAAAGCATTCGTGGAATATGCAGATGCTTTTGACCTGGAAGTGTCTTTTGGTATGCTTTATATATGCACACAGCCTCGAATTAAGTCTCTCTGACAGGTTACTGCAGGAAAAAACCAGGAAGCAGTGGCAGCACTTCCCACGGATTGGATCGTGTTTGACGAGATGTCGCATCAACATTGCCAAGCATGCGTGCGCTGCTGCTCTGCCGTTTCCCCCATTACAATTGCGCTGTTCGCTGGGCCTGCTCGCCTGCCTCGAAATACAATGAACGGACTGCAGTCCGTCCCATGTAAGCATTATTCTCTTGCTTTCGTGTCGATTGTATTAGTTTCCTGTGTACCAACCACCCCCTCAAGCTCATCGTGCCCTCTCAAACCACATCTGTTAGACGGACATCACGTGCGATTTAAACAGTCAGAACAGTTGGTTATTATCTTGAAGATTGTTGATTGGTTGAGTGGCTCTTATGTCTGTCCATCCATCCATATATATGGATCACTGTAAGGAAGCTTGTAATGTTTTCAACCACAGGCAGTATAGTTCTTGATGAAAGCAGTGACAGTGGGGAGGATGAGGCCATGCCAAAAGATGAAGCAATCCTCCATCTCACTGATTGGCTGCAATTGCACATGGAATCTAAGGTATAGCTCAAATCAAGAAGTTTTTATTTTTATTGTTTTTTATATTGCTTTGTTGTTATGATTTTGTGTAAAGAAAACAAAACAAATGCACACAGTATTGCCCCTTGGTTAATTTTCAGCTCCATCCTGGGATTTCTTCAACTTTAACGCCTTTTTGAAGTAAATTGGAAAATAGGACCGCGGGTCCTGAAGTTCACCTGGATCAGGAGCAACAGTCAATGACGCCATAAAATATTGAAATTTTGTTCATGTGCAGAATCTGGTCACGTGATTAGGTTAGGTTAGGTATGGGAGCATGCGCCGGAGCAGCATGTTGCTGTGTCCACTTTCTGCCAGTAGTCCAGGGGCCTCCTCCTGGCCATCCCCCAGGCAGATGCCTGGCCTATCCCCATCTCCTTGAGATGCTGATCAATCTGCTGCAGCCATAAGGCATCTGGTCATCCCATTGGCCTCCTTCACTCATGAGGCTCCCTCACTGAACGAATCTGCTTCAGGAAATCGAGCCACATGTCAATTCAGCCGCAACTGATGCTCACGGACTATATCGGTAACAAATCTCGTTTGAGTCTCTCTCAGCAATGGATTCTGATGGATTCTCCGAAGAGACTTGGTACCGAGGGAGTTAAGTCTTCATCACAGGTCCTTGGTTAGAGTCCAAGTCTCGTGGAGCAAGACTGGAAGCACCAAGGACTTGAATAATCATACTTTCGTCCTCATGCATAGGTCCCGACAGACGTCTATTGACCTCTGGCTCACAACCTGCGGAGACGTGAATATCACTGCCAAAGTAAGGGAATCTCTCGGTGACCTCAACATTCTCACCACAAACAGGTACAGACAAGACAGCAGCATCCAATATGCCATCCGAGTTGGATGTCAGGGGTGGTACATTCCCTGTTGCTGACCCTCCAGTCAACTGTGGTCCACCTTCGTTTGTGGAAACACAGGCTGCGGTGAACCGGTTGAAATCGGGTCAAGCTCCAGGGACATGTGGCATCCATGCTGAACTTATCAAGGCTGGTGGAAATGCTGCACTCATGTCGTTGCATGCAGTTCTGTGCTCTGCCTGGAACACAGGCATCATCCAAACTGACTGAAAGAAGGGCCTTGTTGTCCCTCTCTGGAAAGGGAAGGGTGATTGCCAAGACTGCAACAACTACCGAGGGGTGAGGCTGCTCTCAGTGCCGGGCAAGGTCTTTGCTCAGATAATCCTTGATAGGGTTCACCACCATCTGCTTGAGCACCAGCACCCAGAGCAGTCAGGCTTTAGACCAAAGAGGTCGACGATTGACCGTATCCTTGCTCGTCGGGTCCTCACCGAACGCAGGCGAGCGTTTCGGCAGGGGCTGCTTGCAGCCGATGTTGATCGCTGTAAAGCTTTCCATTCAGTGAATCGAGATGCCCTCTGGAGGATTCTTGGTCTTCGTGGGGTGTCTCCAAAATTGATCAACCTGATATCTGAACTCTACTCTGGTACTGAGAGTGCTGTGAGGTGTAGTGATACCATCTCTGACTTATTTCCAGTTGTTACTGGAGTTTGTCAGGGGTGTGTCCTGGCCCCCACACTTTTCAGCACTTGTATGGACTGGATTCTGGGGAGGATGTTGAAGAGAACAATCTGCGGTGCATCGTCTGGGAATGTCAAGATCTCTGGCCATGATTTCGCAGATGATGCAGTCATCTTTGCGGAGACTGGATATCCTTTTGGGGATCTTCGAGGTGCCGAATGAGGAGTCAGAGCCACTGGGATTTCGGGTTTCTTGGGTCAAAACTAAGATCCAGGCTTTCAATGACATCTTGGATGCTGCTATCCTGTCTATACCTGTTTGTGGTGAGGATGTTGATGTCACGGAGAGATTCACTTACCTTGGCAGTGATATTCATGTCTCTGCTGGCTGTGAGCCAAAGGTCAACTGACGTCTGGGTCGGGCCTGGGAAGTCATGGATTCACTGGATCATTGGGTGTGGCGCTGCTTCAGCGCTGCATGCTCCCATACCTGACCTGACCTTCGGGCCAAAAACGATATATTGTATAGCACAATATCTGAAAAAGTTATGAACAGATTCGTACAAAACTTGTTGGACAGTTTGGATGTGTGACAAGGATGAATCAATTTGATTTTGGTGAAGATCCGGATGCGAGAATTTTTTTTAATATCTGAAGTGATTCTTCACCATTGAGAGATGCGGCCAAAAACAATATCTCGCATGATGTTTCAAGAAGTTGTAGAGGAGTTGGTGAGGTGACAATAACAAGCCGATTCGAATTTGGTTGAGGTCTGGATCCAGATCTGACCTTTCTGTGGGATCCAAAACGTAACCTGTTCAACCTGGCGGAGGTATGTGCTCTTCCGAGTGCTGTTCTCGTCGATTTTGTCGCTGTGCCCCCCCCCGCCCCCCCCCCATCTTCATTATTTATGAAACCTGGTATTTTGAAAGTGGGTTTGTTGTGGATTTTGAGTGCGGTATTGTCCTCCAGCTTAACCAAATCCCCCTGTTAAGTTGAAAGCTCTTGCTCAAACCCTCGCACGGCCAAATTGATTGATCATAACCGCACCGCCTTGTGGAATCGCCACATCGACGGAACGCATCCGCTCTGAGTTTTGGGAATTAATAACTGGTGGCCTCACCTCACCCTTTCGGCCATTATGGAGACCGTATATATAAGTTGGTGGAATTTCCATGAATTAACCCCCATGTTGTTCTTGCCAAAGAAAGCTGCATAATCAACAAAGAAAGTCACACATCGTCACACACAGACAGATGCCAGACAATTTTATATGCAGCACACATGAATGTCACAGTAATGACAGTGGAATTCTTTGAATACAAGTGCTCTCAAATAAGAGTATAATATGACAAAAGAAAAAAGCAAAAGACAAAAGTGTAAAAATCATGACTCGTGGTTTAAATGTCGAACCACACGAGGATTAAAACTATTCCTGAATCGGTTGGTGGATGTTTTAATACTGTGATACCGACGGCCAGAATGTCGTGATTAAAGCATGTTAAACGTAGGATGCCTGGAATGTTTTATCAATAATTGTAGCTTTGGCAAACTATCTAAACGTGTCGATAGCACAGTCTAGCACAGTCACACACACACACACACACACACACACACACACACACACACACACACACACACACACACACACACACACACACACACACACACACACACACACACACGCGCGCGCATTGCAATAGTCTCGCAACCGCTTCGGAGCGAGATTATCAGTTCTTGTTTTAAGAAAATATCTCAGAAATCTTTTCTTGTCTCAAGAAAGTTTTTCTTGCGTTTGGAGGTAAATGAGAAAATTACTTTTGCCACTGGTAAATAATTGTAGCCTGGTGTTGGCTTAGTGGTTAGGGTGGTGGCTTGGGATCCCAGGGTCCTGAGTTCAAGCCCCGTTGGCTGCTGAATTAACACCAGGGGGTTGACTCAGCCTGTCATCCATCTGAGGTCAGCGAAGTTAGTACCAGTGTACTGGTCCCGGTGTATGCCCTCGTTAGAATAGGTATACCATATCCCTGTGTGTCGTAAGAGGCGACCAGGGTTGGCGTCAGGAAGGGCATCCGGCCATAAAACATTGCCTCAAGAAAAAGCCTAACCCCTGCACAGCAGGGAAAAATGGCTGTAAAAACGGTCATTTTTTTTATATATACTGGTAAATAATTCTTACAATTCTGAAGAAATGATTTCTACCGAAGAATATCGTTTGTGGCAGTGTGTCCAGGGGTTGCCCCGCCACCCCACCGTCAAATCATACCCTTCATCACCTTGCCCTTCCGTTAACTTCTGTCTTGGAGAGAAGGGGCGAAGGTTTTCAACCTTTCGTGTGCTTTCATTTTGTTCTTGGAAAATGCTGTATTATAATACAAAATGAAAGTTTGAGTTGACAATGTATGGAGTTTACTCTTGTTTTGGATACTGTAATGTTCATTAATATTAACGTTGTTGAAAAATTTATGGACATTTGGTTTGTTGGTGTATTTGCTTAACAGTCGAATTCACATAGAGTAATTGGAAAGGTTATAAATGGGGGTATTAAAGATCACGTGACCAAATTTGGAATAACAAGAGGTGGTGGTGCTCTGCTTGCTTTTGAAATCCTGGGTAAAGAGTGAGACAGAACATCTTCTGGACAATGGTTCCGGAAACAGGAGGAGTGTGGAATAATAGAGTTTAAGTCCGTAGTCAGCCTGGGCTTTAGAGGTTTAAAGAGGAGTGTGTTACTGGAAGAACACATGCATCCTGGGGTAAATAGGGAGGGTCAGAGTACAGAACAGAGGGAACAATATCAAAGAAGAGGCGTTAAAAAAAACAGAGCTACCAGTGACCTCCCTGGATGTCAAAGCAACAGACCCCATGCTCTGGCATCACCATGGGAGATTTCAATAATTTTGACAGCTTTAGATTCCACAGAATCCAGGAAAGACATATGTGATGCTGCGTGCGGTGACTGCCATAGTGGAGAGCGTTACTTTCTTGAACTATGGACAAAGGCCTTGTCGACCGAGGAGCTCTGATTTTCGGAGGAAAGACGGATCTTACAGAGGATGCCCAGTCTGCTGCTGGCTTTGGAGGCCAGCTTTGCTGTGTGGTCAACCCAGAAAAGGTCATATCTGATGGTGGGGCCTAGAAGTTCAAGAGACTGAACCTTTTCCACTGCAAGACATTGTTAATCATGCCTCCAAAGTTTCGTGAAAATGCACAAAGTAATAAGACAGCAATCCTGACAGATAAAGGGGCAGACACCTGAATAATTACGTACACTCACACTCGAAGGTGCCAAAAGTAACTTGAAAGATCTCAAATACCACAATCGACATTATTTGAAACAAGCAAATCCAACCCGTCGCTTCGTTGACGGGAATACTGGGGAGGGAGGAGAGGAAGAGAGGACAGAGGGGAGAGAGAGAGGAAGGAGGAGGGGGGAGAGAGAGGAAGTAGGAGGGGGGAGAGAGAGGAAGGAGGGGAGGGGAGGGAGAGAGGGAGTGGGAGGGAGAGAGACGCCTCACCAAACATTGCTATACACTTCGGGAGGGGGAGAGGTGGGAGTGAGAAGGAGGGGGAGAAGGGGGAAGTGGGGAGGGGGATTTTGGAGGATGTTAGGTGAGGGGTTCTCGACTTGCATTTGGTGGTGGGACTTGTGGAGAAGCGAGAGGGTGAGGGGTGGGGAAGTACAGGATTCAACAAAATGGGGTATGTTAATACAGTACGTGGAGACTGCCCGGAGATGTCCATGGGGGGTGGAGAGGGGAGGTGGTGTGGGAGGAGGGAGGGGGAGGGAAGTCCGCATGATTGGAAGGTAAGGCAGCATGAGGGGAAGGGAATGCGGTGTGAGGGGAGGGGAAGGGAAGGGCAATAAAACTCACCCAAACAGCAACATTTTCTTTTTAACCGCTTGGTTCTACACTACAGGGTGTTCCAAAAAGACCCAGACAACTGGTTGTTAACATATTTAGAGCCACAAACGATACAACGATACCCTTTGGTTAATATGATACAGAAACTCGTAAAGTTTTGCGCACACCGTCAATACACTTCGTTGTGAGCTCCATTTGTCACGCGCAGGACATCAAGGCAGTACACGAGTTCTTGCCACATTCGGCTCAGTATGTTTGCGTCCATAAATGCGCATGCAGCACTGATCCAAGAACGAAGATCCTGCATGTTTGCCACCTTGGTGTCATCGACATCATCTTTGACAAGACCCCCACAGGAAAAACAATTAAGTGGGGTTATGTCTGGTGATCGTGGGGGCCAGGCGGTTGGTTCATCTTGGCCAATCCAGCGACCTGGAAATTTTTCATTCAGGACGGCTTGAACGACTAAGGCCCAATGAGAGGGAGTGCCGTCCTGTTCAAAAATGATACCGGGTTGCAGATCTTCAATCTGTGGGAAAGCAAATCCTTCCAACATGTTCATGTAAATTGGTGAGGTCACTGTATCCTCCGCAAAGAAAAACGGACTCACCAAGCGGTCACGGAGAAGTCCACACCACACATTGATCTTTGGACTGTCACTTATATGTTCACTGACCATGTGGGGAGTTTTCAGAGCCCCAGATCCTCACATTGTGCCGGTTGACCTTCCCTGATACATGAAAGCAAGCTTCGTCTTTGTTGTCCTCATCTTTGGGAAATATCTATTCATCCATTTGATTACTTTGTTGAGCATTATATTTGTGAATATTTGTTTGACTTGTTTTTTTTTAATGAAGAGTGGAGGTAAACATAAAAGTTCCACTTTTACCTGGATGGCATTTGCTTCTTTCCTCATTTCCTGTTTGTTTCACATGTCGGTCCACCTGCAGGAAGCTTCAGTGCTGCTACAATTACGAATGAAGTGGAATGTGCTGTTTCTACGCCGCATGCATTCACCTACCAAGCCTTGGTCCACAGCTGATGAAGATACGATGCGAGCGGTTGTCAATGCTCTCACAAAGCACGAGAAAGCGATGGGGTTGACTCAGCCAATTGGCATTGGGCAAAGGCCCCGGCCAGCCGTTTGTGAAGTCCTACCTGCGCACGGTCGGTCTGCACGAGCTCGTAAAGCCCAGGTTGAGGTGCCGGATATGTCTTCCACTGAGAGGTATGCCCCAGAGGTTTTTAAAGCAGGTGATGTTTGTACAGGGAGGCCTGCAAAGATAACTCTTACTTTGCCATCCTATTTGTCACCAATTATATTCTGCCAGCAGAAAGAAAATTGAAAGTGTACAAGTAATATGGAGGGTACATTGCTGACTATGCCTGGTGTTGGCTTAATGGTTCAGGTGGTGGGCTTGGGATCTGAAGGTCCTGAGTTCAAATCCCCCTCAGCTGTTGAATTAATACCAGGTGGGGTTAACTCTGCCTGTCATCCTTCTGAGGTCGGCAAAATGAGTGCCAGCTTGCTGGTGTCCTGTGTCAGAGTGGCGACCCGTCCAGTATTGTGCCAAATGGTCAAGGAGACTGCTTCGGCAGCACCAACGCTCTGCACAGAGTACGGTCCGAATGGATGGATGGATTGCTGACTGCTTTGCCATCACTGTTTCCTTATCACAGATTTTCAGGGTCCAAGCAGAAAGTAACTGACAGGTCAGGTGTTTGGTGGAGAAAAGCAGATGAACAAAGGCTTGCACCACTTCCTGCAAGCATTCCAGACCAAGGGGGCAAGTGGACTTCCCCCGTCAATCCCTCTTCAACCTCCATTAATAAGGTGTACTTTCTCGTTTTCTTCTTTTGATTCATTGGTTGTTTTTTCATGTTCCTCGGGAATATAGTCCAGTGTTCAAAAGTTCTTTCGATTTGGCAAATTATGTCCACATGTTGTTTGTTTGCTAAGTAATTGCAATTTGTGTGTCCTTTATGTCAATCGTGTCTATCAGCAAGACTCCACTTTTCTGTTCCTTATTCTTGCGATCCGGTGAGACACATTGGTTGCCTCGACTGTCCACATGATATTCCACTGTCTTGCTTTCCCCTCCTGTTCATCCCTCAGATACATTCTCTTAACCATCCTTCATTAAAATAAAATAAAAATCCCTTCCATCTCCTGTGCTGTACTTTTGGGATTGCTCGTCCAACCGTAACACTTCCTCTCGCTGCCCTCTTGTCTCCCCAAAGTATTGTCGTAATAAATTGTGGATATAACCATTGTTTTAATATCCCATATTTTCCGGTGTATTAACCGCACCCATGTTTTTCACCCTCAAAAGAAATGAATACATTGATCATTTTATTTTCTTATCTCGATCAAAATACGTTTGTACATTAACTTTTAACGGAAAAAAGTGACGGAGGTATCAACATGCTTACTCCCATGTCCGCTTAATTTTGTCGAACATTCTTATTTTCATTTTCAACCGGGCATAGTGGCGTGCGCCTGTAATCCGGCTACTCGGAGGCTTGGGTTGGAGGATCGCTTGAGGACGGGGGCTCTGCACTGTGCAGGGTGTAGAGCAGCCTGGAATCATGGCGAAACCCAAATCCTGATCCCTGTGTCGTAAGAGGCGACCAGGGTTGCGTCAGGAAGGGCATCCGGCGTAAAACCTGTGCCAAATCAGTATGCGGATCATAACGGATGATCCGCTGTGGCGACCCCGAACGAGAGCAGTCAACAGATGAACAACGTTCTTATTTTCATTTTCAAGAAGTTGAAGCGAGAGGAGATACAAATAAGTTTTTATTTTTCTTTCTTACTTTTTTAATCTCATAAAGAGGATTTTTTTTGTTCCTAGAAAAAGGAAGAAAAGGGATTCATACCGGTATCATGTATATTTCTTGTGGGTTTGTGGCCCTGAAAAGGGCCGTTTGGGTTTGATGAAGCTTTTCAGCTGAACCCGAGGAAATCCTCGTCAATGCTTTCCTCGTCGAAGACTCCTTGTGCGAATCAGGGTAGAGCAAGTCCCTGTCATTTGCAGTCTCCTCCTCCCAAATGATGTAGTTCTCTGTGCCGTCCATGTTGTTGGAGATGCAGCATTTCAGAAATGCTCGCTTGATGATGTTCGATGGTATCTCCCCCACACCTTGATGATCCAGCCGCAGATCATCGGAAGGTCGACCTTTCTCATCCTCCCGATGAACGCCGGCAGTTTCCCAGTCAACATAATGCTCAGCCAACGTAGCGACGGGAGTAATGGTGAAAGTTCAGCCAAGATGCATGTGGCCAATGCTCCTCGGAATCTGGGTCGAAAATCCTGGCGGGAAACATGTCACGAAATGTTGATCTTCAACTGATGAAAATACCAAGTCTGGGAAATGGGAAAGTTCGTCTGTGGTGGTTCCACCATGATGCAGCTAATGTTCCTCGAAACCTGGGTCGAATACAAAGGCCTGCGAAGTAAGAAAGTTCGTCTGTTCGACGCGAGTAATCCGTGGGAAGGAGTAATCTGTAGGGGGTCATTAGGAACCGCTGATACAAACAAGGAAAAACGAAGAGAACCAAAAGAAGAGAACCAAGCAGCACTGGTGCTATTTAAAACGTCACCGTCCATCGCGGCTCCTTGTACTCATGAGCTTCTTTTTCGTCTTCCTTTTATTTCCATTTCCTGCCCTCGTTTCGAAATGTACTCTGGGTTGATTGGTTGTTCCTAGTTTTAAACCACACCCCGCGCTCTTGCATTTGCTACCATAGCGTCAGCATGTAAGGAACAAGTTTGGTCGATTAATTCTGCCTTCATCGGATGTTCATGTAAAAAGATAGTCACCACTACAAGTCCTTTGTCTATCCACCCCTTCTGCTGCGCACGAACAATGAGGCTGGCTGGAAACTTGTCTTTTGGCAGTGTCTTCCTCTTGAACACAACATATGAGGGAAGCTTGCCACGTAAGCTTATTTGAGGTGGGTACTCCATTATTGGATTCTACCTATTGTGAGTAATTCTTCTTTTGATGTGAGATCAGGTGTTCTTCTTCTTCTTTTGTGTTTAATGGAGTTTTCAGAGCCGTGAGGCTATATATATATATATATATATATATATATATATATATATATATATATATATATATATATATATATATATATATATATATATATATATATATATATATATATATGCCACGCACTTAAACTCCGGACGTCTCCGGACGCTTCGAAGCATGAATTATTAAATTTCCGCACACGTTTAATAAAACGCTGTACAAACTCATAACCTGAACCGATTTTCAACATTTAAACCGTGGAATTAAGCTTAACAGCAGTTCCGACTGCTCCAAAAGTGTTCATTTGGAATATAATTGAAATTTCAACATTGATCGTTTTTAAGACTTTTTTTTTCTATACCCGTGTATTAACCGCACACCCAACTTTTACCTTTTTGCCGATAAAAAAGTGCGGTTTATACCCTGGAAAATGCTTCTGTTTTCGGTGAACCATGCTTGCCTTTTTTCTGTCATCCTTTATTTTGTGACAAGATTTATTCTTATTCTGAGATTGAAACATCCATTTGCTTAAAATTGTGTGCTTGCATGCTTGTGTACGTGTAGGCATCTGCAAGATATCCTCAATCCGCTGCTGTTCCACCAATTTGTAAATACAAATTGGCATACATCAATGCCGCTCCACCACCTGATAACTGCAAGCCTCCCCTGAGCCAGGAGTTACCGTTGGCTGTTCCAGAAATGGATAGCTTCGCCTCTAAAACAACAACTCCCATGACTACAAACAGTCGGCAAAGCTCCACAATGTGCATTGCCCCTGATATGGTGCTACCTTCATCGTCTTCTTCAAAACTTCAACCACCACCTGGCATAGCCCATATGCCAGGGACTCCACGCTATTTCTTGATGAAATGTTCCAATCACAAATACCTGGAGGTTTCGAAGCTAAAAGGCATCTGGTCAACGTCGGCTTCGACTGTGCGCCATCTCAGCAAGGCTTTCAGACAGGCATCTTGTGTCTTCCTGATCTTCACTGTCCAAGGCTCAGGGAATTTCCAGGTAGTCTATGATCTTGTATGACAATTATCCTTCCCCAATTTTTCCCTCATTTACTGTAAAAGCATTTTTTTATTTCACACTGCAGCGGTACCGGGTAAGAAGAGCTGAGGATTGTTTTGCTTTTTCATGAGCTTCGAAAATATGTTGCTGTATACGGGCATGCTCCTGAACCTTCAGAGAAGGATTGTGCACATAGGTGGACTTCTTACCTCTTTTTTTTTTTTTTTTCTTATTGGGAACTCATTCGCTTGAAATGGATCATCATTCTGAGATCGTGAAAGTTTTTTTTTTTTTCTCCTGTGAACTTATTGAAATGGATGAGGTGCTCTTGCTTATTTTGTCAACACGAATTGAGCCTAAAACAAGGATTGAAATTTCTGTGTTGATAAAGCATTCCGATCTTTCTCTTGCACACGGTACTGTGAACACTTGGAATATATATCCGCAGAAACCAGTCCAAGTTGTGTAAGACGAGCAAAAGTACCCGTCTCCAGTAACTGCAGAAGTTTGAATTAATCTATCAATTTAAATTATTTCATGGACTTTAAAAATGGTTAATTGTGTTGCACTCTTGGTTTCACTCAGAGCCAAAGCACTGAGCTGCTTATACCGCTCACCGCAAAACGGTGGTGAAACATCGTGCAGCAGAGGTTGGATTTGTCTAAAAAGTGGGCGAAATATATTTATTTTAAATTCTGTGTTCGTGCATAAAGATCTGCATTAAATCAACTTTAATCCAGACGTTCGTGGTGATTTTGAAGATTACTGGAAGGGACAATTAAGTGACTGGTTATTTTGCATTTTCATTTCACTTTTCTTGATGCAGTATAATCAGTCAGCAACTTTTAAAACGCAGCGTGGGAAGGGGAGACAGACAAACGGGGTGACAGTCTCCCGTGAACGGGAGACAGACAAACGCACGGACACACGCCACAGTTCGCAATGCAGTAAGACCCCGAACATTCGCGCGGGATACGCTCCTGAAAAACGCCGCTAATGTAGAATTCACGAATGTCGGGGAATTGTTTCAAATGGTAAAAATGGGGATGTTTTTTATTTATTTATTTATTTATTTATTTATTTTTATTTGTACACATGGTCTATGCTCGTGGAAGAGCGATGACGCAGAACAAATTAGGACACAACATAACAAAGAGAACAGCAGGAGAAAGGGGAAACACCAACAGTAGGGTGGAGGGAGAAAGTAGACGGGAGGATTTGTGGTACGGTCCTTTCAGAGAGAGAGAGAGAGTGAGTATAAGGGATTTCTCAGGATTGGACAACATATTCCTAGTGTTTTACCAGTTTGTGATTTTTGTCAAGGTCTGAGTAAAGGGAAGAGGCTGCTGCCTCTCTGTCAGAAGGATGAGGGATCTCATTGCAGAGAGTGGAGTCATCAGCAAAGAGATAGAGGAATTTCCAGAGTCAGTGAGATCATTGATGAATATTAGGAATAATATGTGGCCAATCACATTACCTTGGGGTGCTCCAGCCTTGACAGGGAGAGGAGATGAAAGGGTTCTGTTGAGAGCCACATGTTTACGAGAGTGGCGTAAGTCAGTAATCCAAGAGTGGAGTTGGCCTTGAATTCCATAGGCGGACAGTTTGGAGAGCTAGGCAGGATGCCAGACTGTACCAAAAGCTCGAGATATTGTATGTTCAGAGAGACGGCCCTGATCTCATTTCTGATATCGAGCGCCTCCTTCCATTGTTGGGAGAGGAGAGGCAGCATGTCAAAGGTAGAGTGACCAGGTTTGAATCCGAATTGATGATCTGAGATGAGACGGTTGGAGAAAATGAATCATTTTATGTTAATTGCGATGATGGATTCCATGGCCTTACTGATGATTCAGGTCAGGTAGGGGAGCATGCGCCAGAGCAGCACGTCACTGTGTCCACACTCCGCCGGTACTCCAGGGGCCTCCATCTGGCCATTCCCCAGGCAGATGCCTGGCACATCCCCGTCTCCTTGAGATGCTGATCAACCTGCTGCAACCACGAGGCATGTGGTCGGCCCATTGGCCTCCTCCACTCATGGGGCTCCCTCGCTGAGAGAATCTGATTAGCAGGATCAGCATCAGGAAAGCGAGCCACATGTCCATATAGCTGCAGCTGACGCTTACGGACTATGCAGGTAACAAATCTCATTTGAGTCTCTCAGCAGCCGCTCGTTCGACACAAAGTCCGACCAATGATTGTAAGTTAGCTAATTGGTCTGTAATTAAGGGGATTAGTTTTTGCAGACTATGCAATATATATATATATATATATATATATATATATATATATATATATATATATATATATATATATATATATATATATATATATATGCATTTATATATCGATATATTTAGACATATATTTATATGTATATGTATACGTACATCATTTGTGCAGGATGCAAGTGCCTTATGTTTTTTTTTCTTTCTTTTGGAGCATAAATCTGCACATAGTTTGGGAAGGATGGAAGAAGACAGCTCGCTTAGTCCTGCAGGTGCAGTTTTTCTCAATGATTGGGCCCACTGCTCTCCACTGAACCAATCATTTTCTTTAATGAAGCACTATTTATTTTTAATTTTTTTTTTGTGCGCAAATGAGGTTTGTGGTACATTTTGTTTTCATTTAGAATCAAAATGGTGAAAGTATTTGTTCTATTACCCTCTTTTTAAGAATTTTTCCATCGTTGTTTTCACTAGGGTTATGCAATGATGTCAGACGTAACTACAGAGCCGAACGTTGAACTGAATGAGCCAGGACAGAGTGGGATCTTCCGTATACAGTGGCAGAGATATGGGAATGTACCGTTCTCCCTCATCCGGTACCGTGCTGATCCTTGGAGTGAGGAGAAGACTCTGCAGACATGCCAAGATGGATGGGTGACCAATTTTGGACATTATTTCGAAAATGTCTTGAAATATCGTTTTTTTATTGTTTGCTCCTGCAGCACGCATTTCTTCTTCACCATTATATTGATCTAGGCCTTTGGATGTAGTGTCTGTTGAGCTTAACAAGAGTTGGTTGCATTTTAACCCTCTCGAGCCCCAGGGGTTATTTTTTTGTTCGCCCAGAACATTTCCTGGGCTCTAGAGGGTTAATTCAGTGCAAAAGCAGCAATTCTGTTGATAAAATGAAAAAAATAGTGAAAAGGATTGCAAATGAAATTTAAAAATCAAATAAAACGTGGGTCATGTTTTGCACATGTTTTGTTACTGGACCGCCACTAGTTTTGAACTCGTACATTTCTTGAACCAAGGGTAATGCTTGTTTGGGTACGGTGTTCCCTGCCTGAACATACCTTTTTATATTGCCTGTTTCATGGAACAATTTATATATTGGTACTGCTTCAGAGCTTCTAGATTGCAATGTGTGTACTAACCCTAACCCAGCAGTCTAAGTATTTGGGTTTTAATCAAATTGTAAAGCGAACACACTTGTACGAAGAGTGCCTCTGGAAACCCAATAACTGCTCTGGTGATTTGTCTTTTACACAGGAATTTGAACCGCAGGTCGGGCAGCAGATCCTAAGGATGTGGGCTTCGCCTGCACAAGCGCAAATCCAGGAAACGATACCTGCTCTTGACGCAAAACTCGGTAATTAATTATACCTATCTTATTTGTGTTCTGTGAGTTATTTTATTCGATCAACTGTCAGACTTCTTCAATTTGGCAGTGATTTGCTGAAACAAAGCCCTCAACATTGGGTCAATGTTGGAGAGAGAGACAGAGAGACAGAGAGACAGAGAGAATATATTTTGCATTCTGTGGCACTGTGTTCACTATTCATCGATTGAGAGTGAACAAGGAATGCCTTTGCTTTATGAGGATATTCAAGGTGACTCCCTGCACTTACAGTGCCTTCAGAAAGTATTCACACCCCTTGACGTTTTCACATTTTTGTTGTTACAGCCTGAATTAAAATAGATTGAATTTCAATTTTTTTTCACCGATATACAAACGACAAAGTGAGAACATGTTTTCAGAAAATTTTACAAATAAATCAAGAGTGAAATACAGAAATATCTAATTTACATAAGTATTCAGCCCCCTGACTCAATACTTTGTCGAGGCGCCTTTGGCAGTGATTACAGCTTCTATTCTTCTTGGGTATGTCTGTTTCAGCTTTGCACATCTGGATTTGGGGATTTTCTCTCATTCTTCCTTGTAGATTTGATCAAGCTCTGTGAAGTTGGATGGGGAATGTTGGTGAACAGCAATCTTCAATTCTTTCCACAGATTCTCAATGGAATTCAAGTCTGGGCTTTGGCTGGGCAACTCAAGGACTTTCATGTTCTTGTTCTGAAGCCATTCCAGTGTTGCTTTGGCTGTATGCTTGGGGTCATTGTCCTGTTGGAACGTAAATCTTCACCACAGTCTAAGGTCTTTTGCACTCTGAAGCAGGTTATCCTCATTGATTTGGCTACATTTGGCTCCATTCATTGTTCGCTCAATCCTTACAAGTCTCCCTTCCCCTGCCACTGAAAAATATCCCCATAGCATGATGCTGTCACCACCATGCTTCACGGTGGGGATGATGTTCGATGGGTGATGAGCTGTGCTCGGTTTCCACCAGACGTAGCACTTTGCATTCAGGCCAAAGAGTTCAACTTTTGTCTCATCAGACCACAGAATGTTTTGCGTCATGCTCTCAGAGTCTTTCACGTACTTTTTGCAAGCTCCAGGTGTGCTGTCATGTGCCTTTTTCTCAGGAGTGGCTTCCATCTGGCCACTCTCCCATAAAGCCTAGATTTGTGAAGTGCTGCAGAGACTGTTGTCCTTCTGGCAGGTTCTCCCATCTCAACCAAGGAACTCTGTAGTTCTGTCGGAGTTGTCATTGGGCTCTTCCTCACCTCCCTGACTAAAGTCCTTCTTGCCCAGTTGCTCAGTTTGGTCGGATGGCCAGCTCAAGGAAGAGTCTGTGTCGTTCCATATTTTTTCCATTTCCCATTAATGGAGCTCACTGTACTCTTGGGAACTTTCAACATTCTAGAAATTGTTTTATACTCTTCACCAGATTTATGCCTCCTCACAATTTTATCTCTGAGTTATACGGACAGTTCCTTGGACTTCATGGTGGAGTTTCTGCTCTGACATGCACTGTCAACTGTGGGACCTTATACGGAAAGGTGTGTTTCTTTGTAAATCATGTCCAACCAATTGAATTGGTGACAGGTGGATTCCAATCAAGTTGAAGACGTCTCAAGGATGATCAAAGGAAATTGGATGCACCTGAGCTCAATTTGGAGTGTCATAGCAAAGGGGTTGAATACTTATTGATTCAAAGACAGTTCAGCTTTTCATTTTTAATTAATTTGTAAAAAATTATATTTAAAAAATTCTAGTTTGACATTATGGGGTATGATGTAGAGATCAGTGACAATTATATATATATTTTAATCCATTTTAAATTCTGGCTCTAACACAACAAAATGTGACAAAAGTAAAGGGGGAGCTCATACTCTCTGAGGGCTCTGTATGGAGGCCAGTTTGAGGATTACATCAGATCGTGAAAGAGATCTTGGCTGATTGGAAGGCCAACGAGCTCCTATGACCACTTCTCACCACT
This sequence comes from Eptatretus burgeri, assembly GCF_056783735.1. Taxonomy (NCBI): domain Eukaryota; kingdom Metazoa; phylum Chordata; class Myxini; order Myxiniformes; family Myxinidae; genus Eptatretus; species Eptatretus burgeri. The sequence continues at coordinate 103,598,251 of NC_140969.1, forward strand.
TCTGTGAGAAGTGGTCACGGAAGCTCATACTGTGGCCTCCCACTCCCCGTCTCACTCTTGTTACTTGCGAAAGTCGAAGATTTTTCAAGTATATTGGTTGGTCTTGTGCATTTTTCTGTTTGTCTGTCTGTCTGTTTGTTTATTTGTCTGTTTGTGTGTATGTTTATCACCCATAGGTCACAATTTGAAACCTATCTTCACGAAACTTCACCACATGGAACAGTTCATCATAAGCAAGAAGCCTATTGTTTGTGAGGTCAAAAGGTCAACATAGGCCAAAGGTCAACAACTTTGTCAAATTTATAAAATCCTCAATTTTCATCTGACTAGACATTTGAACAGGATTTGCATATCAGGTCACTGAATTCAACCACCAATTCTTTTGAGGTCAACATAGGCCAAAGGTCAACATAGGCCGAACTTCTAAAATCCTCAATTTTCATTCCATTGATGTGAAATTTGAAGAGGAGTTGCATATTTGGTCATTGAATTCAACCACCAATTATTTTTGAGGTCAAATTTGTTTTATGGACTTTGCGAGTGTCGTGCTCTGCACGACGTCGTCTTCTTGTTTTTGTCTTTGTTTGTTTTATTTTGCTCATTCCCTTGCTTGTTGTATGCAGTTGTGACCCCCACTGTCCCTCTATCAGTTCATACCCTCCACCAATCACCTTGCCCCTCCATCACCTCTCGCAGACGAATAAGAAAAGGGGGTACTGTAGTTAACCTGATCATTTAAAATTTAAAGCAAGTTGTCATTACCCTGTGTGTGTGAAGTGGAAAGTGGGGTAAAGCGGTTCCTTCATTTTGTCTGTCTGTTTATAGACGTCGATCTATGATGGAAGAACTACTAGATTTTAATTAAATGGTATATTTTGAACACGAATCTGAAAACGAACCTGTAGTTTAACAGTAATTGGGCTCTGAATTTGGTACATTATTGAAATCTCATCCTGATTGAGCATGCACAGAGCGGAGTAAGATTTTTTTTTTTTAATTTTGCTCTCTCTGCCTGTCTGGCAGTCAACCAAAATTGAAAATCATTCCAAACAGGAAACTTAGTAAGGGGATCATAAAGGACACAAACAACTGGCACAAAAAAACGAATATCACATGTTAGATAGGGTGATGTAAAAGATGGCGGTATAAACTTTCGAAAAACAATTATTTTTTTCTACAACCTTTGTAATCCTTATTTTATGTGAATTGAATTATATACTCGTACTTGAAGAATGTGGAACACAAATCACCTTCTTGACGCTTTCAAAACCCTCCAGTTGAACAGTACAGTATTTTCACATAAATCACCTGTATGCGGGTTTATCATGCCTGAAATTTTCCTTGAGCAGTTGTTTTCCTCGGGTGCAGGGAATACCAGGGATCTGGTCATTTGTGTGAAAATACGGTATAGCGTTTGACTGTATTTGGCTGCAGTGCCCCCAACCCATCCTGCATCCTTCAATAAGCCTCTTCATCCGAATAGTAAACTCAGTAACCATTAAACATATGCTAAAGCATTTTGTCAATATTGTGACTTTGTTCATCTATTTACATAATATTTTGCTAATGTACGTTCAAAAACTTTTTTCTTTTTTTCTATACAGAGTCGAGGCTCGTGGGTGAGCGAGAACACAGAATGGACCAACACATAACAGAACAAAAAGATCAGTGGAAAGGGGAGGGGGGGAGGGGAACACACTGACAGGAGGGTAGAGAGACAAAATAGAGGAAGACTTGGAAGAATGAGAGAAAGGGAAGAGAATACAGGGGGTGAACAACCTGGATAAAACCACAAACTCTCAATCACAGAAGAGGAAGAGAAAACTGAGAGAAGCAGAGATGGAGCACAATAATTTAAAATCTTTTTAAAACCAGAATTACATATTATAAACTAGAAGGGCACTCTGTAGAGCGCATACCTCCGCCATGTATTGCCTGATCCACGAGAACATATCGGCCCCAATGCATTTTTGAAATATCATGCAATACAGTACTATATCGTTTTTGGCCCGAATTCTCAATGGTGAAGAATCACTTTAGAAATTAAATAATTCTCGTATCCAGATCCGGATCTGGATCTTCACTAAAATCGAATCAATTCGTCCTTGCCACACACCCAACATGTGCACCAAGTTTAATCCGAATCCGCCCACAACTTTTTGAGATATCGTGCTATATATCGTTTTTGGCCCCATCTCTCAATGGTGAAGAATCACTTTAAAATAATTCTTGGATCCAGATCATCACCAAAATCTAATCGGTTAGTTCTTGTCACACGCCCAACCTGTCCACAAAATTTCATCCGGATCCGTGCACAACTTTTTGAGATATCCTGTACACAAAGAAACAAACAGACAAAAAGGGGTGAAAACATAACCTCCTTCACCTGTGGTGGTGGAGGTAATAAACATACTATGCCAGATCACCCACACATGAGTATAGCCCACACTTGGAATTTTTGGAACTTGTGTTTTTTTTACGTATAACCCACGGGTTAATTTGGGTGACAATATGGTACTTGGACAAAACATTCTGGTATTCTACGCCATCTCGACCAAACAAATGTGCCGCTCCCACTCTCTGCGTTGGGGAATACCGAGATTCAGACAAAATGGCTTCAAGTAGGAAACGTAGATCGTGCTTGGAAATGCGAAGCAAGAGTTCACTACAAGACCCTTTCCATGTCCTTCTTCTCAAGATCGTGCAGGGTAAGGTGTTCGATGAACCCTCCAGTTCATCTTGTGATGAGTTCCCCTTCCACGCATCTTGCCACACACCCTCTCTGGTGATTTGCTCCACGTCGTACCTCTTCTGTGCAGTGTATCTTACATCGCCAGTCGTTATAAACACCTTTACATGAACCGTTCATTCACTTGCCCGCAGTTAGATCGTACAGATATCACGGAAACCAACGTTTGTCGACAAGGCCGCATGCAGATGTAGTTGTGGTGCACATGTTTAAACGTTGATGCGACAACCTGACGATACAAACATGGTTGGTGACACTCAAGGATGGACGTTTTTCATGTCGTAGTATTATTATTTGAGTAATTTTGACAAATGCCTTTATTTTGCAGGAAATATTGGATTGAATGACAATGCCAGGAGTCTTTGAAGGAATGCTCCCGCTGCTGTTTGCTGCTGTTTTTCATCTGAACGCGTGGGTAGGGATTTGGGGGGAGCTCTCCTTTGATTGAAGAGCGAGTTCCACAGTTGTTGTTGTTATTTTTTTTCTGTTGAAGAGTGTGTTCCGTAACGATGTTTGTTTAAACGACTGTTCTACGTTGGTTACTCTGGAATAGAGCGTGCCATGACATTTTTCTCTGTTGAAGAGTGTGTGCCACATTCTCTGTGTCCTCTGCATTCTTTGCCCGATGAAGAGTGCGTGCCATGGTCTTTCTTTCAATAAAGAGTGTACACCACATTCTCTGATGTAAGGCATTTGCAAACTATCTGCTGTATTGAAAAAGATTATGTAAACGACACGTGATAGAATCACATCTCATGTGCGGAAATGAACTGCTCCATTGTCGTAATGTGTCGAGATATGTTCTGATTCTGATGTACAATACTCTGTGACAGAGCGTCGGTGCTACCGAAGCAGTTTCTTGGCAAGGTTTGTACTGGGTGATTTGCCATTGTCTCTGTTCTGTTCTTGCGTATGGCAACTTGGCGACCGGGTAGCTATCGTCTCTTAGAAGTGTGGCTGTATCGCTGATGCTGTGCCCCTCTACCAGTACACTGGAACTCATTTCGCTGACCGAGGAAGGATAACAGGATGTGAGTCGATCCCACCTGGTGTTAATTCAGCAGCCAACGGGGCTCACACTCAAGACCCGGAGATCCAAAGCCAGCAACCCCAACCACGAAGCCAATGCCAGGCTTTGCCATTTCTTTACCAACAGTCGTTAAAGCAGGAATTTGTTCATGGTGCGATGGTAACTCGCCTACTCTTCGCGAAGGACATCATGAGATATTTAACCTCTACCTGGCAGACGGGAGAACCTAGTTTAATGTCCACCTGAGGTTCGGCACATACAGTACAGTGATGTAACATGATAGTTTGTAGCTGGGTCGGGATTCAAACCCTTGCAAGATGGCTCAGAACTGAGAGGGGATCATTTAAAAACAAGAATGACTGCATTGTCGGTCACAACCTGTGACGTAAAAAAAAAAAAAAAAAAAAAAAAATATATATATATATATATATATATATATATATATATATATATATATATATATATATATATATATATATATATATATATATATATATCCGGGCGTAGTGGCGTGCGCCTGGAATCCGGCTACTCGGAGGCTTGGGTTGGAGGATCGCTTGAGGACGGGTGCTCTGCACTGGGCCGCGCTATGAGAGGGTGTAGGGCAGCCCGGAATCATGGCGAAACCCAATCCATATCCCTGTGTCGTAAGAGGCGACCAGGGTTGCGTCAGGAAGGGCATCCGGCATAAAACCTGTGCCAAATCAGTATGCGCATCATAACGGATGATCCGCTGTGGCGACCCCTAACGGGGAGCAGCCGAAAGACGAACAACAACAACATATATATATATATATATATATATATATATATATATATATATATATATATATATATATATATATATATATATATATATATATATATATATATATATATATATATATATATTCGCCTCCTCTGTCCAATCAACTCACTCATCCTTGCTGTTCAACGGATACGTTTACATTCTCTAATCTGTCTCATAAAGCAGTTTGTTGCGTTCTTTGCTGGTCCAACAGTTCAGCAAATTCGTAATGACGAATGGGCCAAAGTGGCAAACTTGCCCAGCCGATCCTTAGTTAATAAAAGGCCTGTGCACACCTGTAGTGTGAAATGATGGCGTTGACCGAGTGTGTGCTGTGCGAAGCCCGATACCGCCATGTGCCGAGGTTGTGAAGCTGATGGCAGGGGGTTCTCCCCGCAAAAGAGATCAGATTTGACGGCGGAATGTGAATTATGTTATTACTCATGAATGGTGTTACTTTGGAAAAGATGGTGCTTGTGTTTCCAAATGAAAATGTCACACACATCATGTGGGGATATGAGGAAGTCAGGGTGTATGTTCATGAGGGCCAGAGATGCCATCCGACTTTCTCCCATGGAATGTCTTACGTAGGTTTTCAGGCACCGCAGGTAAGAAAATGAGAGTTCTGCCTCACAGGAGCCGACACTACAGAGAGAGTACATCCAATATGGAGGAGAACTTTGATCAATGGAAATACAACACGAAAACAATCCTTCCGGCCTACCCTCTTGTGCCTCATCTGCATATACTGTATTTTACAAGCCAATCCACACACGTCATACCTAGTTGCTCTACGATGATTGGCACGTGCAAAAGACAAACATTCCTGGATATACTTCAGCAGAAAGGGCCCAAAACATCCAATATCCACAGGTTGTAAGATATGGGAACAGTGCGGAGGAAGAACGAACAGCACAACATTGTTTTCCTTGGCCCAGTTGATCAGGTCAATCGCTACGTGGCTTCTGTGACCATCATACAGGACAAGTATTGTGTCTGAAGCATCCCAACATTGTACATATTTCATGAAATGGTCCTGCATACAAGTTTCGAAAAACCTGGGAATTTGACCATCTCATCTGTGTCAGGATTCCATCAACACCAACAGTCTTCCCATGCATCAAGTCTGGCACCATTCACTGTCCAGAAAAACAAAGAAAGGTGGTATCTGATTATTCCCTGTGCATTAACCACTCCACTAATGGTAACAATCTTGTTTCTTTCAGCCATAACAGCTTGGGATTGATATCCTCTACCTGCAACAACATTAGGTGGCTTGTACTCTGTATTAATGCCCTTCTCATCTGCATCTATATGTGTGTGTGTGTCAGTGTGTCATTGTCTCCTCCATAACTCCAAAACCATGAAACCGAGCAGCCTGAAACTTTGCATGTATACAATAAAAACTCCAAGGAAGTGCATGACTGAAAATTGGGTGTTTGGGTTAATTAAAACACCTCTTTTGAAGACAATTGTCGGCCTTATTTAATTATATCCTTCATCAGGAGATCTTTGGCCACCTCACGCTCTGTGGTCTTAAGGCATTTCTTGGGTAACTTCGCTGGGGTCGAAAGCCGCCATGTGTTTTTGGCCTGCTCAAACATGTCTCGACTGGACTTGGAACAGGCTGCAACGATTTCTTAACGATAACATTCACATTCTCTTTCTCTCTTTCACTCACTCACACACACACACACACACACACACACACACACAACCCCCACACCCTTAATTCCCCAGTCAGCAAAGCGATGGGTTGTATTTGCTAGTTATAAATGAGCTGTGATTAGTTCTTTCAATTGTATTTGGTCCAGTTCTTTGTAGTACTTTGTTCCTGATTCTTCTGATGCACAACATGCTCTAACAGTTCAGATAAACTTGATGGTTTTACCATGCACAGTTCAGATAAACTTGATGGTTTTACCATGCACAGCTCAGATAAACTTGATGGTTTTACCATGCACAGTTCAGATAAACTTGATGGTTTTACCATGCACAGTTCAGATAAACTTGATGGTTTTACCATGCACAGCTCAGATAAACTTGATGGTTTTACCACACACAGCTCTGATAAACTTGATGGTTTTACCACACACAGCTCTGATAAACTTGATGGTTTTACCATGCACAGCTCAGATAAACTTGATGGTTTTACCATGTTTCGCTCAGGCCACATGTCCACGACGCTGAAGAACCACTGCATGGCACTTGTCATCTTTCTGGCGCTTATCAAGGTGAACAGCGTAATCTGTAGCCACGGTGAATACCTCAGTCCTTGTGTCACCATACCCTACTTCAGCAAGATCTTTAACATGTGCTACCAGCTTGGACTCTTCTCGCTGTGACAGAATATGTTCAGCATCACATCTGGTACAATCAACAGAAACTCTGCAATCAACTCAAAGGGTAGTCAGTGGTACTGTCTGGAATCTCGATGCTCCAGAAACAGAAATACCATCTTCATTTACTATCTGGTGGACTCTTGTTAGCACAGGTGAGTATGAGCGTCTTTGTGCCATTTTGAGAATGGGGTAAACTGAAAATACAAATAAAGGTTACACAAAATTCAGGTTTATATATTTGGCATGTTTGGGTTCGCATCGATTTAAAAGTTTGAGTCGTGTCCCTTTGTTATGCTAATTTTAGGAAGGGATACTCACTCGCTACACAAAGGAAGCATCCTTTGGGTCTCTCACCGCAGGCAGGTTGGTGGCCTTTCTGTCTTCTACCATCTCCTCTCCGGCCTCCCCCCCTCCCCTTGCTCTATCTGAGATATATCCCCCCCCCCATTTCCGCAGTGGGCTCAAGGTCCACCAGCAACCCCCTTGTGGTAAACTACTAAAATCACGAATCACTGCTCACCTTCACTCTTTCCTTCCTGAAAGTCCCTGTGGTGTCCATCTTGTTTACCCCGTGTACCCCGCCCCATCCCTCTCCCTTACACATATCTCCTCATGTCTCTGTTCCCCACTGTTTTGTCCACCCCTCTCGTCTCCTGCTCTCCTTGTATGTTGTGTGTGTTAGCTCTCATATGAGCCTCGACATTGTATACAAAAAAACAAAAATGTCAGATGGCATTTTGAAGTGTTATGAGCAAGAAAAATCGGCAATATTGAAAAAAAAAGATTGTATTTAGATTATTTTCTTGTAAATACAAGCCGTGGCTTCGCTGATGGGGATGTGAAGGGGAGGAGTGGGTGGAGAAAGTGGGGTGTGGGAGGAGAGTGCTGCATTTTATTCAGAGGGGGGAGAGAGTGGGGGGGGGGAAGGAGTTTAAAAAAAAATATATATATATAGATATATCGGTGGAGGTGCGTTAGCAAAGATAATGATATGTTATGTTTAATGACCGAACACAAAAAAATCTCATGTCAGAACAAGTGGGCACACAACGACACAACAGAGTTTATCATGTGGATGAGACCCCTCCCGAGGCACCAAGCGCACGGCACCGCGGGACCCAACAAAGGAGGAAACATATAACTCATCAATTTGAGATTGAAAGCACGGACACTCTCTCCCGAAGCGAAGAACCAAGCAGCTTGGAGAGCGCTCGCCAAGTGGCTTAAGCATTCAACCTCAGGACAACCTGACACACAAATTGTACACAACGCGCAGCACCGCTGACAACAATGTGGGCGTGGTCCGGAAGTTCGCCTCAAAGTATGACGTCATTCCGGCATACGGAAATCGAAATCCTCCGTCAAATGAATAATTCTCTCGGTGATCGAATATAAGGGGACGCGAGGTTCGCCACACGGTTCGAGTCCGTCCACATTTAGGTTTTGAAAAATAAAACTGTTTCCGGTTCTGGATGACGTCATTTCCCTTTGGTGCGGATCGTTTTCTCCTTCAGTGGATTTGCTTGTTTGCACCTGGTAAGGTGAACATTTAAAACGGGAATCTCTTTTTTGTTCGTTCGTGATCTTTGTTCGTTGTGTTTGGTGTTAAATTCCTTTCCACACACGATCGTCGTAAACGTCGACACAGTCAAAGCCTTTTGTGTTGATGCCGCAAGTTTAGAAACGGGTTTCCGAGTGTCTCGATGTTTAGAAATCCGTTGTCCCAACACGTCCTTGTCCCGTGGTGTGTACTCCGTTGTCCCAACACGTCCTTGTCCCGTGGTGTGTACTCCGTTGTCCCAACACGTCCTTGTCCCGTGGTGTGTACTCCGTTGTCCCACCACGTCCTTGTCCCGTGGTGTGTACTCCGTTGTCCCAACACGTCCTTGTCCCGTGGTGTGTACTCCGTTGTCCCACCACGTCCTTGTCCCGTGGTGCGTACTCCGTTGTCCCACCACGTCCTTGTCCCATGGTGCGTACTCCGTTGTCCCACCACGTCCTTGTCCCATGGTGTGTACTCCGTTGTCCCACCACGTCCTTGTCCCGTGGTGTGTACTCCGTTGTCCCACCACGTCCTTGTCCCGTGGTGTGTACTCCGTTGTCCCACCACGTCCTTGTCCCGTGGTGTGTACTCCGTTGTCCCACCACGTCCTTGTCCCGTGGTGCGTACTCCGTTGTCCCACCACGTCCTTGTCCCATGGTGCGTACTCCGTTGTCCCACCACGTCCTTGTCCCATGGTGTGTACTCCGTTGTCCCACCACGTCCTTGTCCCGTGGTGTGTACTGCGTTGTCCCACCACGTCCTTGTCCCGTGGTGTGTACTCCGTTGTCCACATCCTTGTCCCGTGGTGTGTACTCCGTTGTCCACATCCTTGTCCCGTGGTGTGTACTCCGTTGTCCACGTCCTTGTCCCATGGTGCGTACTCCGTTGTCCCACCACGTCCTTGTCCCGTGGTGTGTACTCCGTTGTCCCACCACGTCCTTGTCCCGTGGTGTGTACTCCGTTGTCCCACCACGTCCTTGTCCCGTGGTGTGTACTCCGTTGTCCCACCACGTCCTTGTCCCGTGGTGCGTACTCCGTTGTCCCACCACGTCCTTGTCCCGTGGTGCGTACTCCGTTGTCCCACCACGTCCTTGTCCCGTGGTGTGTACTCCGTTGTCCCAACACGTCCTTGTCCCGTGGTGTGTACTCCGTTGTCCCACCACGTCCTTGTCCCGTGGTGTGTACTCCGTTGTCCCAACACGTCCTTGTCCCGTGGTGTGTACTCCGTTGTCCCACCACGTCCTTGTCCCGTGGTGCGTACTCCGTTGTCCCACCACGTCCTTGTCCCATGGTGCGTACTCCGTTGTCCCACCACGTCCTTGTCCCATGGTGTGTACTCCGTTGTCCCACCACGTCCTTGTCCCGTGGTGTGTACTCCGTTGTCCCACCACGTCCTTGTCCCGTGGTGTGTACTCCGTTGTCCCACCACGTCCTTGTCCCGTGGTGTGTACTCCGTTGTCCCACCACGTCCTTGTCCCGTGGTGCGTACTCCGTTGTCCCACCACGTCCTTGTCCCATGGTGCGTACTCCGTTGTCCCACCACGTCCTTGTCCCATGGTGTGTACTCCGTTGTCCCACCACGTCCTTGTCCCGTGGTGTGTACTGCGTTGTCCCACCACGTCCTTGTCCCGTGGTGTGTACTCCGTTGTCCACATCCTTGTCCCGTGGTGTGTACTCCGTTGTCCACATCCTTGTCCCGTGGTGTGTACTCCGTTGTCCACGTCCTTGTCCCATGGTGCGTACTCCGTTGTCCCACCACGTCCTTGTCCCGTGGTGTGTACTCCGTTGTCCCACCACGTCCTTGTCCCGTGGTGTGTACTCCGTTGTCCCACCACGTCCTTGTCCCGTGGTGTGTACTCCGTTGTCCCACCACGTCCTTGTCCCGTGGTGCGTACTCCGTTGTCCCACCACGTCCTTGTCCCGTGGTGCGTACTCCGTTGTCCCACCACGTCCTTGTCCCATGGTGCGTACTCCGTTGTCCCACCACGTCCTTGTCCCATGGTGCGTACTCCGTTGTCCCACCACGTCCTTGTCCCATGGTGCGTACTCCGTTGTCCCACCACGTCCTTGTCCCGTGGTGTGTACTGCGTTGTCCCACCACGTCCTTGTCCCGTGGTGTGTACTCCGTTGTCCACATCCTTGTCCCGTGGTGTGTACTCCGTTGTCCACGTCCTTGTCCCATGGTGCGTACTCCGTTGTCCCACCACGTCCTTGTCCCATGGTGTGTACTCCGTTGTCCCACCACGTCCTTGTCCCGTGGTGTGTACTGCGTTGTCCCACCACGTCCTTGTCCCGTGGTGTGTACTCCGTTGTCCACATCCTTGTCCCGTGGTGTGTACTCCGTTGTCCACGTCCTTGTCCCATGGTGCGTACTCCGTTGTCCCACCACGTCCTTGTCCCGTGGTGTGTACTGCGTTGTCCCACCACGTCCTTGTCCCGTGGTGTGTACTCCGTTGTCCCACCACGTCCTTGTCCCGTGGTGTGTACTCCGTTGTCCCACCACGTCCTTGTCCCGTGGTGTGTACTCCGTTGTCCCACCACGTCCTTGTCCCGTGGTGTGTACTCCGTTGTCCCACCACGTCCTTGTCCCATGGTGTGTACTCCGTTGTCCCACCACGTCCTTGTCCCGTGGTGTGTACTGCGTTGTCCCACCACGTCCTTGTCCCGTGGTGTGTACTCCGTTGTCCACATCCTTGTCCCGTGGTGTGTACTCCGTTGTCCACGTCCTTGTCCCATGGTGCGTACTCCGTTGTCCCACCACGTCCTTGTCCCATGGTGTGTACTCCGTTGTCCCACCACGTCCTTGTCCCGTGGTGTGTACTGCGTTGTCCCACCACGTCCTTGTCCCGTGGTGTGTACTCCGTTGTCCACATCCTTGTCCCGTGGTGTGTACTCCGTTGTCCACGTCCTTGTCCCATGGTGCGTACTCCGTTGTCCCACCACGTCCTTGTCCCGTGGTGTGTACTCCGTTGTCCCACCACGTCCTTGTCCCGTGGTGTGTACTCCGTTGTCCCACCACGTCCTTGTCCCGTGGTGTGTACTCCGTTGTCCCACCACGTCCTTGTCCCGTGGTGTGTACTCCGTTGTCCCACCACGTCCTTGTCCCGTGGTGTGTACTCCGTTGTCCCACCACGTCCTTGTCCCGTGGTGTGTACTCCGTTGTCCCACCACGTCCTTGTCCCGTGGTGTGTACTCCGTTGTCCCACCACGTCCTTGTCCCGTGGTGTGTACTCCGTTGTCCACGTCCTTGTCCCGTGGTGTGTACTCCGTTGTCCCACCACGTCCTTGTCCCGTGGTGTGTACTCCGTTGTCCCACCACGTCCTTGTCCCGTGGTGTGTACTCCGTTGTCCCACCACGTCCTTGTCCCGTGGTGTGTACTCCGTTGTCCACGTCCTTGTCCCGTGGTGTGTACTCCGTTATTTAACTCCCACGTCCATCGAGTGTTTGCCGGGGAAGTTTTTTTGGCTCGAGTCTTTCACGAACCGGCCGACCAGGCCTCACGGTCGATCAAGTTTATGACAATTATTTTAATTTGTTCACAGTGCCAGTGATAGCTCGCCTACTCTTCACGAAGGACACCGTGGCATCTTGAACTTCCACCAACTCGTGGCGGCAGACGGGACACTCGTTTAACGTCCATCCGAGGGACGGCACGCACATTGATGAATCGCCCTTCCTGTGAAACACCTGGATGACAGTTTATAGCTGGGTCGGGATTCCGACCCAGGTGAGACAGCTTGGAGTGCGTGTACCTCGAGGCCATCGTGTGAGCTCTGAACCTGAAACAACAATTGAAAACTTGATATCTGCTTTTGATAAACATTGGTGTGAGGAAAGGTTTTGTAATCTGTAACCCTCACACGTGCACGTCACAAAGCAGTAACGACAGACGATGTGACAGGAAACCAGAGGACACATTTTACCGACGACTACGACTACGACGATGTCTACAGAAGAGCTGTTCAAGCGAATTGGTGCAATTATTTGTGTGTGTGTGTGTGTGTGTGTGTGTGTGTGTGTGTGTGTGTGTGTGTGTGTGTGTGTGTGTGTGTGTGTGTGTGTGTGTGTGTGTGTGTGTGTGTGTGTGTGTGTGTGTGTGTGTGTGTGTGTGTGTGTGTGTGTGTGTGTGTGTGTGTGTTCACAGAAATTGGAAACCTTTTAAGGACCAAATGTGTGGAGTGCAGAGTGAGTACATTCCAATGAGGTGTAAATCTAGAAACAGAAAGAGGTCAGGGTGGTGGAGTAGTGAGATGAGGAACGTTATTAAGGAGAAGCAGAAAGTATTTATTACCTCCATAACCGACGGTGAAGGAAGTTATGTTTTCACCCCTGTCTGTCTGTCTGTTTGTCTGTCTGTCTGTATACAGATATCTCAAAAAGTTATATGCTTGGTGTTGGCTTAATGGTTAGGGTGGTGGACTTTGGATCCGTGGGTCCTGAGTTCAAATCCCGCTCAGCCGTTGAATTAATACCAGGTGGGGTTAACTCAGCCTGTCATCCTTCCGAGGTCGGCAAAATGAGTGCCAGCTTGCTGGTATCCTGCGTCGGAGTGGCGACCTGTCCAGGATTGTGCCCAATAGCCAAGGAGACTGCTTAAGCAGCACCGACGCTCTGCACAGAGTATGGTCCCAATCTCCTCCTCAAAAAGTTTTGGACGGATTCGGATGAAACTTGGTGGACACGTTGGGTGTGTGACAAAGAATCGATTCAATTTGGTGAAGATCCAGATCTGGATCTGATAATTTTTCAAGTGATTCTTCACCATTGAGAGATAGGGTTAAACCGATATCTCGCATGATATTTCAAAAATGTATTGGACCCGAGATGTTCTCGTGGATCAGGCATTACGTGGCGCCGGTACGCGCTCTACCGAGTGCCCTTCCAGTTGCCTCCACCACCGGAGGTGAAGGAGGTTGTGTTTTCACCCCTGTCTGTCTGTTTGTGTACATGATATCTCAAAAAGTTGTTGACGGGTTCAGATGAAACTTGGTGGACACGTTGGGAATGTCACAAGGACAAATCGATTCGATTTTGGTGAAGATCCAAATCCAGATGTAACAATTATTTAATTTTTAATTAGGCTTAAAATATCGTGTTTGGAGTTAGATTTATATCACTATCGAAGTAAACAGAGGCAAGTGAAGAGAATAACTCAGCAAGCCAAAAGAGAGTTTGAGAAGGACATGGTTCAGAATATTAAACATAATAGCAAGGCTTTCTTTAAGTATATCAGGGGAAAAGAACAGGTTAGGACCAGTCCTCGTCCAATACTTGTTGAGGACATTGTATGTAAAACCTGGGTTAATGGAAGAACGAGGTGACTTGGGAGAAAGGTAACATATGGGGAGTGAGGTCGATAGAGGCAGACACCGATGAATAGGAAGAAGGATGGCGACCTCCAAGTAAGGGAGCTGGATTTATGGAAGGATTTTTCTTTTTGACCCTTTCCTTTTCTCACCCTTCACCCCCCACTCTGGTATTATCCTTCCCCTTTCTTTTGTCCTCTCTCTCTCCCCTCTCTCTCCGCTCTCTCTCCGCTCTCTCTCCCGCTCTCTCTCCCGCTCTCTCTCCCGCTCTCTCTCTCTCCCGCTCTCTCTCCCGCTCTCTCTCCGCTCTCTCTCCCGCTCTCTCTCCCGCTCTCTCTCCCGCTCTCTCTCCCGCTCTCTCTCCCGCTCTCTCTCCCGCTCTCTCTCCCGCTCTCTCTCCCGCTCTCTCTCCCGCTCTCTCTCCCGCTCTCTCTCCCCGCTTCTCTCTCTCCCGCTTCTCTCTCCCTCTCCTCTCTCCTCTCCTCTCTCCTCTCCTCTCTCCTCTCCTCTCCTCCTCTCCCTCCTCTCCCTCTTCTCTCTCCTTCCTCCTCTCCTCTCCCTTCTCTCTCTCTCTCCTCTCTCCCTTCTCCCCCCTTCTCTCCCCCTCTCCTCTCCCCCTTCCTCTCTCCTCTCCCTCTCCCCCTTCTCTCTCCTCTCCCTCTCCCCCTTCTCTCTCCTCTCCTCTCCCCCTTCTCTCTCCTCTCCTCTCCCCCTTCTTCTCTCCCTTCCTCCCTCTCCCCCCTTCTCTCTCTCTCTCTCCTCTCCTTCTCTCTCTCCTCTCCTCTCCCCCTTCTCTCTCCTCTCCTCCTCCCCCTTCTCTCTCTCTCTCTCCCCCTTCTCTCTCTCTCCTCTCCTCCCCTTCTCTCTCCTCTCCTCTCCCCCTTCTCCTCTCCTCTCCCCTTCTTCTCTCTCCTCTCCTCTCCCCCCTTTCTCTTCTCCTCTCCTTCTCCCTCTCTTCTCTCTCCCTCTCCTCTCCCCCTTCTCTCTCCTCTCCCTTCTCCCCCTTTCTCTCTCCCTCTCCTCTCCCCTTCTCTCTCCCTCTCCTCTCCCCCTTCTCTCTCTCTCCTCTCCCCCTTCTCTCTCCTCTCTCCTCTCCCCTCTTCTCTCTCCTCTCCTCTCCCCTTCTCTCTCCTCTCTCTCCCCCTTCTCTCTCCTCTCTCCCTCTCCCCCTTCTCTCTCCTCTCCTCTCCCCCTTCTCTCTCCCCTTCTCCCTCTCCCCCTCTTCTCTCTCCTCTCCCTCTCCCTCTTCTCTCTCCTCTCCTCTCCCCCTTCTCTCTCCTCCTCCTCTCCCCCTTCTCTCTCCTCCTCCTCTCCCCTTCTCTCTCCTCTCCTCTCCCCCTTCTCTCCCTCTCCTCTCCCCCTTCTCTCCTCCTCTCCTCTCCCCCTTCTCTCTTCCTCTCCTCTCCCCCTTTCTCTCTCCTCTCCTCTCCCCCTTCTCTCTCCTCTCCTCTCCTCCCTTCTCTCTCCTCT
Organism: Eptatretus burgeri; assembly: GCF_056783735.1. Lineage (NCBI taxonomy): Eukaryota > Metazoa > Chordata > Myxini > Myxiniformes > Myxinidae > Eptatretus > Eptatretus burgeri. The sequence goes on from NC_140969.1 coordinate 103,613,479, forward strand.
CCTCTCCCCTTCTCTCTCCTCTCCTCTCCCCCTTCTCTCTCTCCTCTCCTCTCCTCTCCCCCTTCTCTCTCTCCTCTCCTCTCCTCTCCCCCTTCTCTCTCTCTCTCCTCTCCTCTCTTCTCTCTCCTTCTCCTCTTCCCCTTCTCTCTCCTCTCCCCTTCTCCCCCCTTCTCTCTCCCTCTCCTTCTCCCCCTTCTTTCTCCCTCTCCTCTCCCCCTTCTCTCTCCCTCTCCTCTCCTTCCTTCTCCTCTTTCTCTCTCCTCCTCCTCTCCTTCTCTCTCTCTCCTCTCCCCCTTTCTCCCTCTCTCCTCTCCTCTCTTTCTCCTCTCCTCTCCCCCTTCTCTCTCCTCTCTCTCTCCTCTCCCCCTTCTCTCTCCTCTCCTCTCTCCCCCTTCTCTCCTCTCCTCCCTCTCTTCTCCTTCTCCCTCTCCCTTCTCCTCTCTCCCCTTCTCCTCTCTCCTCTCCTTCTCTCCCCTTCTCTCCTCTTCTCCTCTCCCTCCTTCTCTCTCCTCTCCTCTCTCCCCCTTCTCTCTCCTCTCCTCTCTCTCTCCTTCTCTCTCCTCTCCTCTCTCCCCCTTCTCTCTCCTCTCCTCTCTCCCCCTTCTCTCCCCTCTCCTCTCTCCCCCTTCTCTCTCCTCTCTCTCTCCCCCTTCTCTCTCTCTCTCCTCTCTCTCCCCCTTCTCTCTCCTCTCCTCTCCTCTCTCCCTTCTCTCTCTCTCTCCTCTCTCCCCCTTCTCTCTCTCCTCTCCTCTCTCCCCTTCTCTCCTCCTCCTCTCTCCCTTCTCTCTCCCTCTCCTCTCTCTCCCCCTTCTCTCTCCTCTCCTCTCTCCCCCTTCTCTCTCCTCTCCTCTCTCCCCTTCTCTCTCCCTCTCCTCTCTCCCCCTTCTCTCTCCCTCTCCTCTCTCCCCCTTCTCTCTCTCTCTCTCCTCCCCCTTCTCTCTCCTCCTCCTCTCTCTCCCCCTTCTCTCTCCCCTTCTCCTTCTCCTCTCCCTCTCTCCCTCTTCCTCTTCTCCTCTCTTCTCTCTCTCTCCTTTCTCCCCTTCTCCTCTCCTCTCCTCTCCCCCTTTCTCTCTCCCCCTCTCCTCTCCCCTTCTCTCTCCTCTCCTCTCTCCTCTTCTCTCTCCCTCTCCTCTCCCCCTTCTCTCTCCTCTCTCTCTCCCCCCTTCTCTCTCTCCCCCCTCTCCCCTTCTCTCTCCTCTCCTCTCCCCCTTCTCTCTCCTTCCTCTCCTCTCCCCCTTTTCTTCTCTCCTCCCTCCTCTCCCCCTTTCTCTCTCCCTCTCCTCTCCCCCTTCTCTCTCCCCTCTCCTCTCCCCCTTCTCTCTCCTCTCCTCTCCCCCTTCTCTCTCCCCCTCCCTCTCCCCCCCTTCTCTCTCCTCTCCCCTCTCCCCCTTCTCTCTCTCCCTCTCCCTCTCCCCTTCTCTCCTCCCTCTCCTCTCCCCCCTTCTCTCTCCCTCTCCCTTCTCCCCCCTTCTCTCTCCTCTCCCCTCCCCTTCTCTCTCCCTCTCCTCTCCCCTTCTCTCTCCTCTTCCCTCTCCCCTCTTCTCTCTCCCTCTCCCTCTCCCCCTTCTCTCTCCTCTCCCTCTCCCCCTTCTCCCTTCCTCCCTCTCCCCCTTTCTCTCTCCTCTCCTCTTCCTCCCTTCTCTCCTCTCCCCCTTCTCTTCTCCTCTCTCCTCTCTCCTCTCTCCTTCCTCCCCCTTTCTCTCTCCTCTCCTCTCTCCTCCTCTCCCCTTCTCTCCTCTCTCTCTCCTCTCTCCTCCCTTCTCCTCTCTTCTCCTTCTCTTCCCCCTTCTCCTCTCCCCTTTCTCTCTCTCTCTCTCTCTCTCTCTCTTCCCTCTCTCTTTCTTTCTCTCCTCCTCCTTCTCCTTTCTCCTCTCCCCTCTTCTCTTTCTCCTTCTCCTCTCTCTCCCTCCTCTCCCTCCTCTCTCCTCTCCTCTCTCCTCTTCTCCCTTCTCCCCCTTCTCTCCTCTTCCTCCCTCCTCTCTCCTCTCCCCCTTCTCTCTCTCCCTCTCTCCTCTTCTCCCCTTTCTTCCTCTCTCCCTCTCCTCTCTCCTCTCTCTCCTCTCCCCCCTTCCTCTCTCCTCTCCTCTCTCCTCTCTCCTCTCCCCCTTCCTCTCCTCCCTCTCCTCTCTCCTCTCCCCTCTTCCTCTCTTCCTCTCTCCTCTCCTCTCCTTCCTCTCTCTCTCCTCTCTCTCCTCTCTCCTCCTCCCCCTTCCTCTCTCCCTTCTCCTCTCTCTCTCCCTCCTCTTCCCCCTTCCTCTCTCTCCTCTCTCCTCTCTCCTCTCCTTCTCCTCTCCTCTCTTTCCTTCTCTCCTCCTCTCTCCCTCTCCCCTTCCCTCTCTCCTCTCTCTCCTCTCTCCTCTCCCCCTTCCTCTCTCTCCTCTCTCCTCCTCTCCCTCTCCTCTCTCTCTCTCCTCTCTCCTCTCTCCTCTCCTCTCTCCTCTCTCTCTCTCTCTCTCCTCTCCCCCCTTCCTCTCTCTCCTCTCTCTCCTCTCTCCCTCTCCCCCCCTTCCTCTCTCTCCTCTCTCCTCTCTCCTCTCCCTTCTCTCTCTCTCCTCTTCTCCTCTCTCTCCTCTCCTTCCTCTCTCTCCTCTCTCTCCTCTCTCCTCTCTCCCTCTCCCCTTCCTCTCTCTCTCTCTCTCCTCTCTCCTTTCTCCCTCCTCTCCCTCTTCCTTCTCTCTCCTCTCTCCTCTCTCCTCTCTCCTCTCCTCTCTCCTCTCCCCCTTCCTCTCTCCTCTCTCCTCTCTCCCTCTCCTCTCCTTCCTCTCTCTCTCCTCTCTCCTCTCTCCTCTCTCCTCTCCCCTTCTCTCTCCCCTTCTCTCTCTCTCTCCTCTCTCCCTCTCCCTCTCCCCCTTCTCTCTCCCTCTCCTCTCCCCCTTTCTCTCTCTCCTTCTCCCTCTCCCCTTTCTCTCTCCCTCTCCCTCTCCCCCTTCTCTCTCCTCTTCCTCTCCCCCTTCTCTCTCCCTCTCCCCTTCTCTCCTCTCCCTCTCCTCTCCCCCCTTTCTCTCTCTCTCCCCTCTCCCTCTCCCTTCTCTCTCCTCTCCCTCTCCCCCTTCTCTCTCCTCTCCCTTCTCCCCCCTTCTCTCTCCTCTCCTCTCCCCCTTCTCTTCTCCCTTCTCCTCTCCTCCCTTCTCTCTCCTCCCTCTCCTCTCCCCTTCTCTCTCCCTCCTCTCCTCTTCTCTCTCTCCTCTCCTCTCCCCTTCTCTCTCTCTCCTCTCCTCCCTTCCTCTCTCCCTCCCTCTCCCCCTTTCTCTCTCCTCTCCTCTTCTCCTCTCCTCCTCCTCTTCTCTCTTCTCTTCTCTCCTTTCTCTTCCTCTCTTCCTTCTCCCCCTTCTCTCTCTCCTCTTCTCCTCTCTCCCTTCTCTCTCTCCCCCCTTTCTCTCTCCTCTCTCTCCTCTTCTCCTCTCTCCTCTCCCCTTTCTCTCTCCCTCTCCTCTCTCTCCTCTCTCCTCTCCCCCTTTCTCTCTCTCTCCTCTCTCTCCTCTCTCCTCTCTCCTCCCCTTCTCTCTCCTCTCCTCTCTCCCTCTCTCCCTCTCCCCTTCTCTCCTCCTCTCCTCTCTCCTCTCTCTCCTCTCCCCCTTCTCTCTCCTCTCTCCTCTCTCCCTCTCTCCTCTCCCCCCTTCTCTCTCTTCTCCTCTCTCTCTCTCCTCTCCCCCCTTCTCTCTCTCCTCTCCTCTCTCCTCTCTCCTCTCTCCCCCTTCTCTCTCCTCTCTCTCTCTCCCTCTCTCCTCTCCCCCTTCTCTCTCCTCTCTCTCTCCTCTCTCCTCTCCCCCTTCCTCTCTCCTCTCCTCTCTCCTCTCTCCTCTCCCCCTTCCTCTCTCCTCTCCCTCTCTCCCTCTCTCCCTCTCCCCTTCCTCTCCTCCTCTCCTCTCTCCCTTCTCTCCCTCTCTCCCTCTCCCCCTTCCTCTCTCTCCTCTCCTCCTCTCCTCCTCTCCCCCTTCCTCTCTCTCCTCTCCTCCTTCTCTCCTCTCCCCCCTTCCTCTCTCTCCCTTCTCTCTCTCTCTCCTCTCCCCTTCCTCTCTCTCCTCTCTCTCTCTCTCTCCCTCTCCCCCTTCCTCTCTCTCCTCTCTCCTCTCTCCCTCTCCCCCTTCCTCTTCTCCTCTTTCTCCTCTCTCTCTCTTCTCCTTTTCCCTCCCTCTCTCTCTCTCTCTCTCTTCCCTTCCTCTCTCTCTCTCTCCCTCTCTCCTCTCCCCCTTCCTCTCTCTCCTCTTCTCCTCTCTCCTTCTCCCCTTCCTCTCTCTCTCTCTCTCTCTCCTCTTCCTCTCCCCCTTCCTCTCTCCTCCTCTCTCCTTTCTCCTCTCTCCTCTCCCCCCTCTCCTCTCTCTCCTCCCTCCTCTCCTCCTCTCTCCTCTCCCCCTTCCTCTCTCTCCTCTCTCCTCTCTCCCTCTCTCCTTTCTCTCCCCCCTTCCCTCTCTCTCTCTCTCTCTCCTCTCTCCTCTTCTCCTTCCTCTCTCTCCTCTTCCTCCTCTCTCCTCTCTCCTCTCTCCCCTTCCTCTCTCTCCTCTCCTCCCTCCTCTCCTCTCTCCTCTCCCCCTTCCTCTCTCTCTCCTCTCTCCCTCTCTCCCTCTCTCCCTCTCCCCTTCCTCTCTCTCCTCTCTCCTCTCTCCTCTCTCTCCTCCTCTCCTCTCTCTCCCTCTCTCTCCTCTCTCCCTCTCTCCCTCCCTCTCCTTCCTCTCTCTCCTCTCCTTCTCTCCTCTCTCCTCTCCCCCTTCCTCTCTTCTCCTCTCTCCTCTCTCCTCTCTCCTCTCCCCCTTCCCTCTCTCTCTCCTCTCTCCTCTCTCCTCTCTCTCTCCCTTCCTTCCTCTCTCTCCTCTCTCCTTCTCTCCCTCTCTCCTCTCCCCCTTCCTCTCTCTCTCTCTCCCCTCTCTCTCTCTCCTTCTCCCCCTTTCCTCTCTCTCTCTCTCTCCCCTTCTCTCCTCTCTCTCTCTCCTCTCCTCTCTCTCTCTCCTCTCTCCTCTCCCCCTTCTCTCTCTCTCCCTCTCCCCCTTCTCTCTCTCTCTCTCTCTCTCCTTCTTCCCTTCCTCTCTCTCTCTCTCCCCCTTCTCTCTCCTCTCTCCTCTCTCCCCTTCCTCTCTCTCCTCTCTCCCCCTTCCTCTCTCTCCTCTCTCCTCTCCCCCTTCCTCTCTCTCTCCTCTCTCCCCCTTCCCTCTCTCTCTCTCTCTCTCTCTCTTCCCCCTTCCTCTCTCTCCTCCTCTCCTCTCCCTTCTCTCTCTCTCTCTCTCTCTCCTCTCTCCCTCTCTTCCTCTCTCTCCTCTCTCCCCTTCCCCCTTCCTCTCCTCTCCCCCTTCCTCTCTCCTCTCCCCCTTCTCTCTCTCTCTCTCCTCTCTCTCTTCCTCTCTCTCTCTCTCTCCCTCTCTCTCTCTCCTTTCTCTCTCTCTCTCTCTCTCTCTCTCTCTCTCTCTCTCTCTCTCTCTCTCTCTCTCTCTCTCTCTCTCTCTCTCTCTCTCTCTCTCTCTCTCTCTCTCACCCCTCTCGGAACACTCGACTGAGTGGGCAGGAATTTGTAACTTGTTCAGGGTCCTGGCAAGAGCTCACCGGTTCTTCGCGAAGGACACAGTGGTAATTTAACATCCACCAACCAATGATAGCAGGTTGGACACCCGGCTTAATATCCATCCGAGGGACTGCACAGAGTCATGAATCACCCTGCCTGTGAAACACCAGGAAGACAGTTTAAAGCTGGGTCGGGATTCAAGCCCTGGCTCAGCAGATCAGAGGGGGAGTGTGCGCGTACCTCGTGGGCTTCGGCTAACCTGGAAGGGAAAACAAAAATCTCCTCTTGAAAAATGTGCATTTTTTTTGTTGTTGTTTTTAATACATTGTTTGAAAATTATTCAAATCAAATTTGTTGCTTTCACATCAACCCCTGGAGTTAAGAATCCAATATGTGAAGTCTCAACGCAACTTTCCTTGTGCTTCTAATCCGTGCTGCTTTGGTTGTTTATGTTTTGTTGAAGTGCTATGCCAAAGAAGTTTGGGGATAACCATCGTGCAGTGGCGGCTCGTGCACGCCGTGAGGAGGTCAAGGTTGCCGCAGCAGCACGGAAGCATCAAGAGCAGGAAGATGCCAGCTGGGCCGACAATGACAAGCACGTCCAACGGCGCGAACAGCGCAAGGTGCAACATGTGATAAGCTTGCAGTACATCCAATTGCTCCGTTTGCACAGTAATTCCGATATGCTGTGGTGCGCTGCACTGCTCTGTCGTACCGCGGAATCCTTCGTCTCGTGATGCAATGCCGGATACGAGGTGAAAAATCCGATGTTTTGCTGAACTGTGTTTCCATTGAATCACTTGTGCTGATGTATGTACCAGACAGATCGTGAGCGCAAGCGTCAAGATCAGACAGATCGTCGAAAGGAGACTCAGAAACTGCTCGAGGACGAAGAGGCTCGATTTTCAAGCAAGGGGATGCAACCGTGTGGGCAGTCCAAGGTGACACGAGGTCAGATCCATGATGGCTTGCGACTGGAGCAGGAACGGGAGCAACTCGCCCGACAGGAGGCAAAAGGCATGCAGGGCATACGTTCTTCACTCGATGGGTGTTCTGTGCTCCTTTGTCTATTTGCTTGTTTATGTACGCCTGGCGTTTGCTTAATGGTTAGGGTGTTGGCGCTTGGGATCCGACGGTCCTGAGTTCAAATCCCGCTCGGCCGTTGAATTAATACCAGGCGGCGTTGTCTCGGCCTGTCATCCTTCCGAGTTCGGCAAAATGAGTGCCGGCTTGCTGGCACGATTGAGCCATTCGAGGATCCTCCGTCGGAGTGGTGACCCTTCCAGGATTGTGTCCAATATCCCAGGAGACCGCTTCGGCAGCACCGACACTCTGTACAGAGTATGGTCCCAATGGATTTGGATTTATTTATTTATTTTTTTTGTTTGTTTGTCGGCACAGAACTTTCGTGTTTTTCCTCCGCAACTGCTTGTCAGATTGACGCCAACTTTGCACTACATGTACGACTACTCAGGTAGAACGTTTTCATGATAATTATGATGTCATCGATCATATGCTGCGGAAGCCATGTTGGAAAAAAAGGAAAAGTTTGGACCTCCATGTCTGAAACCACACCAAAGAAAAAATTGAAACTTGGCACATGGCAAGTACTCCTCACAGGGAGTAAGTGTGATTATTTTATTTATTATTATTGTTTTTTAATGACATCATAGGTGCCTTCTTTATGACGTCATAATTGCATATGAAGTATGCTACATTCAATTGGTATGAAAAATTTTGAGGGTCATCTCAGGATAAATTGGTCCACAGTAAAAAAACAAGGACAAATGTGTCCAAGAGCCACGTTCTAAAGGCAATAACAACAACAACTTCCGATATTTCATCAAGTGCCTTGATGGAGCCAATAGCGAGACCCGTCATGGAGGCTCCGCGTTCATGACGAGAAAATGGTGTATTTACGAAATTACAACACATTGAATAGAATAATCTTTAATTATTAACGTGAACTTTTCGAAACTTTAAAGCAAATGTCCGAATATATTTAAAAGTTCATGATAGACGCTCTCAAAAGGCACCCTCAATGCGAGGATGTGTACAGGTGTTTAGTATTTAAGGAGATCCGGATTCTGTATATAAAAGAGTCGAGTCCGAAAGGTTTTGTCTTCACCAGAAGAAGAACAAGAAGAAGAAGAACAACGCGGAGCTCTCTTAAAGCCAGCGTTCGCCACGCGAGACGCGGCTAAAAAAAAAAAGAATGATGACGTCATCGGTCACGTGGTTCGGCAGCCTTATTGATTTATTATTTATTTTTAATTCAAAAATCTTCTCTGAAATGGCTGAACAGATCGAGGTGAAACTTTACCGCCGAACCATGAGGAACAAAACGTTCACACCTATAACGTCAAAGGTCACGTGATTTGGCAGCCATGTTGGATTTACCCGAAAACCTATCAAAAAATCTTCTCCAGAACGGCTGGACAGATCGAGGGGAAACTTTACACAAGTGTTCGCCGAGCCTTGGGGATACCAGGGTGTTCACGAATAATTGATTGGTCACATGGTTTGGTAGCCATTTTGAATTGAGCGAAAATCTTAAGAAAAAAAAATTCTCTTGAAATGCTTCATCGAGTAATGTGTAACTTTACAATTATCATCCAGTCGTGATGGGGAATAGATGTTTTAAGTTTCACCCTGATCGGACACGGTCTGGCAGCCAGAATAATTTAATTTTTTTTTAAATTATTATTTATTTATTTAATGAATTGGGCTCACTTGGCTGTGCCTGGATGGGTTTGAGGGTAGAGGAGTAGCAGCTGAAATGTGAATCCTCTCCAGGTTCCTCGTGATGACTTGATCTTTGCTTTTTGCTTGTTTGGGTTCCTTCTGATTATATTACTCCAGTACAGGACTGAACCTATTTGGTCTTCCATTTGATTTGAATTGAATTTATTTTAATCCCATTCTGAATTCAGTTCCATAATAATAATAATAATAATAATAAACATCATAGGTCAGGTGTCTGGGACGTCTTGGTACCCTGTCATCACTGCCAGCAGGTATAAAGTGGCAGTACTAGTTTTGTTTGTTATTTCGGTAACACACCAGTACACAAACACCACACAAGACAAGTCCTCACGATGGTCTGCAATATCTGATGGCTCGTTTTCTCGTTCCATCCTGTTACTCACTTGGAACTTCTTTCACCGGTTTGCTTACAGTACCAGCGAAGGTGCAGCAACCACAGCCGTTGGAGGAGAACTTGAACCGTATATTGGACTCCGAAGCTGTTGTGGCACGCTCGGTGGATGACGCTATAGCTGCTCTCAGGTATGCTCGGGAGGAGCTCGATTTAATTGAACAATTAAAATAGATTATGTTGGGTAGTTTATTACCCCACGCGTGCGAAGCGAAAACTCGGTTTAAACAATTGCTTCACTTTCTGTCTGCTTACGAACGTCGGTTTATGATCGAGGAACAACTTGATTTCAATTGAATGTTTGTTTTTTTTTTATTTTGAACATGAATAGAAAACGAAACCTGTGGTTTAACAGTAGTTTGTCTCTGGATCCATCGCGATCGCACTCGCGCCAGAGTGAGAAAATTTGTTTCACTCAGTCTGCCTGTCTGGCAGTGAAACAAAATTGAAAAATCATTCCAAGCAGGAAACTTAATGCTTTTCAGGAAGTCATGAAGGACACAAACAGACGAAGAACTAGTTCAACCATCCATGGGGACCATACTCTGTGCGGAGTGTTGGTGCTGCCTAAGCAGTCTCCTTGGCTATTGGGCACAATCCTGGACACGTTACCACTCCGACGCTGTATACCAGCATGCTGGTACTCATTTTGCCGCCCTCGGAAGGATGACAGCAGAGTTAACCCCACCTGGTATTAATTCAACAGCCGAGTGAGATTTGAACTCAGGTTCCGAGGATCCCAAGCCCACCACCCTAACCATTAAGCCAACACCAGACATACAAATAACCAACGTAACCTGTTAAATAAGGTGTAAGATGCTGTATCAACAGCGGTTAAATTTGGAATACTTTTATATATTGTTACGGTTGTGGAAATTCACAGAACACCATTCAGGTTCCCCGAAGATCAGTTGTGTCGATAAGTGTGTGTCCAGAATAGATTTCCCCACCGATGTCTAAAGGGAATTATTAGTGAGCCGGGCTGTGCATCTTTGAGGTAGTGTTATTCTTTTGCTGTCGTTTTTTTTCAACAACATCTCCTCACCACCTTCACCAACAACCGCCAACATCTCCTCACCTTCATCTCCACAAACGTCGCCATCTTTTCCCCAACAAACAACGTCTCCTCACCATCTCCACAAACGCCGCCATCTTTTCGCCAGCAACGGCATTGCACGGACGAGCGGCATGTCCGCCGACAGAGGCGGGGACTCCCTCGTTTGGGCGAGGGCCGGTGATTTCAACCAGGTCCGCTTTCTCCGCGTCAGCACGGCAAGATCGGATCAAAATGACAAAAGGGGCGGAGCCAGCGGGGGGTGAAGGGTCAGAGGTGAAAGAGCAAACACCCCCCCCCAACCTGCTAAAAGGCGGGGCTGACACGCCGAGAGACCAGTTGGGTTCGGAGTTCTTCTGGAGTCTGGGTCCGTGGTCCAGTTGAAGTCTGGGTTCGTGGTTGAGTTCGTTCGGAGTCCAGCCAAGCCTGCAGTGCCGTGCAGAATTGACAGTCGGTGGAAGCAGCCGGAGAGAAGTCGCCAACCAGCGGTATAACGGTCTGAGGTGATCGGGCCCCGGGACGGTCCGAGCGACGCTGAGGAGTGAGTGGGCTCTTAAGAGAGCATCAACTTTAAAAGAGCAAGGCCCGTTCGCTCCTCTGAGGCGTCGTCGGTTAGGCCCGATCGACCAGGCCGCACGGCTAGGCCTGGACCAACCAAGTCGCCAGCTGCCGTGTTGACGACTAGACACACCGAGGGTCGCCGAACCAGGGACCAGCGAGTCACCACGAGGGTGGTAGGTAACCTGTGCGGTCTCGCGGAGCTCCTGCGGTCTCCACAGCTCCGCAGAACATTAAAGGCCTACGGGCCCTGTTCTCCTCTTTTTCTTTCCTGGGATTTTTGCATGGAAGTCTGTGGCGCCTTGTCTGCTAAGTAGAATTGTCGTTAAGTGCACGTACAGAATAGTAAATAGAAAACGGCTGTAGGGTCTTTTTGCTCGTGTCTTTGTCCCCATCTCCCCCACCCCCCCACCCCCACTGCTTTACTGACTGCATATGTGCATTTATAAATAAATGTCATTGTTTGAATATTCACCTGCTCGTTGTGTCCCTTCCTCCATTGAATGGCCATAATTGCGTTCGGAATACTATCTGGTTTTTAACACCGATAAAGTAATCGGATCCGACGGGGCTTGGCGATATAAAACCGCTCGGCAAATCGCAAACGGAGCGAGCTGCTTAAAAGCGGCTCGTTTTCGTGCAGGCTCCGTTGAGGTGTAAATCCCCGGCATTTCTGTCTGCACGAATAATTCGGTACATCGACAATTCGGCGATCAACCCTGTAGCGCGTGGACAGAAAAGTTGGCTGATCTACGGTGTGGTTAAAAACACACCCGTAGCTAGATTTCGGCGTTGATCCGGAAGCTACGACTGGAATTCCGCGGTCGGGCGCGTGCGGCCGCGAATTAGCTAAAAGCAGTCGTCCGCACACCGGCGCGGTGAGAACCACCACAGTATTTATTTTTGCATCCTTCAAATTCTCTATTTTATTTCAATTGAATTATTTACTTGAACACTGGAGAACACAAATCGCCTTTATGGAAATTTCAAAACCCCTTCTGTTTAGCAGTACCAGGACAATATTACGGCTTTTTACGTCGTCTCGACAAATCACACATGCTGCTTGTACATGCCGCCCATGACCTTGTTTCTCAAGACCGAGTGGGGTAAGGTGTTCTGTGAACTCTCCAGTTACCTCTGCCACCGAAGATGTTTTCAGCCCTGTCCGTCTATCTGTCTGTTTGTCTGTATGCGAGTAGGATATCTCAGAAAAGTTGTGGACGGATTTGGATAAAAGTTGGTGGACAGGTTTGGTGTGTGATGAGAGCGAATTGATTCGATTTTGGTGAAAATCCAGATCGGATACTTAAATTTTAAGTGATTCTTCACCATTGAGAGATGGGGCCACAAACGACATCTCAAAAAGTTGTGGACGAGTTATGATGATGATAAAACTCGGTGGATGAGTTGGGTAGTTGACAAGAACAAGCCAATTCGATTTTGGTTCAGATCCGGCCGATCGGTGGGATACAAAACGTAACCTGTTCAGTGTTCAGCCTGGCGGAGGTACGCGCTCTGCTGAGTTCTGTTCTAGTTTGCTTGCTGCACCGACCGACCCCTTGACCTTTTATTAATTTACTTGGGGTTCAACTGTCTGTGGATCGAAACGCTGCTTCGGGCCATCCACATATTATGTACGTCGGCAGAGGTTTTACCCCTTCTCCCCAGATGGACCGGACATTTGCCAATTTGGAGACTTCTCCTCCTTTCTTCCAATTTGGGTGATTCTTTAACCTGTTTTTTTTTTTTTTTCTTCCTGCTGACACCATGATGTTTACTGGTGGTTTCATATTAATCTTTTTTTATTATTTATTTATTTTAAAGACTGGCTTTTTTGTTTTAGCTTGTGAAGGTATATTGTTTTGGATTTGGAAGCCTCTTGCACACATACAGTCAGCAGTCCCAAAGTTTAGTTATTTCGTTAAGTATATGTGTATAGTTAGAATCCACCCCCTGTGTCTAACGGGAATTTAATGTGTGCGCTGCGAGTTATTTTGTAGTTGGTTTTTTTATATATTCTCCAACAACAACATCCTGCTTCGTTCCGCCACCCAACCAAACCTTCGCGCACCGACTCCATTATCCACGTGTTTTTGGCTGAAGGCGTCGGCGGAGCCTTCATCTGCTCAGATCGAGGCTCCGCTCCGAAGAAGGGCAGGGAGTGTTTCCTCCAGCCAATGGACGAAGAGCGAGCAAAGCCGAGGCGTTCCAGCCAATGGGAAGCCAGAAGGCCAGAAACAACTACAGAGCCTCTTCGGGGGGGGGGGGCGGGCCACCGACACGCCACCCGTCCAATGGGAGGCAGAGTTACCTCAGAACGGATCCCTCCCACCTCGCAGGAGGGGTTGAAGAATTGTTGGTGCAATCCGTCTGGGTGGTCTCGTCTGGTCTGCTGGCCATCTTCCGTCTTGGTGCTGGCTGGCATCTTCCGCTTCGTTTTGATTCCTTGGTGCTTGGTGCGAGGTTGTCCGTGTGGGTTCGAGTCCCACCATGGTGGTTGGAGCGTCCGATCTTCCCAAGCCCTTCCACAAGAATCCCGAGCTCCACAAGGGCAGGTCGGCAAGCCGTGCGAACGCGGCCAGGTACCGACCAAACGCTGACCTCCAGTCTGTCTATCCCCTTGGCTGAGAGGGTTGAAATAAAGACAATCCGGGTCCATTTTCTTTTGGTGTGTTTGTGTGTCTGTGGTGGTGCCGTCCTATATGTAGAAATTAAGTGCTTTTGCTCACTGTACATTGCCTGCATATTCGTGATAACTCTGCTCTGTGTCTCCATCCCTATTATTGTAAAATAAATCCCCTGTTAAATGTACCAGCTCGTTGCCTCTCGTTTCTACCATTGACCGAGCATGGTTTGGGCTTGAGAATTAGTGAGGCTGTTTGTGCCGTAAATTGTTCATTGGGTCCGCGCGGCTTTGCTAACTTCCGCTCGGTTCCGCCGGATCCGAGTCGGTGACAGCGACTCGGTTCGGACAAAGTCGGCCGAGGGTGTAGTTTCCCCGGTAGTTGGATGGCGTGGGTACTTAGGTAAATTGGAATTAGACAAGTGGACCCGACCTCACACCGTCAAAATATTGGCGACCACGGTCCTTTAAGCGACCCATCGACTCTGGAGTTATCCGGGGTGATGACCTTTCGATTCCGGGTGTTCGGTGGGAGACTGCCTTACTGCTCCGTTGAGCGGTCGTTCCTCGCCACCGGCCCACAACAATGTCATTATTTGCATGGAATCCTCACAAGCATGCTGTCTTCTCTACCCCACCCTTGTCGCATCAACAACTATGTGGCTACAACTCCGGCAGTCCATTACCCTCCCTTTTTTTTTATTCTCGCCACACATTTTAACTACCCATTTCCTTTTTGTGTACATATTATGAAGATTGCCTGCAAAGTTTTGTATTTTTTGACATTGTTTGGGATCGGATGAGATGCTGAGACGAATTGCTTCTCTCCTTTCATCGTGTGTCCAGGGTGGAAGAGGCTGATGTTGACCGGCACCCAGAACGGCGGGTGAAGGCAGCGTACTTGGAATTTGAGTCTGCTCGGTTGGCCGAGCTCCGTGTGGACAACCCAACGCTGCGCCTCTCGCAACTTCGGCAGCAACTCCGTCGCGAGTGGCGTCTTTCACCGGACAATCCCTTGAACAAAGCTCATGTTAACTACAATGCCTAAAGCATTTGAGAATCGGCACGTGAGGGCTCACGGAAGGAATCGAAGTTGGCTATCCTGGTTGTTAAGTGTGTTTTCATTTGTGAGTGATTTTTTCTTCAGTATTTTTGAGGAGAGCGATGACTTGGGTGAACTAACTTATGCAAACGTCCAACTAAAGTGGCGGTTTTGGCCGGGGGGGGGGGGGAGTACCACAGGAATTTCACAAAATGAAAACGAGATCTCATTAAAGATGGTGGTGGGGCAAACTCTGGCCCCATCAAGGATCTGCCGTGAAAACGGCATTGACTTGTGTGATGTCATGATGATCCGGGGGGGGGGGGGCTTATCGGTGGTCCCGATAAACCCTAGAAAGAGAATGTAGGCTGGTGCAGCTTCTTGGATGGGAGCCTAAGTGGATTTAGTGTCGACCCGAACCCCATCATCGTTAATAGAATCTCATTTTATTCAATTCCCATTGGATGAATATCCCAACGGCCGAAACCCCGCCGAGTTCCCAATGGAAATTCGTTGGACATTTTCATGAGGGCTGGTTTACCGATTATATCGGTTGGTTGTGTTTTCGAGAACCACGCCTAGTAAATGAATGCAGCCCTATTTATTTTTATTTTCGTTTTTGTTTGTCAAGGGGAAAAAGATGACAATTGTGTTGCTTTCTGCTTCAATGTGGGAAGCGTAATTTTTTGCAAGAGCGATAGAAGATAAATATGCAGCCGCCTTGAAGCTACATTAAAAAGCTCCTCATGAAGCCACTTGAGTAGAGTTTATCGAGTAACAATGAGAAATTTCCCCGAACTTCCGTGTTTGTTACGATTGATTGTTAATTTGTGCGCAAGTATCGTGATGCGATGCACCGTACGTTCCATCCGGACTTGCACTGCTCTAAACGAGGCAGCGGCGATGTGATTGACATGGGGATGAAAGCACGTCCGGATCTAATCGTACTTTCACGTCTCCTCGGAATACGAGAAGCGTTCACAAAGTTCTCCGAACGAGACGCGATGGTCTAAGAAACGCCGACCTTCTTCCTTTCTTTTTCGATGTATCAATCCATGATTGGAAAGGAGATATATTTCCTCGGATTATGTCGATCTCTACATCGAAAAAATAAAGAAAAAAAAAAAAAAAAAGCTTTAACTTATCTCGTTCTGAGAACTTTCTGGATGCCGCTCTTCGGTGCTTTGCCACGAGACTCCAACTTTGTCTTCCTGTGCTTCAAAAATGCTCCAATATTTTACTTTTAAGTGGATGTCATGCTGTCTTCAGTTTTCAGTCCTGTCTTCTAAATTCATAAATCTCAAGTATGCAAAGGGAGCAAAGAATGTCATCTCTCACACCCAACGTTTTAACATCTTTTCGAGGTCACCTCGAAAAGGGCATTGATTACCGCAATTGGCTTGAAGGCTGATTGACTCCATCTTGAGCACAATCCTTCTTCTGATTGTTCATTTGGTGATGCACCCACGTTCCTTTCCTCGCTACTTTGTTTATCTATGGGTGGTAACATGATGATGCAAGCGGAAAGGTGTAGCAACAGCAATGGCTATACGTATGATGAGTTGAGATTGTTGTTTTGAAGCCGAGAGTCGGTCCGGCATGCCGATGTTAACCTTGCGTGTCCGTGTGCGTCGAGATGTGCTTTTGGAAGGTTGTTGGTTGTATTAAATCGTGGTCGATGTGCACAGCTTTGGAAGGTGTATTCAAAGTTTTTAATCGAGTCACATCTGCAATGATAGAATCGAGGCTCCGCAAGGTCTGCGGTTAAACACGTCATGTGCCGTGCTTGTGCTTATGGTTCGATCATTTATTTTAATCCTTCTGAACGGATACAATTGATCTTGAAATGCTTTTACATGCATTGGGCTCGATCTTGTGGAGTGTTTTCAAGTTCAAGGAGTCCAACAAATTGTGTCGCTCGACGCCCAGGGCTACCGTCCTTTCAGAGGCATTAATCCTTCTGCTCGTTGCGGCATTAATCTGCTGATGTGGTCGTAATGACAATATATATATATATATATATATATATATATATATATATATATATATATATATATATATATATATATATATATATATATATATATATATATATATATATATATATATATATATATATATATATATATATATATATATATATATATATATATATATATATATATATATAACAAATCGGAGGAACGTCCTTGCCGTGTGTTGCCTTGCCACGCAGCGGTAACACGATCCGAATCTCGATGCAGCCGTCGTACTTGTACATTGGCGTTGTTGTTACATCCAACTTGCGTAACTTCAGTTAGGGTCCATGAAACGTGAGTGTTGAATTGGTTTAGTGCTTAAACCTCTTCATTGTGGAAGTCGCAAGGTACGATTGTAAGTGGCTTTTTGGCGCACTGTTGATTTTCGTGATTACTGGACGTCAGGATCAGCATGATGTTGCAACACATTTGACGTGCGTGTGTGTGTGTGTGTGTGTGTGTGTGTGTGTGTGTGTGTGTGTGTGTGTGTGTGTGTGTGTGTGTGTGTGTGTGTGTGTGTGTGTGTGTGTGTGTGTGTGTGTTTCTCCAGTGCGTGCTCTGTACTTTTTATTGGCAGTACTGCAATTAGCAAAAATCTCTCGTTTGTGGATAAGATTGTCATTCACCCGAACACACGCAAACTTAAAAAGAATGAGTAATATAAAAATACATTTTGCTTTAGCCTGATATTTTCATGTCTGTTAAATTGTATAATTTAAATTAATTATCAAAGGGGTCGTTAATTTTTAAAACTGTTGAAACACTGGAAGCCTGGTGTTGGCCTAACGGTTAGGCAGCTGGCTTAAGATCATAAGGTCCTGAGGTCAAGTCCTTGTCGGATATTGAATTGATACCAGGTAGGGTTGACTGCCTGTCATCCTTCCGAGGTTGGCAAAATGAGCGTCAGCTTGCTGGTATCCTGTGTCGGAGTGGCGACCCGTCCAGGATTGTGCCCAATAGCCAAGGAGACTGCTTAGGTAGCACCAACGCTCTACACAGTGTATGGTCCCAATGGATGGATGGACCAGGTGGGGTTGACTCTGCCTGTCATCCTTCTGAAGTCGGCAAAATGAGCGTCAGCTTGCTGGTATCCTGCGTCGGAGTGGCAACCCGTCCAGGATTGTGCCCAATAGCCGAAGAGACTGCTTAGACAGCACCAATGCTGTGCACAGTGTATGGTCCTAATGGAATGATGGACCAGGTGGGGTTGACTCAGCCTGTCATCCTTCCGGGGTCGGTAAAATGAGTACCAGTGTACTTGGGTGATAACCATTCGGGGTAATCTGCGTCGGAGTGGCGACCCGTCCAGGACTGTACTCCTTGCTAGTGAAACTTCCTCGGCAGCCCATTGTGCCTTATGGCACGAAAGGAATGGTATATTATTATAATAATTATTAATATAACACTTGCTCTGCATCTATCTATAACTCCAGCAGTGTGTGTGTGTGACCGCTGTTTCTTAACAACCTCTGGTCCGATCTCATTGAAACTTGCCAGTTATATTGCTGGGGACCTGAGGATGTGCCTTTTCAAGGTTTGATATTAATCGGACAAGTGCTTCCCAAGTTATGGCCATTTATTTACCAAACCAATGACAAGACTCGTTGTTGCGTGGGCGTGGCCGATGGGGAAGGGAAGTTCAGCCGCATTCGCCATTACGGGTTACAACGTACGGGCTTCCGGAGAGTGATGACTTCGTTTATTCTAATAATTTCTCTTTCTTATGCGCATTTATAGATAAACACAATGCCCCAAGTTATGATCGTTTTCATATTAGACGGTGCATAAATTTCGGTAACATTAGAGTGAGCTGGTGTGCTCCGAACCAGGAAGTAATTTTTTTTTTTTCTCTATCTTCTCTTCTCTTTTTGTTTTTCCTTGCCACGACATTGTGAAAAGGTAAAATACTTTGGCAATAATTGGGTATTAAAACGAAATTGTGAATAATTAATCGTAACTGTGAATAATATGCCAATTTCCGGGCCATGCACGTGCGGGCACGCGAGAGCGAAGAAACGGCCTGTGTGGTTGTTGTTTGTTGCTCGTGGTTTGAATATTAATTAATTTTTTTTTTTATTACTTTTTTTTTACGGGCACGTACGAGTCTATCTATAATTCCAGCAATCTGTCTGCGACCGCCTGTCCGATCTGGTTGAAACTTGCCAGGAATATTGCCGGGGACCCGCGGATGTGCCTTTTCATGGTTTGATATTTATCGGACGAGCGGTTCCCAAGTTACGGCCATTTATCTGTCGACCAATGACAATACACGGTGCTATGACGTCACGAATGACATCACAATTAATGTCTTTATTTATTTTTTATTTTTTATTTTTTTGTACGATTGCGGGGGGGGGGTGAGAGGGCGTCACAATTCAAGAGGGGGAGGGGGGGCGAGAGATAGGGGGCGTCACAATTCTTCTTCGTTTGATATGACGTCACAATTGACGCTGGGAACCTGAGTATGTTTCCCAGGTGTTGTTATGTCCCAAGTTACGGCCATTTATGATACGGTTGGGTCGATCTAATTGAAGCAATGTCCCAATCCAGTCGTTGTTTACGAGAGCGAAGGAACGAAGCTGCACACACCTACGGCCCCGCACCTACGGGCCCACACTAGTCTTTCAAATGATGTGGTAACACCAAAAGTGGTGTTTTGGTGTTTGTCATATTTAACGGTGACTTCCAGCCAGTACCAATTACCACCCTGCATGGCACTTGAACGGCAAGCTCATTTACACTTGTGCTTTGGGACACAAAGTACAGCGTGTCCCACAAAGTTCTGACATTTGTGCTTCAGCATTGTCAGAAGTTTGTGGAATGCTGAAAGCAAAACCTCGTTTCATCAGCTTCACCGGGGGGGGGGCGGGGGGGGGGCAAGCGGGATTTGCTATTTTGGCACCATGTGCCGAAGTCACATGACCACAAGTCCCGAAGTTAGTTTTATGCGAGTTTTTAAATTTCTGTGCCCTGCAACATTATTCTAATGTGAAAACAATGGAGGTTTGACCTCTGTTGACCTTGAGGTCACTGACCTTTCAATCAGGACTCAAATGTGCTGTCCGATTGCGAAGTGGTTAAGTTAAGAATGCCACAAATATACCAGTTAATTCGAAGGTTGGTGTCGACGTGTCCATTATACGTCACACAGATATCTGAATAACTGGGAGGTCTGATTTATGCTGTGCATACTCTGTTAGTGCGGGCATCCTCCAAAACAGGGGAAGAGGGCCGTGCACTTGAGGACGGTCTTGACACATTTTCCTCGCTCAGTGCATCCCTTCTTACATCTACAGCGAATGAGTTCGTAACACGACAGTGATGCTTCTGGAAGGGTGATCCACGGTGATCGCCGTCCTGTTGTGTCCTTCCTCCAGCCCAAGTCTAACGGGCTTGGAAGCTCGAGGTTGGGAGTTGAGGCCTGGTTCCAGCAGTTGACTTGATAGCTGGCCCGTTTGATATGCTGCTTCAGTGCTGTCTATGTTGGTGGTATGTTCTCCAGGTTCAACTTCTGTGTGAACAATTGCTTCCTGGCATCATTGACCTCCATGATGTCACTTGTGTGGTCAGATTAACACCACAGACCGCTCCAGCACCAACATCGTTGGGTCATTGATTTCACTTTGCATGAGTGGTTCGAGTCTTCGAATGCCTTAGGAAAACCTATCCACTTGTCCCAGGTGATCCTTTTTCCTCTCTTGCGAGCCTGCGAATGCGTGGAAGATGGAGACGGTGGCACCACACCCTTAGCTCCGTCCCATTAGTCTACCTGTGTTGACCTTGGGTTTTAATAAGGCACAAAGATGTAAATGTTTTTTGCAATATCTTGACAGTTTTTATTATATATATATATATATATATATATATATATATATATATATATATATATATATATATATTTCAGTAAAATGTGCCTGATTGATGGGGTGAAGGTTGTAACCAAGCTGGCTATGCTCGAACTTTGGGCACTTGTGTCGGATAGGGATGTTTGGAGAAACGTGATCACGATTGTCAGTTGAAGTTGGACACGACTTAGTGGAACGAGATAACTAATCAGTAAAATTGGTGTCCCTTTGAGGGAAATCGACTTTTATCCTGGGTGATTCATAGCCCTGACTTTTATTCATGGGTTCTGTAGTTTCAAAATTGCATGCTAGAGAAAATGTATCCTTAATGTTGGATTAATCAGATAACTTCAGTTAAAGTAAACCTCGTAATCCTCGTGTTAATGAGCTATTTCTCAATATAAATCACCCCATGAACATGCGAAGGATCACTAACGAGGATATCATAATGGCGTGAACATGTAACGGCACAGTGCCGCGAGTTGAACGTACCCATAGTGAGATGTTCAGAGGTTATTGAACTCTCGGGGCCATCTTGATAAATGTATGGTGTCAATGGGCTTACAGGATGGCCTAAAGGTGTGCACACTCACCTCTAAGCTGTCCAGCCTGGGTTCGAATCCCGACCCAGATAGAATCTGCTCTCTCCGCTGTTTCACAGGCAGGGTGATTTATCAATGTGTGTGCCGTCCCCCGGATGGACGTTACATGGGAGTCCTGTCTGCTAGCGTTAGTTGGTGGACGTTGAAGATCCCTCGGTGTCCTTCGCAAACAGTTGGCAATCCATTGCCGGCATTCTGAACAAATTAAAATTTCCTGCCATAACGAGCAGAGGGCATGCCATGCCCTCAGCCAATACCACCACCCTGCAGCCTTGTGCTGCGGACAAACGAAGAAGATCTTTATCATTTTGAGCACAATATTAAGTCTGTGGAACTCACCAACACCAGGACTCATAAAATAGGTTTTTTCCCCCCATTTAAATGTGCATTTGATAATGCAAGGTACAGACAAATGTAAATCGGCATTGGTTTGAGGTCACCGACCTCAATATTTAAAATGTTGTTGTTCTCCTCCCCTCCCCTTCATCAGGGGTGACGTCCGATGGCACCAAGCTTCTGCCTTGAACACGATACTCCTCCACCTCTCTCTCTCTCCTCAGCCAACTCTCTCCACTCTCCAACCACCCCACCTTACGGATATCCGTCCTCACACAATCCTCCCATCTCAACCGCGGTCTAACTCCTTTCCTCCTACCTTGCTCCCTCAATCTATCCGCTCTCTTTTCCATTTCCTCTTCCCCCATTCGCACAAAGTGTCCAGCCCAACTCAGCCGGCATTTCACCAATCTCCCCGTCAAGCTCATCTGCACACCAATCTCTTCCCTCGGTTCATCCATCCACCTTTTATCCACCCTCTTCATTCCCACAATCCTCCTGACCCAGTTGTTCTCACAAACCTGAGGCCTTTGTTGTTGTCTCTGTGTCAGTGCCACCGTCTCCAGGCCGTAAAGGGAGGCCAGCAATACACATGACATCAGAACCTTCCCTTTCTATTTTCGTGACATCTTTCTGTCTGTCATCATCTTCATCTTTGTACACACCTCATCAATGCCTGGTGCTCTTACCTTCTTCATTCTTTTCAATGCCGTCCATACTTCCTCCTCTGTGATCTCCACCAACTCCACTCTCCCCTCTACATAACACGGCAGCTCCAGCTCACTTGCTTCCTTCTCAGTTCAACATCTCTTTGAAATATCCTTCCCACACCTTCAATACCGTGCGCCCCTCTGTCACTCGCCTCCCACCACCATCCTTCATCACTCTCCCCCCCCCCCACTTAATGTCCTTAGCATCCTCATCCCTGTCCAACTTGTTGTACACCTCTTCCATATTCCTCGTCTTATCCACGGTTCCCTTTGCTGCTTTCTTTTTCTGCCCATACAGGTACAGCAACCCAGCATCTGGCTGCCTCCTCCTCATTGATCTTCTCCATTCTCTTCCAAACCTCCTTTTCACCAAATGACTTTGCCACCTCCTCTGTCCACCATTCCGGGTTTCTATCTCTCGTCGATGCATCCTTTCTTGACTTCCACATAAAACTTCTGCAATTCCCCTAAACGCTTCTCCGTACTTCTTCCACTCTTCCAAACCTTCCGCTTCTTCACTAATTATTTCCACGCCATTACTCCTTCCGTCCCCACCCACATGCAACAGCTTGTATCCTCCTACCAACCTCCTCGCACTGTCCCCTTTTCATATGGTCTCCTGCACACACAACACTTCCAAACTCCTCTGCATCATCTGCACCACTTCGACCCTTCTCTTTCCCCCCCCCCCACCCATTGATCCCACATTCAAACTACCTAGCTGAACATCGCTGCTTGCCTGACAGAGCCAGAACCATCTTGGATAATTATTTGGGACCTTCAGGTCATCAATCAGCAGTGCTGACCTGCTGGACCTACTACTCCAGCCTGCTGTCCCCATCCTGTGCGCGTACACACACACACACACCTCTTTCACCGTTCTCCTCCCCCCTTGTTCTCATTTTCACCCTCAACACTCGGTTCTTCTCCCTCACCCGACTTGCTCTTCCCTCACCCGACTAACTTCTCTGGGATCTCCCTCACCAAAGTAAATAAATAAAATCGATATAAGTAAACACTCAGTCACCCTTTGAAAATCATGTGTAAATGTCTGCAGGACACATCCAAATATAAAGTGCTGTGGAAAGTGTGTAATCGAGGGATTTCTGATCATGTTACACGGTGTTAAAATAGCAAAGTTTTGGACACAATGTCGAGGCTCTTATGAGAGCGAACACACCGCATAACGGGGGGGGGGGGGGGACAGAAGACAAAGTGGGGAACAGACATTAGTAGATATGGGGAACATGGAGAATACAAGATGGACATTACAGAGACTTTCAGGAAGGAAAGCAGGGAATTTGAAGGAGGTGGTTTTGGGATGGATTAACGGGGGTAGAAAAGAAGATTTTCCAGAATCATAAATGACCAAAGAAATACAACAAGGAATTGTGTGTGTGTTCCAGAATCATAAATGACCAAAGAAAAACAATGAGGAATCGTGTGTGTGTGTGTGCTGAAAATCACAGAAAGGAACAGGGCTGGGCCGATCTCCACCAAATTTCCCATTCGGGTTGGTCGTACCCAGGGTCAGGTCATGAGCACAAAAAAAAAAGTGGACGACTTACAATTTTCTCCTGTACGTGTGCCACAGTGCAAGTGATTCACTGTCCCCTGCTGCAGACAGGAGGGATTATAAACCGCAGCACAAAATGTATACCCCATCTCCCCCACTCTTCACCCCTCCCAGGATGCTCCCACAGCAGGTGTTTCCAATTTGAGTAAAAAGTACGGACTGTGAACTCGAGCAACCTCCTCCTAATCGACTAACGGTTCGGCCTAACCCTAACTTTGACCCTAACCCTAACTGTGCTCTTGGGGATTACATTTAATGTTTTTTTTTAATTTTTTTATTTTCACTAAAACATACCATTTTATCGACCCCTACCAAACTCGAACCCACCAGGATACCAACCGCAGCTTACCAATCCACAAAATGTCCCTCATTTAATAATCAGAGTGATCTCGGTGCAAAAAGACATCTCCTGATTAACCAACCCAAAGCAAGATACAAAAGGTACACTAATTCCAGAACAATTCGACCATTTAATAATAAACCATTCCTTTAACCCCGTGAGGCACATACGGTTACCGAGGCAGTCTCGTTTGGTGAACGAGTACACTTCTGGACGGGTCACCACTCCAACGCATGATACTCCAATGGCTTATTACCCTATTAAGCTGGTACAGTACTCATTTTGTCGACCTTGTAAGGGACAGGCTGAGTCAACCCACCTTGGTGGTACCATATGCCTTCCACTTCTTACTGATTGTGTTGACTATGCTCCAAGGGATATTCAAGGCCTTTGAAATATTTTTATGCCCATCCTCTGATCTGTGCCTTTCCACAACTTTTTCATGGAGGTATTTTGAAAGCTCCTTGGTACTCAAGGTTGAGCCTGCTGTGAAATGCACGACCCAGCAGAGAAAGCCTTCAGGAACAGCTGATTTTATTCTGAAATAATCAGAATCACTACAATTTAACACAGGTGGAGGCCAATTAACTTGGTGTGTGATTTTTGAAGGTGATTGGTTCCACCTGAGATAATTTACAATTGCTATTATCAGGGTGGTGGACACTTATCCAACCAAGATATTCTAGTTTTGTATTTTTAATTAATTTTGTTAAATTTGTCGAATTTGTTTTTCACTTGGAAGTTGTGGGTTACGATGTGTAAATCCATCCATCCATTGGGACCAAACTCTGTCCAGAGTGTTGGTGCTGCCTAAGCAGTCTCCTTGGCTATTGGGAACAATCATGGATGGGTTGCCACTCCGACACAGTATACCAGCAAGCTCGCACTCATTTTGCCGACCTCAGAAGGATGACAGCAGAGTCAACCCCACCTGGTATTAATTCAACAGCCGGGTGGCTTTGAACTTAGGATCCAAGGATCCCAAGTCCATCACCCTAACCATTAAGCCAACACCAGACATAAATGTAAATAAAGGTGGAAATAGTCTGATTTAATGCAATATAATTCCAGGTTACAAGACAACAAAAGGTGAAAATTTTGAAAAGGGTGTAGACTTTCTATCGGCATTGTATTTGGTTGAACAGTATTTCTACAGGCTACCACTTTTGTATGAGCCCGTATTTATTTAGTATTAACACGTACTACCTGTCGCTTCGCTGATGGTAATACTAAAGGGGGGGAGGGAGAAAAAGAGGGGGGAAGAGGGGTGGTGGAGAGATAACAGGGAGAGGGAAGAGGTGGAGAGGAAAGGAGAGAGGTGTGGGAAGGGAAGGCAAACGTGCGGTTGAGCATTAATTACGATTCATACTGTCTCATCAAAATGATTCTGCATAGAATAACAGTGAAGATGGAAACAAAATCATGTCTGAAATCCATTTTCTACCGGTCATACCATAAACATGGTCCAGAAACAAACTCCTGTCTGGACAAGTCCGGAGACAAATTCCCTCCAGGCATAAATACCACCTGGACGTGTCCGGAGCCAAGCTGTCTGGAGACAAACACCGCCTGGATGCGTCCAGAGACAAACACCGCTCGAACATGCCTGTAGACAAACACCCGGCCGGACATAAACACCAACCGGAAGCGTCTGGAGCCAAACACTGCTTGGACACATCCATAGACAAACTCCCGTCCAGACATAAGCACGGCCCAAACACGTCCAGAGACAAATCCTGCTCGGACATGTCCGGAGACGAACCCTACCTGGACACGTCCAGAGACAAACACCGCCCAAACATAACAACCGTTCGGATATGTCCAGAGAGGGGAGAGGAAGGGGGAGAGGAAGAGAAGAAGGGGGAGAGGGAGAGAAGAAGGGGGAGAGGGAGAGAAGAAGGGGGAGAGGGAGAGAAGGAGGGGGAGAGAAGGAAGGGGAGAGGGAGAGAAGGAAGGGGAGAGGGAGAGAAGGAGGGGGAGAGACAAAGACAAACGGCTCAGAAATCGGGTGTTATGTCAAATCAACTCGCTCAGGGTGATGGAGCACGGTCCACTCAATCATGGTGGTGGAGCACGATCCACTCGCTCAGGGTGGTGGAGCACGAACCGCTCACTCAGGGTGGTGGAGCACGAACCGCTCGCTCAGGGTGGCGGAGCATGAACCACTCCCTCAGGGTGGCAGAGCACGAACCACTCGCTCAGGGTGGCAGAGCACAAACCACTCGCTCAGTGTGATGGAGCATAAACCACTCGCTCAGTGTGACTGAGCATGAACCACTCACTCAGGGTGACGGAGTATGAACCACTCACTCAGGGTGGTGAAGCACAAACCACTTGCTCTGAATGACGTGGTGGGCAAAAGTCTCCGCAATGAGTGAATGATTCGCTCAGAAAGACGTAGCCCAATTCCGCGATCAACTGTGAGGCATTTGCAAGTGGCTTAAAGAGCAGGTTTTGGGTCGCTGATGACTTCGCGTGATTCGAAGGTTGTAAGCACATTAATAATCGTTGGGCAATTTTTTTCTTACATTTGAAACTCAAAATATGCTAAAATTAACTTTTAAGTCAAAACTTTTGTCAGTGATCGAAAAACAGTCCGGAAGTTACCGAAGATGCTATGACGTCACGTTCTCTGAAAACTTCATAAACATTCGGAAACAGCGTGTAAACAATGGTGAGATGCGAATCAGAGAGTGATTTCAGCGGCGATGTAATTGAGTGTTTTCATTCCGATATTGCCGAGGACGAGTCGGAGGATGATGGGCATTTATACTATGGAGTTTCTGGCCCTGAGCCATATAAATTTGAGCCACTTGCAAGTGCAAGAAAACGGCCTATTTCGTGTACAAGTGGCAGGACTGACTGCCAGCTCAGGGAGGACGGAAACCTCCCGTGGAGCAGAAGGGCGAAAGCTCGCTTGATCTTGATTTTCAGTACGAATACAGACCGTGAAAGCGTGACCTCGCGATCCTTTTGTCTTTTTGGGTTTTAAGCAAGAGGTGTCAGAAAAGTTACCACAGGGATAACTGGCTTGTGGTGGCCAAGCGTCAATAGCGACGTCGCTTTTTGATCCTTCGATGTCGGCTCTTCCTATCATTGCGAAGCAGACTTCGCCAAGCGTTGGATTGTTCACCCACTAACAGGGAATGTGAGCTCGCAAGAATAAGGTAAGTTTGGTGCAATTTGAGCTTTTATTCTTCGAGTTATGAATGTTTCAAGTTGAGGGCGCCTGGCGCGTATGGCCGCGGGCGCCTTGGCTAGATCTAGGCCGTGGCACTTTTTCCACAAAGATGAGGTTTAAAAATCATTTTTCATCCCAATAAAGGTTATCATCACGTGCCTGACTTGTTAAGCTGTCGGATTATGTAAAGATTCTTCGTGGATGGCTAAATATTACGGTTTTATGACTTTGACAAAATAATTTTAAATAATGCCGTGAATTCCTGTGGTGAATTGAGATTTTTGCTTCAATCGACGTTGCGGGTTCGTTTTAAAGTCAATTTAAATTCTGTTTTCGTTTTTTTTTAGTCGCTTAGGATACTTTACACTCGGTAGTTGTGAAGTTTGTAAAATTCCGATATTTTATAAGGTTTATGTTCGATGGCGTGCAGGGCCTAGGGCGCCTTGACTAGATGTTAGGCCGCAGCGATTTTTCCACAAAGATATTGTTTAAAAGGCAGGGAAAATTTGCCTGTTTTGTTTGTACAAATCTTATCCACTGCCAGCGAATGTTTGATTCCTTCGGGAATCGGTGGGAGCGATTACCCGTTTTCCAGCCATTTTCGCAAAGCATGACGACACACGTACGAGGCATGATGTACAAATATCCAAATAACTTTGTTCTACAATACTTCAAAATAAAAAAGGATAATATAGACAGTTGCAAGCTCAAAAAAAGTGAAACAACGGCCCGCTCAACTGGACACTTCTTTAATGAGCGAGCGAGCTTCCGCTTTGTTTTGGAGAACGTGACGTCACCATCCATATATGGGCACGCGGCTGTTTTTTTCAACAGCCTCGAGAAATAACAACTTCGGAGTTAAATTTCATTAATTCTCCCAATAGTTAGGCAACCACAATAGTTTGCATCGAACTATTTAATGCACATATAATCATATTGATAAATTATCAGAACATGTTTGGTGACCGGCAACCTGCTCTTTAAGCACTCACGCAAGCATTTCAATTAAATGGTTGATAAGGTATGGTTGGCCAGGCTGTCACTGCATTTCATATAGGATCCCCATAACTTTAAAGCCAGTCTTCACCGTGCATGCAGCAGTTAATGAAATAAAATGAATTTGTTCAAATAATGACTTTATCCATGAAGTAGTTTCAGGTTAATGAAGAACAATCCTGAAGACATCGCAAAGTTTAATCGCCCATGAAATAAACATTGCAGTCGTACTCCGCACAAACATTATAACTTTTTTTTTAAAAACATCCGGGTTTTTTTCTTCCAGATTTCCTTTGATTCCCTGTTGAGCACGTCGTGAAACCTCTGAAAATAGACACAGATCTGGTAGATGCTATGGATAGGCAGGTCCTCTGGGGGACAGGGCGTGAGGTCGAGCAGCGAATGCATTAAATCATATAGCTCTTCCAGTCCAGGCTGGAGTTCCTCAAGGCAGTGTTCTGGGCCCTGTGCTTTTTTCTCGTTTTCATCAATGACCTCTGCGACTCCGGAAAATCCTCTTTATCTCTTTGCTGATGACTCCACCCTCTGCCGTACTAGCTGTCACCCCTCAGATTGGCAAACAGCAGCTTCTTTGCTCACTGCAGATCTGGATAAAAATCACGAACTGGTCCAACACGTGGAACATGTCTTTCAATCTTGACAAGTCTCACACTCTCACGATGTCTCTCCAAAAGGACTGTACGTGCTCCACCGAGTGCCATTCCTTTTCACCATGAGTCACTGTACGAGTGATTTTCTGTCAGTCGCGTGCGGGTCACAATTCAAACCAATCGTCATGAAACTTTACCAAGTTGAAGAGGTAGCCACAACTGAGGAGCCTGTTGATTTTGAGGTCAAAGGTTATCTTGAGGTGAAATTTCTAAAATTGTAATTTTTCATCCGATTGACTTGAAAGTTGAACAATCAATGAATTGGGAAACCAACTATTTTTGAGGTCAAAATGTCAAAGGTCACACTTGTAAAATTAACAATTTTCAAACTATTAACTTGAAAAATAAACAGCAGTTGCATAATGCCTCACTGAATTGGGAAAGCAACCATTGTTGAGGTCAAAAGTCAAAGTTCAACTCGAGGTCAACTTTCTAAAATCCATTTTCATCTGAAAAATAATCAATTTTCATCTGATTGACCTGAACTTTGATTGAGATCATCCATTTTAACCTTAATAAAATGGATAATTTGATGTATCCATGGCAACATTTTTTGTGGGGGGGGGGGGGTGGGTGGATTTAGCAAGTATCCTGCTCTGCATGTTGCCTTTTCTTGTTTGTTTGTTTGATTGTCCGCAAGCACGATGTCTCAAACTTGTGGATCAAACACTAGAATTCTTTAAGTGATTCTTCACCATTGAGAGATACAGCCAAAAACGATTTATAGCACGATATCTTGAAAAGTTGTGGATGAGTTATGAGAAAACTAGCTGGATGAGTTGGTTTGGTGACAAGAACAAGATGGTTACATTTTGCTTCAGCTCTGGATCCAGATCCGGCCTATCAGTGGGATACAAAACATCAACTGTTCAGCCTGACGGAGGGCATGCGTTCTACTGAGTGGCATTGTAGTTTGCAGGGAGTAGAAGGCAATATCAAGAAAGGGGTTCCACGCATGTGTTTATGGACAAGCAAGTAGACTAACCAAAAAACAATCACGTCTCATTTATGTACGCCAATTAAGGACATCTCATGATCATCCTCAGCAAGTTGCCAAGCACCATTGCAGACAATTAACTAGTTGGCTCGAGCATCAAACCTTGATTCATTTCATCGTGACAAGTCAGAACTTTGTCCACTATTCATGATTGGTGGTGTTTGTCGGTTTGATGGTGGCTTCATAGAGTGGAACAATTATGAGATGCACCTGAAAGCCCTGCAAACTGAAATCATGAGTGAAGGAGATAATTATCTAACCATGGCAATCACTCCACTTCGGAGAACTGGCTGATTACAAACAATAGGAATACTACTCACAGATGCTCACATTGAGCATGCAATGGATTCAGATAGTGATGGTACAATTGGATGTGTACAAGAAAGGGTTACTTACCACTCCTGTTCATGTCACGGGCTCGCTCGATCCCCCTCCCTGCTGGGATTTCCTTGTGACTCCCTCTCTTTCTCTCTTCGGCATCTCCATTCAATTTTTGCATATATCACACCTTTACATCACGCATACGCAGCATCTATT
The DNA here is from genome assembly GCF_056783735.1 of Eptatretus burgeri. Classification (NCBI taxonomy): domain Eukaryota; kingdom Metazoa; phylum Chordata; class Myxini; order Myxiniformes; family Myxinidae; genus Eptatretus; species Eptatretus burgeri. Next base: position 103,643,213 of record NC_140969.1, read on the forward strand.
TTTCCCGTGTGGTCTTACTATTCTTACGATCACACCGCTCTTCTTGAAACTGCTACAATTCCGCCTAGATTCGATAAGGATTTTAAAAGTCCCATGACTTGATTGTCATCGATTGTGACGTCATAGGAAAGTTTGTTCAGTAGCACAGGCAGTATCTTACACATGTCAACATTTAGTGTATTTTTGTTCAGGGATGATCGACTGTTTGTCATCGGCAAAAAGCCCTGGGAAGAACCGTTTAATCGATCAGTTCAGGTTCCGAGGCCAAGGACATCATCAGCCAGCCATGGAGATAACCAGTCTCTTTCCAGACTGTTCGAGAGGCCGCTCTTCAACTCGACAGCCATAAGAAGGGTCCAATGCCAAGCATGTGAGTGTTTGTTATTAATTTATAGCAATGGGATGCTATATGGTATATCCGAACACTGCGGAGTAAATGTATATGCTCGTATTTCATTAATTTCCCATTCTGTAAAAGGCTCATTACGATACAGGAAGATAATGACTCTGCTGAGACCGCAGCTCATTGTGGGTACATAGGATGTAGAAAGGTTCTAATGATACAGGGACAGAATTCTTACAAAATGAGTAGGCCGTTGTGTGTAGGTGCCCTGATTGTCCCAAATTCCTTGCCTGGACTGCTGCTGCTGGGAAGTCGCAAGTAAATTGCCGAGCAATTGCCTTGCTTTGGAAACTGCTCTGGCAACTTGGAGGATGGATAAGTACTCTTCTCAAAATGCAGATCTCAGATGGTGAACATCAACATGTGATCAAGATATTCGCACAAATGGCCTACTCGTTTCAGGATTTGTCCACGTACATTGGGTATACCTGCACGATAATAAGGTATGGAAAGGCTATTTGAGTATCTATTCTTTGAGTGATCTCAGGTTCATAGAGGAGCTTGCACAGACATGACAAGCAGGACAAGGATATTGCGTGACGACTTGTACGTGCATTGCAAGGACGTTGGTTGAAATCAAATCAAGTTGACATGGATATTTGAACATGTGGAATCCCATTATTTGGATCTGCATGTTCCTCCACACTGTGCGTGTGTGTGTGTGTGTGTGTGTGTGTGTGTGTGTGTGTGTGTGTGTGTGTGTGTGTGTGTGTGTGTGTGTGTGTGTGTGTCCGCTGTTTCTCGATAACCACTGGTCTGATCTAATTGAAACTTGCCAGGTATATTGCTGGGGACCTGAGGATGTGCCTTTTCAAGGTTTGATAATAATCGGACAAGTGCTTCCCAAGTTATGGCCATTTATTTATCAACCAATGACAGGACACGTTGCTGCGTGGGCGTGGTCGATGGGGAAGGGAAGCTCAGTCACGTTCCCCATTACGGGTTACAACGTCCGGACTTCCGGATAATGATGACTTCGTGTATTCTAATAATTTCACGATTTCTTATGCGCATTTATAGATAAACACTATGCCCCAAGTTATGATCGTTTTCATATTAGACGGTGCATAAATTTCGGTAACATCAGAGTGAGCTGGTGTGCTCCGAACCAGGAAGTAAATTTTTTTCTCTTCTCTTCTCTTTGTGTTTTTCCTTGCGAAAAGGCAAAATACGTTGGCGCTAATTGAATAATTGGCCATTAAAACTAAATTGCGAATAATCGTAACTGCGATATGCGAACTTCCGGACGGTGAGGACTTCACTTCCGGACTTCCGGATGGTGACGACTTACTGTATTCTTTCTCGATTATTTCTCGATTTATCGACTTACTGTATTCTTTCTCGATTTTTTTCTCGATTTATCGACTTACTGTATTCTTTCTTTCTCGATTTCTGTACTTCCTCGATTTCTTTCTCGATTTTCTTAAACACAATGCCCCAATCCAGTCGTCGTTTACGACAGCGTTTCCTCAACCATGTTGTTTATGAAGAGGTGCTAACGAGATAAAGGTGTGTACAATGTACATGGAGACAATTTTTATTATTATTTATTTATTGAAGAAAAATTGTTCCGAAAATAATTTATCAAAAAAAGAGCACTATTTTTTTTTTGTTTCCAATTGTTAAATGGTTTGGCCTTGGGAAGTGTTAAGAAATTCAGCTCTACTCAACATGCTTGCCAACGAAATACATCTCAATTTGGTGGTATGCCTATGCTTTGCAAACTATTTTTTTTTTTTTAACTAAAACATTCGAACATGGAATACCTAATAACACTGTACTTTCAGGTCTCCTACAAGTCCTACCCTGTCGCCTCATCGTGGCGTAAGAGTGGCAATGGTCAATGGCAGCGAATGTCATGGCGAGCAAAGACAGGAAGGTAAACTGGATTTTAATTAACTCCGTGTGTGTAAGTATCAATGCAAGCGATAATTCATGGAATGATGTGAACATTTCGTACGGGCATGCACCACTTCCGGATAGTGATGACTTACTGTATTCTAATAATTTCTCGATTTCTTATGTGCATTTATAGATAAACACAATGCCCCAATCCAGTTGTCGTTTATGAGAGTGAATGAACGGCCTGTGTGGTTGTTCGAAAGTTTTTTTTTTTTTGTTTTTTTTTGCACGTACGGGCACGTGAGAGCGAAGGAATGGCCTGTGTGGTTGCTGTTTCTGGCACGCGGTTTGAAAGTTTTTTTTTTTTTTGCATGTACGGCCATGCACGTACAGCCACACACGTATGGGCATGCACGTACAGCCACGCACGTACGGGCTCGCGAGAGCGAAGGAACGACCTGTGTGGTTGTTTGAAAGGTTTTTTTTTGCACGCATGTACTAGTACATATAAATCTATCTAAAAGTATGTATATATATATATATATATATATATATATATATATATATATATATATATATATATATATATATATATATATATATATATATATATATATATATATATATCCATCTATAATTCCAACAGTGTGTGTGTGTGTATGCGTGTATGCGTGCGTCTGTGACCGCTGTTTCTCGACAACCACTGGTCCGATCTAATTGAAACTTGCCAGGTATATTGCTGGGGACCTGAGTATGTGCCTTTTCAAGGTTTGATAATAATCGGACAAGTGGTTCCCAAGTTATGGCCATTTATTTACCAAACCAATGATGGGGCACGTTGCTGCGTAGGCATGGCCGTTGGGAAAGAGATCCTCAGTTACCAATGACAGGACACGTTGCTTGGCGTTTTGCACCCACAGTATCTATCTTCTCTATCTATAATTCCAACAATCTCTGTTTCTTTGCCTTTTTCAAGGTTTGAAATTAATTGAACAAGTGGTTCCCAAGTTATGGCCAAGTGAGAGCGCGTTCCTCATTACGGGTTACAACGTACGACTTCCGGATAGTGATGACTTACTGTATTCTAATAATTTCTCGATTTCTTATGTGCATTTATAGATAAACACAATGCCCCAATCCAGTCGTCGTTTACGAGAGCAAAGGAACGGCCTGTGTGCCTGTTTGAAAGTTTTTTTTTTTTGCACGTACGGCCACGCCTGTATGGGCATGCACGTATGAGCACGTGAGAGCGAAGGAACGGCCTGTGCGGTTGTTTCTGGCACGCGGTTTGAAAGTTTTTTTTTCACGTACGGCCACACACTTACGGCCACGCACGTACGGCCATGCGAGAGCAAAGGAACAGCCTGTGTGGCTATTGTTTCTGGCACGCGGTTTGAAAGTTTTTTTTTTCCACGTACGGCCATGAACGTACGGGCACGCACTTGTGTGTGTATATATATATATATATATATATATATATATATATATATATATATATATATATATATATATATATATATATATATATATATATATATATATACATAGTGTTACGGTTGTGGAAATTCACATTACACCATAAAAGTCCTCAGGTGAGATATCTCGATAAGTCCATGTGTAGTTCGCCCACACCCGTTGTATAGAGGGAATTTATGTGATCCATCCGGGCTGCGATGCTTTGAGTTAGCCATTTTTCTGTTCTATCTTTTATTTCAAACGGACAGCATCTCAACAACCACGCCATCCCCACCACAGTGCCAACCACACTACAACGACGCCACCTTCCAAAACCACGCTACCACATCTTCGCCACTTGTCATTCAATCAGCACCGTGCGGTCACGATTATCTGCGGGAGAACAAAAACCACCAACGATGCTCGGGGGGTTTATCCCGCCTGTTTCTCCCATCTAAATTCTCCTCGCTCGGTGTGGTGGGAGTGCGATCCGAACCGGGGGTCAAAGGTGAGAAAAGGTGGGGGCCTCTTTTTGGGGGAATAATTCCCTGGCCCTGAGCCAACACTGACTCCCCCGGCCCCCGCACGGGGCGGGGTGGAGGGAGAGCGAGAGGGCACGCCCCCCCCCTTCGAGAGGCTTCTCCAAGAAGCTCGAAGGGAGGCGGGGCCGAAAACGGGGCGGAGGGAAGGGCGGAGCCCCGCGCTACAAAAGGCGGACAGCACGGACCTTGAAGAGAAGTTTTTCGAGGCTTCCTGTCTCGTTGTCTTCGAGAGTTCTGTGTTCTTTGGGTTGTTTGAGCTTCTGTCCTGGACATCATCTTCTTCTTGGCGCTGCTTGTCTTGTCGGGGGAAGAGGTCCTGCGCTCGTGGCTTGGCGAGCGGCCTGTCAACGAAGGCACGGACGGAAGACACGGCAGTGCCGGTTGTGAGGTGGACCTGCGCGTCCGGACGAGGAGTGCCGGAGAGGGTTCGACGGCCGCAAGAGAGGTCGGGGCCAGGTGTGACCACGCTGACGGTCGTGGGAGACGGACTCACCAGCCACGAAAAGGGAAGTCGCTACTTCTTTTCTTTTTCCTTTGCTTTTTGTGTAAATGCTTGTGGTGGCGCCGTCCGTAAAGTAGAACTACGTAAGTGTTGCCGTGTGTCGGTCATAGTTGGTAGTATCTCTTTTTTACTGTTTCTTTCTGTGCTGAATACGTGCCTTTTATTATTATTGCTGTGACTGAATATACGTGCTTGCTTTGTGTCCGTGTGTCGCGCAATAAAATGCTTGCTTGTTGAACTGTTCCCGCATTGCTTCGTCTCCTTTCTTTTTATTGACTCTCCATCCTACATCGCGTAAGAGATTGGTAGTGGGTGTAAGTTCCCGGTAACTAATTTGAACCGTCGAGGTCGACGATAACTCCGCTCGATTATCTCTGCAGTACGGAACGAACCGCTTAAGCGGTTCGTGTCCGAAGTCGACCTGCGGCGAGGTACGATCACCCGATTAACCATCCGCATAGGTACTTAGGTCGGTCGAGTTTGGCGAACAACCCTATCCTACGCGGGTGGCCGATTGGCATGATTGTGGTGAGGTCGAAAGACCCACCCGTGACTAGCTCCCGGCGTTGTTCCGAGAGGGTCATGACTGAATTGTCCGTCCGGTGGGCGACGTGCCGCGATTCGAGTTACGTGGCCGATCGCACGCCGGTGGGTGCGAATTCGCAACTATATATATATATATATATATATATATATATACATATAAATCTATTTAAAAATTTACATATGTATGTATGTGTATTTATACATACATATATATATATATATATATATGTACATACATACATACATACATATATGTATATATACATATATATATATATATATGTATATATACATATACATATACATATACATATACATATACATATACACATACATATACACATACATATACACATACATATACACATACATATACACATACATATACACATACACATACACATACATATACACATACATATACACATACATATACACATACATATACACATATACACATATACACATATACACATATACACATACACACATACATACATACATACATACATACATACATACATACATACATACATACATACATACATACATACATACATATACGCACCTCCTGACAGTTATGGTGAGCATCGCTGCAGATTATGTCTTACATGGTAAAACCGCATAATCCACACAGAACAGCCATCTGTCTGCCACCCAGATAGTTGTTCCTGCTTATGCAAACCATTCAACCAGAAAATATACATTAAAAAAAATATACATTCAAATATATATATATATATATATATATATATATATATATATATATATATATATATATATATATATATATATATATATATATATATATATATAAAACACATGTACATTAATTTATGTATATATGTTTATCTTCTTCTTCTTCTCTCTTTCAGCTGCTCCTGTTAGGGGTCGCCACAGCGGATCATTGATCCACATTGTGATTTGGCACATGTTTTACGCCGGATGCTCTTCCTGACGCAACGCTGGTCACCTCTTATGACACAGGGATATGGTACACCTACTCTAACCGGGGTACACACCGGCCCAGTACACTGGTACTCACTTCGCCGACCTCGGAAGGATGACAGGCTGAGTCAACCCCCTGGTGTATTAATTCAGTGGCCCAACGGGGCTTCAACTCAGGATCTTTTGGATCCCAAGCCGCTGCCCTAACCACTGTGCCAACACCAGGTGTGTGTGTGTGTGTGTGTGTGTGTGTGTGTGTGTGTGTGTGTGTGTGTGTGTGTGTGTGTGTGTGTGTGTGTGTGTGTGTGTGTGTGTGTGTGTGTGTGTGTGTGTGTGTGTGTGTGCGTGCCTGTGCCTTTATAGTTTTGCTTTAAAAATGTTCTTCTCTGCAACCGCTTGTCCGATCAGCGTAAAACTTTAAACATCAGCGGGACTCCGTATGGAGAATATTTTATTGCTAACTCTGATGTCATGATGGTCAGATGGTGTGGCAGCCATGTTGGATTAAAGGAAAAAATTTGGACATCTTTATCTCTGAAATCGCTCAACGAATAAAATTTGAATCTTGGCATTTGTCATCAACTCCCCATGGGGTATATAGGGTGATAACGATGATGTCATCAGAGAAGTGGTATTTCAGCCATAATTGGTTGAATTGACATTTTTATCCCAAAAAATCTGAAACTTCATCCTGTATATCTGATCTATGACCCGATGAGAGAGAATAATTAGATTTATGACATCATCATGCACATGATATGGTAGTCATATTGGATTAAAGGAAAATAATTTGGACATAATTTTCTCCGAAACCGCTAAATGAAAAAATTGACACGGCATATGTCATCAACAGACTCCCCATGGAGTATATAAGGTGATAATGATGATGTCATTGGAGAAGTGGTATTCCAGCCATAATTGGTTGAATTGAAATTCTTATCTGAAACTTCATATATCTCATCTATGACCCGATGTGAGTGAAGAATTAAATTTATGACGTTCATAACCCATGCCAATAAACCATGTGATATAATAGGGTGTATAGGGGCCAGAATAGCAGTGGGTTATAATAGTAGCGTGTTCAGTTAACAATGGTATTTCTATTCATAATGAGGGTGCGAGGCGAGACTATGCACTCTACGAGTGCCGTTCTCGTAATAAAAGTATTGGTATTGGGATTGTACAAGGTGACCACAAAATAAACATTACCCATTCAATTTAATAAACCTTTGTTTTTATTTCAAATGACACCTTCTTTGGTACGCATTGGCTTCATATGATGCATGATCACAATGGAAAGTTTCAGATGGATATATTTTTTAATGTCATTGATTTCACCGAGGTTAGAACACATGCTCCGGATATCGGCCTCTCCGCTGCAGGCACACTTGGCTTCAACGGGAATAATGATTTATTATTCCGACACATTCGACTGCGGTGATTTCTTTAGTAATCCACCGTTTGTTAAAAAAAGAAAAAAAAATGGGGTTATCTTAACTAAATCTAAATCTGCTGACTAGACACACGAACTCCACTTTGGGCACCTGCAAAAAGTGAGAGGATATCATTGATTATGGAGGAAGATTATGGAGGAAGGATATCATTGATTATGGAGGAAGATATCATTGATTATGGAGGAAGATTATGGAGGAAGTTACAAGTAAGGTCAGGACCGGATTTTGTGGTCACCTTGTACAATGATGAACAGCACGAGGACATTTGGCCCATCGTACCTGCACCATATCGAACCCAAATTAATCCAATGTATCTGTTTATCGACTTATTTCACTGGGGGGGGGGGAGGAGTGGGGGCAGAGGGATATTTAATTATTTATTACTTACGAAATCTAAAGATTTCGTAAGTATATTGATGACTTCCCTCATCTGTTTGTGTGTTTGTGTTTTGTTTGTAGGCACGATAACTCGAGAACGGAAGAAGCTACCAATGTCAAATTACACCACGTGATTCAGGAGGGTGATGGCTAGCGCTGATTAGATTTTGGTAAAAATCGGTCAAAGGTCAAGGTCACAGTGAGGTCAAACATTCGATTTTTTGATGGTTTGGTACAGAATCATCGTAGAAACTTCTGGATTGCGTCGCTACCTTCTCGAGAGACAGCTTTTATTAGACAAGGTCAGAGGTCAAGTTGACGATTTCGTAACTACCAGTCTATGACTGCTTGTTTATTTATTTATTATTGTGTGTGTGTGGGGGTGGGGAGGGGGGTGGTTGCTTCAAGCAATTTTATTATTTACTGGTAAATATGGAGAGGCTTTTCTGACTTGGTTATTTTGCAAGACGGTCTGTTTTTAATTTTTTAAATAAAATTTCCAATAATAACTAGCAGAATGAACAGAAGTTGGTCGCAAAAGTAAGCCAATTATTGTTGAGGACAAAGATCACACACATCCATGTCAGCGAATAACAAAGTGAACGATATTGAATCGTGAATTATGCAATGACAAGTTTCTTACAATAGAAAGAACTTTTCCCGTTGGATTTTTATCAAAATAATTGCTTTGAAAGTCAAAGCTCATTACCAATGATATTAACCTAATTGCCTTGCTATATCATATGACATCACGAAGATAATAATTCAAATCGACGCAGCGAACTCTATCCGCACCGAATACATAGAAAGTAGAAGTAAGTCTAGAGTGTGAATAAGAGTCTGAATCGGTGTTTCCGACGAGCGGGGATGCTTCCTCGGAGCGTGTCGCACTCTATGTTTCCCAGCAATGTCTATGGCTGCGGCACGTCCGCTGCGGCGCGTTTTGCTCGCATCGGCTTTTCGGTCTCGTTTCCCGCGGGTGCTCCTCTCCCTCGGACATCCCCTCGGTGCAGGTCCCGGCCTCCTCGTACGTAGCTCTTTGTGTGCAGCGCCCGGCGGGCAGCACTTCCCGCATTGCGAGGAGCAAGAGGGAGGGGGGAGGGGGTAGGGGAGGGGGCGAGGGAGAGAGAAGAGTCCTGGTATCGTGGAACATGCGGCGGGGAAACCCACGCGCCATAAAGGTGCTGAGCCGGCAGGCGGGGGGTGTGGGACATCCGGCGGAGGTCCAGCGAGAGCGGGGAGTTGCCTTTATAATGGTGACAATCGTGGCGAGGAGGGACGTGTGTGCCATTGAGACCGTATCGCTATGAGCGCCACTAACGGGGGTCTCATGCGACCCTCGAGTAAGGGCTGTTGCGGAGTATCCGCACCACCACCGGCACCGAGATGTCCAGAGCACTCACGGAGTCCCCCAGCTAGAGACGGGGTCGGCAAGACCGGGGGTCGCAAACCCACCGGGGTCGGCCAGAGACTCGGGATGCGACGCGCGCTCTTCGAGAGACGCAAGAGGCTCAGTGACTACGCTCTCATCTTTGGGGTCTTTGGCATTGCGGTCATGGTGGTGGAAACCGAACTCTCCTGGGGTGTTTATGGAAAGGTGACCTGGATAGTAAGAGTAAATCTTCGTTCCGTAATATAATCCGGTGTAAGTGAAAGAACGCGGTTACAGAGCACGAAAGTGACGTCACATGAATGAGAACTAACTCCCGAACCGTAAACAAGAGACCTTGGAGCTCAGACCTTGAGTAATGCCATTTGTGGACCAACTTTGTATACCTGCATTTTCTTTCATTTTAACAAGGCCACAGAAAATATTCAATATTATATTTTATTATATTGTTGTTATCAGACACTTCCTCTGAAATGTGAAATTTCATTTTGAAAAACTTTGCAAGTTTGTTTTCAAACATTATTAACAACACGATTACGTTTGCCTGTTGGTGTTCCCTCTGAACCAATTCCTCATGGTGCTGCTAGCCCAGGTGTTGGTGTTCCCTCTGAACCAATTCCTCATGGTGCTGCTAGTCCAGGTGTTGGTGTTCCCTCTGAACCAATTCCTCATGGTGCTGCTAGCCCAGGTGTTGGTGTTCCATCTGAACCAATGCCTCATGGTGCTGCTAGCCCAGTTGTTGGTGTTCCCTCTGAACCAATTCCTCATGGTGCTGCTAGCCCAGGTGTTGGTGTTCCCTCTGAACCAATTCCTCATGGTGCTGCTAGCCCAGGTGTTGGTGTTCCCTCTGAACCAATTCCTCATGGTGCTGCTAGCCCAGGTGTTGGTGTTCCCTCTGAACCAATGCCTCATGGTGCTGCTAGTCCAGGTGTTGGTGTTCCCTCTGAACCAATGCCTCATGGTGCTGCTAGTCCAGGTGTTGGTGTTCCCTCTGAACCAATTCCTCATGGTGCTGCTAGCCCAGGTGTTGGTGTTCCCTCTGAACCAATGCCTCATGGTGCTGCTAGTCCAGGTGTTGGTGTTCCCTCTGAACCAATGCCTCATGGTGCTGCTAGTCCAGGTGTTGGTGTTCCCTCTGAACCAATTCCTCATGGTGCTGCTAGCCCAGGTGTTGGTGTTCCCTCTGAACCAATTCCTCATGGTGCTGCTAGCCCAGGTGTTGGTGTTCCCTCTGAACCAATTCCTCATGGTGCTGCTAGCCCAGGTGTTGGTGTTCCCTCTGAACCAATGCCTCATGGTGCTGCTAGCCCAGGTGTTGGTGTTCCCTCTAAACCAATTCCTCATGGTGCTGCTAGCCCAGGTTCAAATTCCATACACATGTTTGTCCATTATCTCCTGATTTCCTTGTAATTCATTTTAAAGTCCACAGATGTGTACTCACGTCTTTGTGTTGTACCTGATGCGTGTCGTACAAGTTTCCTCCGTGAGCTTTAGATCACTGTTTAAAAAATGAAAGTTTGAGATGGTCTTTTTGTTCATAGCGAATGCACATTCGACTGGGATTCGATTTACCAATTCAGCTCGCTGGTTACATTATCGCCGAGGCTAAGCTGTGCCACCGATGCGGTGCCCCCCTGCACATTGGGCTGGGATTTTGTAATCCGTTCAGGGTGCTGCCGTCAACTTGCCTCATCTTTGCAAAGGACACTGTGGGATGGTTAATGTCCACCGACGACCGGTACTGGCAGATGGGACACGCGGCTTAACGTGCACCCCATGGATGGCACGTGCTGCACGTGACGTGCATGGTCCTGTGTGCGAAACACGAGGGTGATTATGTACACCTGGGTCGACATTCAAACCCAGCTCAGCCATCTCAAAAGCGAGTGCACATAGCTCTCGGATATCCGACAAGCCCGTTGTCTTCATGTGTGTATATATATATATATATATATATATATATATATATATATATATATATATATATATATATATATATATATATATATATATATATATATATATATATATTGCTGCGGATTCGCGCCCGCCGGCGTGCGGACGGCCACGTAACTCGAATCGCGGCACGTCGCCCACCGGACGGACAATCCAGTCGTGACCCTCTCGGACTAACGCCGGGAACCAGTCACGGGTGGACCTTTCGGTCTCACCACGATCGTGCCAATCGGCCCCCCGCGTGGGATAGGGTTGCTCGCCAAATTCGACCTACCTAAGTACCCACACGAAGGGTAGACCGGGCGATCGCACCTCGCCGCAGGTCGACTTCGGACACGGGCCACTTTAAGCGACCCGTTCCGTACTATCGGGATAACCGAGCGGTGTTATTCGTCGGCCTCGACGGTTCGATTAATTATCAGGCGTATCCAGCCCACTACCAACCCTTTACGTGAAGCAAGATGGAGATTCAATGAAAGAAAAGACGAAGCGAAGCGGGAAAACAGTTCAACATAATTCACATTTATTTCGCGGCACACGGAAAGCACACATATACAATTACACCAAAAGCACATGTAAAAGAAGAAACACAATATTACACAAAAAGCAAATATAAAAGAAGACAATGCAGAGCTATCCGACTACCGAGCACACGGCAACACTTATACAATTTTACTTCACAGACGGCGACGACAACACAGATACCCAAAGCAAAAGAAAAGAACCACCCTCAAGGATGAGGGGGGTAGGCGGGCCTGGGGCCGAGACCGTGTCAGGCCTACCCGTCTGATGATGAGACGCAGAGCGGCGGTGGCGCCTCAACTCCGCGGGCCTCGCGGACAGTGTCTGGTAGGGGGTGGGAAAGGGGCCCCCTTGTCGCACTATCTCAGCGCGGGGGGAAACAGGAGGGGGTTGTTGATGCTCGGGGGGGGAGGAGGATATCACCCTGTCTCGGGTCCCGCGACGAGCGTCTCCACCTCGACCTCGGTCGCGCCGCCGGCCTCTCCCTCCGCCGCTCCCCGACTCCGACGCGAGCACCCCCTCGATCGCCTTCGCCGCCGCCACCTCTCCACAGCTCCGTCCTCTTCTTCCCAGCTCCACCGACAACTCCCAACCGCGAACTCGAACTGCGAACTCTTGACTTCTCTCCTCCGAACTGAACTGTTTGGCGAGCGCGGCCGTTTATATCCCCCGTGGCCTCGCTCCCCCACCTTTGACTCTTTACCTCCGACCCTTCACCTCTATCTGGCTCCCCATTGGACCGAGGAAAAGTGGGCGTGAATGCTTTTTGATCCATGAATTTGCATATAGCGACCTCACTCCAACGCCCTGGAGGCGGGGCCAAATCGCCCCACGCTCTCCGATAGGACGGAACAGAAGTGGGCGTGAGTCGTTTTTGATCCGTTTTTCTCGGAAAGTCTGTGATGTTTCTGAACACGCTGCTCGGTGCGCGCCCTGCACGAGTCCAGTATTGGTGCCCACAAGTGGCGCAAGAATGGTGGTGATGCGATGGTGGCGAGTTGTGACGGTAAAGGTCGTGGCTGTTGTTGTGAAGCGGCGTTGTGGTTGGTGGTTGTTGTTGTGAAGCGGCGTTGTGGTTGGTGGTTGTTGTGTGATGGCGGCTGGTCCAAAATAAAGATAGTAAAAGAAAAACGGCTATCTAAAAGGGTCGCAGCCCGCATGAATGACATTTATTCCCTCTAAGCAACGGGTTTGGGCCTAACTACACATATACTTACAGAGATATCTCACCTAAGGGACCTGAATGGTGGTTTGTGAATTTTGTCAACCACAACAATATGTGTATATATATATATATATATATATATATATATATATATATATATATATATATATATATATATATATATATATATATATATATATATATATATATATATATATATATATATATATATCTATTAGTTCTCTCAGGTGGTGTAAGTGTCGGAAGGATAACATCCGCTTGTGCACTCTTCACCTGCACGACACTTTTTAATTAATTGATCAATCGAGGCTCATGTAAGAGCTCAATACGATCTTTACCAGTTGAACTTGTTTCACACAATCTCTAATCCATGCGCGTGTTGTTTACCGCGGTAACCAGTGGGAACGGATTCTTGCTTTCCGAAGTGTTTAAGAATGTAATTGCTGGTTGTGTGCAGTGACCAGTGAGTTACTGCTGCGATCAGCTGTGCAGTCAATGAGTTGTACATAGTTATCGAGGGAACACACAAGCTTTGGAATAAATGGGAAGTTCTGAAATAGTAATAATAATACTAATAATAATAATAATACTAATAATAATAACTGGAATAAGCTCGTGTGCAAACCTCCACCAGGTTAAACAGGTCATGCTTTGTATCCCACTGATAGGCCTGATGGTTGATGAAGGGGGCCCTGATGGTTCATGAAGGGGGCCCTGATGATTGATGAAGGGGGCCCTGATGGTTCATGAAGGGGGTCCTGATGATTGATGAAGGGGGCCCTGATGGTTGATGAAGGGGGCCCTGATGATTGATGAAGGGGACCCTGATGATTGATTGATGAAGGGTCCCTGATGATTGATTGATTGATGATTGATTGATGAAGGGGGCCCTGATGATTGATGAAGGGGGCCCTGATGGTCATGAAGGGGGCCCTGATGATTGATGAAGGGGGCCCTGATGGTTCATGAAGGGGGCCCTGATGATTGATGAAGGGGACCCTGATGATTGATTGATGAAAGGTCCCTGATGATTGATTGATTGATGATTGATTGATGAAGGGGGCCCTGATGATTGATGAAGGGGGCCCTGATGGTTCATGAAGGGGGCCCTGATGATTGATGAAGGGGGCCCTGATGATTGATGAAGGGGACCCTGATGATTGATTGATGAAGGGTCCCTGATGATTGATTGATGAAGGGGGCCCTGATGATTGATTGATGAAGGGGGCTGACGCCTCGTATTGTACCGGGTCCCATTCTGGCTGTCGGCGGCTCTGGGAGCGAGCAAACTCTTCTGGCGCTAAATTTGTAATTGCCTCGATCTACACTTTTGAGGTAAATGTGTACAAATTAAACTTTGAACGTTTTTCCATGTACACTCAATTTTTGTGCTATATCAAATGGTCACGTGACATGTGGTAAAGTTTAAATTTCCTCCGTTGAACGGTTTTCGATTTACTGACACGACGGAATGCTCAACCCCACCCCCACCCCCACCCTTCGCTTCGCGTGCACAGGGTAATTAAAAAATTTCTCCTATCCGTATCCAGATCTTCACCAAAATCAAATCCATTCTTCCTTGTCACACACCCAACGTGTCCAGTGTCCAAGTTTCGTCCGAATCCGTCCACAACTTTTTTGATGAAGAATCAATTAAAAAATTAAAAAATTCTTATATGAGGATTCGGATGTTCACCTCCGGTGGTGTCAGTACCAAAATAAATAAATAATAGTTCAATGAATCGATACTGTAATTTATGAATCGACGTTTTTTTCAATCAAAGTACAGAGTTTCACAGTTGACGTGTAATGTAACCTTCAAACAACCCTGAACATATAAACAAATACTGGATGATGTGCCAAGAGGGGGACATGAACCATCGCAACACCACTTCAGCACACACCTGTGTTTACAGCTTTTATGTGCTGAGTAAGCCCGAGTGTAATCATGTACCGGTTATCATGATTACCATTTCCTACACATGGCTGGCAGGATAACCTAGACTCCTCGAGGAAGGTACATCACTCCCCTCCGGCCGGCACCGTCTCACCTGCGTTCGAATATCGGCCTCTGGTCAGAAATTGTCACCATGGTGTTTCGTAAACATGTCGATCAATGTGTGCACCCGTCCCTCAGATCCTTCGCTAAAGAGGAGGCGAGTTATCGCCGGCACCCTGAACTTGTTACAGATTCCTACCACCTTGAGCCGAGTGTCCTGCGTCAGAGGGGAGACACTTGGGGAATTGTGACCTTCATGAAGAGCCTCCTTCGGCATAACTGACGCCCTGTAACGAGTACAGAACGTTAATGATGATGATGATGATGATGATGATGATGATGATGATGATGATGATGATGACTTCCGCCATTGCCACATTGAGGTTCAGTACTCGTAACTGGGCTTGCATTTATTGTGTAAATGATAATTACATCACTTTTTAGAGTATTTCGAAATCATTGGAGACTCTCGTCTCACTGGAGTGGAACTCTGTGTGCTCTGACTATGGAATGATTTAGCACGTGGACATATTCAATGCAGAACATCGTTCTTAATCGTGTCATTCGACAAGAACTTGCTTCCAAAGGTGCCCTTTAATCCGGATTCCCTTGCCAGGCGAACATATCACCAGACGCTGCAGCCATCCAGTAAGTTCCGAGAGGCTTGATGATTCTGTATTTTTAGAAATTTCATCATTATCTCTCATTTGCAATCATCTTGATGTTTAATATATATATATATATATATATATATATATATATATATATATATATATATATATATATATATATATATATATATATATTGGGTTCAGATCTGGTGAGAGATGGCCATGGCGTATGGATAACATCAGTGTCGTGCTCATCAAACCTTGTGGGGAACCAGGGCTGTGCAGCATTTTTATACGTGACCCTAAGCATGCTGGGATGTTATTTGCTTATTTGACATATGGGCCACACCTGTGGTGTGGAAGCTGTTGCTTGGTGAATCTCATTTCCCCAGGCATTTCCATTTGTTTTCCAATACCTGTAGCTTAGGTCACCTGATGGTGCCATGCTTTTTGGCCCATCTTACAATACTATCGATGATACCCGGATTCATATCCCACATAGTCAATTTATAAACACTTTTTATTTATTTATTTTATACTCTATCCATGTGCTTAATTATTCCAAGAGATCTATCAGATTGTTTTTGTACACAAAGTCAAGGTTCATGGAAGAGCGAGAACACAGTGGGAAGCAGGGAAACACGCCAACTGGGAGGTAACAAGGGGACACTTGGAGGAAGAGTGGACAAGAGGAAGAGGAGGAGGAGGAGAAAATAAGGGGATGGGGAGGAGGACGTGGTGGGGGCAGAAGTGGCATTCAAGCCAAAGCAAAACAAAGTAAGAGGATGAAAGAACAGGAAGGGAAAACCAGGGATGAAAGAGCAATGGAACAAATAAATGGAAAGGTGGGGGAGAAAACTCAATAGCCTGGAAAGGAACGGGTGAGCTTGGAGTATGTTAACGAGGGTATAAAGACGGAGGATGCAGAGGAGGAGGTGAACAGTGCCATGTTGAAGCCCTGGAGGACAGAATGAGATTGAGCAGACTGAGGAAGTCAGTTCTACAGGTGGGAGAAAAGAGGAACAAATGAGTGGAGGTGAGCAGTGAGCCTGGAGTTTGGGATTTTCACCAGAGATGGGTTACTGTCAGAATGTGATGTATCCTGGAGAGACCTGTGGGGAGGGGGCCGCACAAAGGGCAGCCGGTGCATGGCCAGAAATGAAGCGGCAAGAAGACAGAGAGGCCACCGAGCCATCTGCGATGCACATCCAGAGGTTTTCTGTCGTTAGGAATCCCAGTGGGTACAGTTTCCCCACATCCACTCAGGCATTGCGGCTTTATTACGAGTCTCCCCCTACAAATGTCTCTCACCTTGCAAACACATCCGTCCTCACAAACGCTGCACTGACCCTGTGTGAACCATTCTCCTTACAAACCTACACAAATGTCTTATTTTTATAAACCAGATCGGAGTAATCTGGATAACCTAAATACAATACTATACAACACAAAAGTACATTTCATACTCTGGAATGATTTTGCTGACTTTTTGTTTTGAAAAGATGAACATTGTACAAAAGTTTTTTTATTTTATTTTAATCATGTAGGTTTAATTACAAAGCAATTTATTATTTCATTAAAATAGAATTTAATTTCACTCTGTGCTGAACTTATAATCCACATACTAAATTGCACTTTAAAGAAACAGTGTGTGCGTGCGAGCGATATCTCCATGTGCAGGTTTCACAAGGTGGAACAGAGCCCTCCCAGGTCTCGAAGTATCCACCTTCGTGTGTGTGTGTGTGTGTGTGTGTGTGTGTGTGTGTGTGTGTGTGTGTGTGTGTGTGTGTGTGTGTGTGTGTATGTATGTATATATATATATATATTTATATTTTGTTCAAGCAAATACCATCCGTTGCTTCGCTAATGGTAATACAAAACAAGGGGAAAGAGGGAGAGACGGGTAGGGGAGAGAGTGAAGAGGTGGAGGAGAAAGGAGAGAGGAGGGAGTGGAAGCGAGGAGGGGTGGGGGGAGGGAAGACAGTATGAGGGGAGAGGAAGGGAAGGCAGACGTGAGGTGGAGCGTTAATTACGATTCAAGCTGTCTCATCAAAATGATTCTGCAGAGAATAACAGTGAAGATGGAAACAAAATAATGACTGAAATCCATTTTCTTCCAGTCGTACTATAAACACGACCTGGAGACAAACTCCCGTCTGGAGAGAAACTCCTGTCCAAACATAAATACCGCTCAGACGCGTCCAGAGCCAAGCTGTCCGGAGACGAACACTACTCAGACACGTCTGGAGGAAAACCCTGCCCCGGACACGTCCGGATATGTCCAGAGACAGAGACAGAGACAGAGACAGACGGACAAAGTGAGAGAGGAGATCTGGGAGCAGGGCACTGCACTGTATATATATATATATATATATATATATATATATATAGACACAGAGACACATAGATAGATATATATATATATATATATATATATATATATATATATATATATATATATGTATATATATATATATAGCAGAAGGAATATGTTGTACTTTATGAACAACACACACACACACACACACACACACACACACACACACACACACACACACACACACACACACACACACACACACACACACACACACACACACACACACGTGCTTGGCTGATATTGGCAAGTTGGAGTCAGTGTGATTACCGACTACAGTGCTTACTGTCTGCAACACAGAAACCTTGAGTAGCTTTCACCGAAAAACAACGTTGCATTTATGTCGACATTTCAAGGATATGTTCACAAACCTTTACTAACCTCGATAAACAGCTGCATGTGATGGGTGGAAAAAATTGGAGAAAACACATTAATTCTGCAAACGGCTCAGAAATTGGGTTTTATTACATGAACCACTCGCTCAGGGTGACGGAGCACGAACCACTCGCTCAGGGTGACGGAGCACGACCGACTCGCTCAGGGTGACGGAGCACGAACCACTCACTCAGGGAGATGGAGCACAAACCACTCGTTCAAAGTGACGGAGCACGAACCATTTGCTCAGGGTGACGGAGCACGAACCACTCGCTCAGGGTGACGGAGCACGAACCACTCGCTCAGGGTGACGGAGCACAAACCACTCGCTCAGGGTGACTGAGCACAAACCACTCGTTCAAGGTGACGGAGCACGAACCACTTGCTCAGGGTGACGGAGCACGAACCACTCGCTCAGGGTAACAGAGCACGAACCACTCGCTCAGGGTAACGGAACACGAACCATTCGCTCAGGGTTACGAGCACGATCCATTCCCTCAGGGTGACTGAGCACGGACCACTCGCTCAAGGTGACGGAGCACGAACCACTCGCTCAGGGTGACGGAGCACGAACCACTCGCTCAGGGTGACGGAGCACGAACCACTCGTTCAAGGTGACGGAGCACAAACCACTCGTTCAAGGTGACGGAGCACGAACCACTCGCTCAGGGTAACGGAACACGAACCATTCGCTCAGGGTTACGAGCACGATCCATTCCCTCAGGGTGACTGAGCACGGACCACTCGCTCAGGGTGACGGAGCACGAACCACTCGCTCAGGGTGACGGAGCACGAACCACTCGCTCAGGGTGACGGAGCACGAACCACTCGTTCAAGGTGACGGAGCACAAACCACTCGTTCAAGGTGACGGAGCACGAACCACTCGCTCAGGGTAACGGAACACGAACCATTCGCTCAGGGTTACGAGCACGATCCATTCCCTCAGGGTGACTGAGCACGGACCACTCGCTCAGGGTGACGGAGCACGAACCACTCGCTCAGGGTGACGGAGCACGAACCACTTGTTCAAAATGACGTAGCACAGTACCGCTATCAATAGTGGGCACTCGGCAAGTGGCTTCAGCACTCATGCAAGCACGCCAATTAAATGATGCTTTAAAATGCATTAAATCATAC
This sequence comes from Eptatretus burgeri, assembly GCF_056783735.1. Classification (NCBI taxonomy): domain Eukaryota; kingdom Metazoa; phylum Chordata; class Myxini; order Myxiniformes; family Myxinidae; genus Eptatretus; species Eptatretus burgeri. Next base: position 103,662,837 of record NC_140969.1, read on the forward strand.
ACGTCAGTGAAGGTGGTTAATTTTGTAATGTTCCTCAATTTTTTGTTTACTCAATATAATTCTCCAAACAATAGAAAAAGTTAAAAGCTTTGGAAATTACACATTTTCTTGTGTATGTATGGAGTATGAGGGAACATTGGTTTAAGTAAATTGGTATATCGGCAAAGTTATAAGACTCGTTTATTTCTTTAAATTATCAGATTTCACAACAGATTTCGACACTTATTTAATCTGGAGGATATCCAATCCTAAAAAGTGAAATAATATTTCGATGATATACTTTTTTTTAATCCGTGAGAGTAGATGGTGGAAAATCGTCTCATAATGTGTGAAATTACTCCAAGCTCCTAATTTGCAAACTTATCATCCTTACAAAAGTGATGTACACAACGATTTGAAGCTGTGATGAACAGGCATTCGATATGAGTGAAAAAAGTGAAAGAAAAACTATCGTTCAGAAATTGTTGCAGCCTGTTCAAAATCAGGGTAGGGCTGAGAAGGTAAAAAACATGGCAGCTTCAGATCCCAGAGAGGTTACCCAGGAAACGCCTTAAGATCCCAGAGATCGAGGTGGCCGAGGATCGCCTGATGAAGGATATAATTAAATTAGGCCTTTAATTATCTTCAAAGTGGGTGTTTTAATTAACCTAAACAACCAATTTTCACTCTTGCTCTTCCTTGGAGTTTTGTGGTACGTATGCAAAGTTTCAGCCTGCGAGGTTTTATGGTTTTGGAGTTATGGAGGCCACACACACACACACACACACACACACACACACACACACACACACACACACACACACACACACACACACACACACACACACACACACACACACACACACACACACACACCCTTTTATTAGTACGTGTATATATATAGTTCCAGTTGAGGGGGTAGATGAAGGAATTTAATTGGGAATTTGGCATTGTGTAGAGTTGCTTGGTCTATGGACATGTCGGAGGCATCTCAATGTAACTAAGTAGGGAAACTGTGAGCTTAAGTGTTACGTGTCACCACACGAGGGGGTGGTGTCATGTTAGTTCGCTAGGGTTTAAGAATAAGCTTCCCCAGTAAGTAATCACCCATCTGAGATTTTTCCCTATGTTTTTACATTTCAAGATCGGCAATAAAGGTGGGGAACACATCCCTAAAACGACTACAAGCAGGCATAAAGCGATGCCTTCAAAGGGTGAAAACAGGCGGTCAGACCCCTGAGACTGATGATTGTTGGGTGTGATGTCAGAAGCTCGCCGAGCAGGCAGAAGCCCCGCCTTCCCGGGTTTCCTGCGAGCAGGCAACTCCCCGGGGGCGGAGGATATATTGGCATGATTGAGAGGAAGCGTTGGTTGCGCATTTTTTTGGAGAGGTGAGAGAGAGATCGGCAGAGCGGACGCATGAGGCATTAGAGGAGAGTTCGGAGGAGGAACGCATGAGTGGAGTTCAGGGTGAGCGCACGCCGAGGAGGACGGCATGCCGAAGAGGATCCTTGTATTTGTGTTGAGGCAATTTAGCTCGTGTGGTGAAGCAAGACACTGGCCTTTGGCTCTTGGTTGGGTCGGTGAGGACGATCGGCACACGAAGCCGTTGCACTGGGTCTCTGAGCCTTGGTGTGGAGTGCCGCTCGTGTATTGCCTGGCGTGCGTTTGTCCCACTACGAGAGAAGAAACGAGGCGCCGTTTTGTTGCGCCTGTCTGCCCGTGCGAATATAAGCGCCTCAATTCCAAGTTCCACAAAGACCAGCTCTGGGCCAAGCTAAGTACAAGAATACTCGAAAGGAAGGGTTTTCTTTTTATTCTGTTTTCCCTTTGTCTGTACTTCAGTCTGTGTGAAGAGGCACTTCGACTTTAGGATTTATTTACTTCATTATTATCGTTGCCCTTTTGAATTACTGTCCTTTGTAAATATTTGTCTATTTTTCATTAAATGTATTCCTTTTAAGAAGCTGTATCCATGTATTTTCAGTGGGGTGTGAGTAGAACCCCCCCTTGTGCTGTACTGGTGCAGTGCGTCTGTGCTCTGCTCCTCTGCTCCATCGCCATTGCGCCCCCTTCCCACGCCCGCATTAATCTGAGTTTCGGCTGTCAGCCTTCAAGGGAGAAGCTTGGCCATCTGTCCAGGTAGAGGTTACACCCCCTCAACATGACAATATATGTACAGTGTCCTCCATGAGGTATAGTAAGAGTGAAGTCAAATTTGTTATTGATATATATATATATATATATATATATTACTTAACCCTCATCTTGTATGTATGTGTGTATGTATGTTCCAGAAATACAGCCAAAACGGTACACGATAGCGCAAAAATTTTAGGGCCACCTGACTCACCATTCTCCTGCAGTGTGCGGTATCAAGTTTCGTTAGAATCGGGCAACGAAAAAATTATTAAAAAATCAATTCCCGATTCAGCCAAGTACTCTTCGGGAGAATTTGATCAATGCAAACAACCTCAGCGGTAAAGTTCACTTGAGCTATCTTTTTTTTTTCTCCTTGAAATGATTTATTAAAAAATCTCAAGCATTTAGTATAGACAAAGAAAAATTTATTTTTAAGCATAAAATAAACATCGCCGTTTTGATCTCATACTTCCGTGTTCGTTAATAAATAAAATTGTGTTTAGACGCGTGCTTCGTTGAACGATGACTCCTGAGGTAAATGCTCAAATTTTCTTCAAGTTAAAGTTGGACCACTAAATAATGTTAAAATTTTGTCTTGTTTTTTTTTTTTTTTTTCATCAATCGCTGTCACAACGGGTTCACGGGTCGTCTCGTCATCAATAAATTTGGATTTGAGATCAAAAGATGAAGATGAGACAAGAGTATAGAAGGTCAGATTTTATTTTTTAGTATTTTTGTACGTACATGTTTTGCCATTGTGGAACAATAACACTTTTTATGTTCAGTCCTCCATTTTAGGTAAGCATAAGTATTGGAACAAAGATGGACAGCTGATTCTTGTTGCTCAGGTGATTCTTGTTGCATTGATTGTTCACACGTAAAAGAGCTTTGAATGTCTCGTCTTGGTTTTACTCATTGCTTTTGCCTTGGGAGCCAGTCGGCAAAAACCAACATGAAGACCAGATAACTGTCTATGAAAGAAAAACACGCAATTCGGAATCTGATAGAACAAAATAATTCAATTAGAACCATGGCACAAAAATTGGGCATCTCAAATACATCAACTTGGAACAGGCCTATCTTGAAAAAGAAAGAAACCTCTCCTGTACTTAGCAATAGACAATGTCCACTTCGGCCAAGGAAAACAACTGCAGTTGATGACTGAAAAAATCATCGGAGCCGTGAATAAAAACCTTAAACAACGGTTCGTGATATCACCAACAACCTCCAGAGTGTTGGAGTTATGGTATCACAATCTATCGTTCGCAGAAGACATCGACAGCAGAGTTACAAAGGCTACACCGGAAGATGTCTTTAAAGGTAACACCGGATAATTACAAAGGCTACACCGGAAGACCTATAAGGTATGTACTAATAGAATGTGAGTACGTCTATAAAGTATGTACTATTAGAATGTGAGTATGTCTATAAAGTATGTACTATTAGAATGTGAGTACGTGTATAAAGTATGTACTATTAGAATGTGAGTACGTGTATAAAGTATGTACTATTAGAATGTGAGTACGTCTATAAAGTATGTACTATAAGAATGTGAGTACGTGTATAAAGTATTGTTACGGCTGTGGAAATTTGCAAACCACCATTCAGGTCCCGTAGGTGAGATATCTCTTTAGTACATGTGTAGTTAGCCCAAATCCGTTGTCTGGAGGGAATTTATGTGATCCATCCGGGCTGCGACGCTTTGAGTAAGTCGTTTTTCTTTCCCTATCTTTTATTTAAAACGGACGAAAACTGCCAACGATGCTGGTGGGTTTTTCGCGCCATTCTTCTCCGCGCTTGGTGTGAGAGAGGAGAAGGGGGAGGGGCAGCTCGCCGCCGATTGGTGGATGACCAGCGTGAGGCGGTTCGGGTGAGGGAACGCCCCTCTTCGAGAACCCTCTCGAAGGAGGGTGGAGCCTAAAACGGGGGCAGAGTGAAGGGCGGAGCCCCGGGGGATAAAAAGTCTGACACGGAAGGAGCGCTGTTGTTGCTCTTGTCCTCTTCCTGTCTTCCGGCTCGCTCGTCCTCTTCTCTTCGTGGTGACCGCTGGCCTGATCTTCTGTGGGGCGGTCCCGAGACCCCGCTGGCGGGACGGAGCGTCTGCCATTCCCCACACCGCGACCTCGAGCAACAACGTTTCCCCCCCCCCTTCTATCCGCGCTGGGATAGCGCCAGAAACTCTGGCCGTGGCGTCGAGTGGCCAACACGTGCCGGCGCGAGGCACGCTGGAGTGGACTCGCCTACCACGCCAGGGCACGAAGTCGTGGCCAGGCGCGACCACGTCGACGGACGTGGGAGAGGGACTCGACGGCTCAAAGGGAAGTCACCATTTCTTTTCAGGGTTTTTGTACGGATCTTGTGGCGCCGTGTCTTGTAAAGTAGAACTGTTTAAGTGTTTCTGTGTGTCGGTCTTATTCGGTTGTAGCTCTGCATTGTTGCTTTTGTTTGGGTTGATATATGTGCATTTTGACTGTTTGGCTGTATATGTGTGCTCTCCGTGTGTCGTGTAAATAAAGTGCTTGCATGTTGAACTCTGCCCGTTTCTCTTCGTCCCCTTCCTTTTAATTGACCCTCCATCCTGCTTCACGTAAAGGGTTCGTAGTGGGCTTAATACACCCGATAATTAATTGGAACCGTCGAGGCCGACAATAACACCGCTTGGTTATCACTGTAGCAGGGAACGGACCGCTTAAGCGGTTCGTGTCTGGAGTCGGCCTGCGGCGAGGTACGATCGCCGGTCGACCATCTGCGCAGGTACTTAGGTAGATCAAATTTGGCGAGCAACCCTATCCTGCGCGGGTGGGCAATTGGCACGGTCGTGGTGGGTTAAACCCCCACCCGTGACTAGCTCCCGGCATTGTTCCGAGAGGGTCACGACAGAATTGTCCGTAGCCTGATGGAGTACTGCTCTCCCCTCTGGGCTGGTGCTCCTGCCTCCCACCTTTCTCGACTTCACGCTGTCGAAACCAGGGCATTTAAGATCATCGGCATCTCCCGCAATGAAGCTGAGTCTTTGGGCCTCTCACTCAATCACCGCAGGTTAGTCGGTGGTCTTTCTGTCTTCTACCGACTCCTCTCCAGCCTTGCCCCCCCTGCTCTCTCTGCGATTTGTCCCAACCACATTTCCACAGGGCGCTCAAGGTCCGCCAACAACCCCCTTCTGGTAAAACTACCAAAATCACGAATCACTGCTCATCTTCACTCTTTCATTCCTCTTTTTTCCCGCCTTTGGAATAAACTTCCTCACTCTATTCTTTCCCATTTTTCCCTCCAGGCTTTCAAAACAGCTGTTCACCACCACCTCTTATCTTCCCCCATCCAAATCCTCGATCTTTTCTACCCCCGATAATCCACCCAAGCCCACTTCCTTCAATTCTTCTGCTTTCCTTCCTGAAAGTCCCTGTAATGTCCATCTTCTCCTCGCCATGTTCCCCGTCCCATCCCCATCCCTCTCCCTTCCACAGTTCACCTGTGTCTGTTCCCCAATGTTTTGTCCCTTCCACTCCCGCCCCTCTTGTCTCATGCCTCCTTGCTGTGAGTTGTGTGTTCGCTCTCATACGAGCCTCGACCAAGGTATACAAAAAAAAAAAAATAAAAAAAATTGTCCGTTCCGGTGGGCGAGGCGGCCGTCATTCGAGTCGAGCGGCTGACCGCACGCCGGCGGGCGCGAATTTGCAACAGTATGTACTATTAGAATGTGAGTACGTGTATAAAGTATGTACAATTAGAATATGAGCACATCTATAAAGTATTGTTACGAATTTGGAATTCGATTGCACACAACATACAGGTTCCTTCAGTCAGCAATGTCGATAAGTGCTTGTTCCCGAGATAGCTCACCTTTCATTGTTTAGATGTTCAGAAATCGATTAGATGCGCTGCGGATCGATTTAATAGTTAGGGAACGAACAATGGAGCCATCCCTCCCCCTCTTCTGCGAAGAGGAAGAACCACCCTGCCGTTCCGTGACTCATGATGTCAACAACTCCCTCCCACCCATGGCTGAGCGGGGGATGGAGCACGAGGGCATGAGTCATGAGTCACGCCGGGAGTGTGGGAAGGGCGGAAGAAGGATGAGAGGAGATCTTTTCTTTTGTTCGTGGGCAGAGATGGAAGGGCAGAGTTGGAGAAGGGAGTTGAGGGGAGTCGTTCAGCAGACCGTCGGGTCCTGCTTGGCTTGCGTTAGGGTTGAGGCCTTCGGAAGCTTTTTGCTTCGGCTGGCTCGGTGAGCTTCGGCTGAGGCCTGGCTCGGGAGGAGGCTTTTTGGAGGCTTTTTGCTTTGATGGCTCCGTGAGCTTCGGCTTCTGCTTGGCTCGGGAGAGCTTTTTGCTTCAAGCTGCCCTGTTTGGAAGGAAGTTAAGCCGGTCGTTTGGCTCGAGCTGCAAGTGGTGGCTTCTTCTTCTTGGTTCGTGGAGCTCTTTGTTCTCCATTTTGGTTCCCGGCATGGTGCGACTCATCGACTTCTTCGTGGAGGTGGTTCCTCGGGGAAGCGACGCATCGACGGGAAGGTTCGGCGCCTCGTCTCACCAGCACGAGTTGAGAAGCGACTCAACGGGAAGGATCGGCGCCTCGTCTCACCAGTACGTGTTGAGAAGCGTGGGAGGATTCGCGGGAGCTCGGGAAGGATCGCGGCTCGGCGATTGGATCCAGCTCGCTCTCGCTGGAGCTCGGGTCCGAACAACTTGAAGACCACACGAGGTGGAGAGGTTCGAGATAGGTTCTGGGTTTCAGCTCACCTGTCCTCCGAGCTGGACCCCGTTATTAAAGGCCTCTGCCCCCATTTCTTGTGTGTGTGTGTGTGTGTGTGTGTGTGTGTGTGTGTGTGTGTGTGTGTGTGTGTGTGTGTGTGTGTGTGCGCGCGCGCGCGCGCGTGTGTGCGTACGTGTTTCCGTGGGCCCGTCTAATAAGTAGGAACTGCTGCGAAGTGCAAGTGACTGTACATAATAAGTAGACGGTTGTAGTTCTTTTGTCGTGCTTTTGTTGCTTGGAAAATTGCACACGTGTTTTGCCTTGTTTAATTGCATACGTGCTTTATTATAGCGAATGTAAACCTGTTCGTTGCGTCCATTTCCTCATTTAACTGCCCCATCATGCACTCGGAATATAGTTGATTTTTAAATAGCCGATAAATAGAATCGGGTCCGGCGAGGTCTGGCGATAATACCCGCTCGGTTATCCCAGAACGGAACGGACCACTTAAGCGGTTCGTGTCCAAGCAGGCCTTCGCCGAGGTATCGTCCCTCTGTAGGTTACCCGCGCGGGTACTTAGGTATATCGATATTCGGCGATTGACCCTATTTCGCGCGAGTAGAATACGGACTGGGCCGTGGTGGGATTAAAAACCCACCCTTGACTGGTTTCTGGCGTTGTTCCAGAAAGTCATGACTGGATTGTCCGTTCGGTGGGCGAAGCGACCGCTATTGGTTAGACGCGGTCATTCGCACGCCGACGGGTGGGAATCCTACAACAGTATGTACTTATAGAATGTGAGTTCGTCTATAAAGTATGTCCAATTAGAACGTGAGTACGTGTATAAAGTATGTCCAATTAGAATGTGAGTACATGTATAAAGTATGTACTATTAGAATGTGAGTACGTGAATAAAGTATTGTGACGTCCACGGGACTTGAACAGTCCCGTCAATGTAGAATGAGCCGAAACGATGGAGGCGGTTTATTTATTTATAACCCAAAGATGGCGGTTTCAATCGCTCTACCGCAAACGGGACGAGGAAGGTGGCACGAGTCGCTTTTCACTGAGTTGATAACGTTTATTTCTCTAACCAGAAATAACAAGACTCGGCAAGAAGAGGGATCCGGGGCGATTCGACGGGATGGTGGTGTGGGTTCGGGCGTGGGGAAAACACAGACAATTCCAATGAAGAGACAAATCTCAAACCCTCTAAGGCGCCAGGTACACACACACACACACACACACACACACACACACACACACACACACACACACACATACACACACACAAAAAACGTAGCTCGTCCTGGTGGTCAGGCTGGCCCGTGGTGTGGACGCAACAGTCCCTGGATTGGCGTCGGACGAGCTGGCGTTGCGCTCGTCAGGGGCAGGAGACACCGTGGTGCTGTCGACCTCCTGGTCCTGGCCCAAGCCCGCGCACAGCCGCCAGGGAACCAGTTCTGGCGCCAAGTTGCGAGCAGGAGAGGGAGGCAGGTCCGCCCGCCGTTCGACCCCGTACTCCGAGCTAGCAGAACCCCAGAGCCAACCAAGGTGAGGCACGAGGCTCAGCAAGGCTACAAGACACGATGAAAACCAGGCTCGAATCAGCGCAACAACACAGCACGCTCCCAGCACAACAGCCTCCACCAAAACGGCTTTTCTGTCCCGATCTTCTTCTTCTTCCTTTTCGACCCCGAACAGTGCCTTTTTATCCTCCCGTCCTCGTCACTTCCAATCGAGCCGTTTTATTGGCCCTGCGCCGTCGCCTTCCGCCAATCGTGATCACGGGGCGGAGCCATCCGCAGCACTGTCCTGTGACATCACGGCAAGCCTCCAGGGACTACTAAAAGGGGTTTACGCAGACACACTTACCCTATCCCGTGTCCCTATCTAATTACGTGACAATTATCATTTCCCGCTTGAAGAAATGGACATTTACTTATCACCACTGAATTGCTACTTATTACATCGAGATCCTAGTACACTCGAAAAGCATGGCATACCTAATTAAACATCCTAATTACCCTTTGAATGCATACCCCCCCCCCCCAAACGTAACAGTATGTACAATTAGAATGTGAGTATGTCTATAAAGTATGTACTATTAAAAAGTGAGTACGTGTATAAAGTATGTACTATTAGAATGTGAGTACGTGTTTGAAGTATGTACAATTAGAACATGAATATGTGTATAAAGTATGTACTATAAGAACGTGAGTACGTGTACAAAGTATGTACAATTAGAATGTGAGAACGTGTATACAGTATGTACAATGAGAATGTGAGTATGTCGATAAAGTATGTCCAATTAGAACGTGAGTTCGTGTATAAAGGAAGTACTATTAGAATGTGAGTACGTGTATAAAGTTTGTCCAATGAGAATGTGAGTACGTGTATAAAGTATGTCCAATTAGAATGTGAGTATGTCTATAAAGTATGTACAATTAGAATATGAGTACTTGTATAAAGTATATCCAATTAGAATGTGAGTACGTTTATAAAGTATGTCCAATTAGAACGTGAGTACATGTATAAAGTATGTCGAATTAGAACGTGAGTACGTGTATAAAGTATGTACAATTAGAATGTGAGTACGTGTATAAAGTATGTACTATTCGAAAGTGAGTACGTGTATAAAGTATGTACAATTAGAATGTGAGTACGTGTATAAAGTATGTACTATTAGAATGTGAGTACGTGTATAAAGTATGTACTATTAGAATGTGAGTACGTGTATAAAGTATGTACAATTAGAAAGTGAGTACGTGTATAAAGTATGTACAATTAGAATGTGAGTACGTGTATAAAGTAAGTACAATTAGAACGTGAGTACTTGTATAATGTAAGTACAATTAGAATGTGAGTACGTGTATAAAGTATGTACAATTAGAATGTGAGTACATCAAAAAGTATGTCGAATTAGAACGTGAGTACGTGTATAAAGTATGTCGAATTAGAACGTGAGTACGTGTATAAAGTATGTACAATTAGAATGTGAGTACGTGTATAAAGTATGTACTATTCGAAAGTGAGTACGTGTATAAAGTATGTACAATTAGAATGTGAGTACGTGTATAAAGTATGTACTATTAGAATGTGAGTACGTGTATAAAGTATGTACTATTAGAATGTGAGTACGTGTATAAAGTATGTACAATTAGAATGTGAGTACGTGTATAAAGTATGTACTATTAGAAAGTGAGTACGTGTATAAAGTATGTACTATTAGAATGTGAGTACGTGTTTGAAGTATGTACAATTAGAATGTGAGTACGTGTATAAAGTATGTACAATTAGAATGTGAGTACGTGTATAAAGTATGTACTATTAGAATGTGAGTACGTGTTTGAAGTATGTACAATTAGAAAATGAGTACGTGTCTAAAGTATGTACAATTAGAATGTGAGTACGTGTATAAAGTATGTCCAATTATTACGTGAGTACCTGCATAAAGTAAGTACAGTTAGAATGTGAGTACGTGTATGAAGTATGTCCAATTATTACGTGAGTACCTGCATAAAGTAAGTACAATTAGAATGTGAGTACGTCTATAAAGTATGTACAATTAGAACGTAAGTACGTGTTTAAAGTATGTACAATTAGAATGTGAGTACGTGTATAAAGTATGTCCAATTATTACGTGAGTACCTGCATAAAGTAAGTACAATTAGAATGTGAGTACGTGTATAAAGTATATCCAATTATTACGTGAGTACCTGCATAAAGTAAGTACAATTAGAATGTGAGTACGTCTATAAAGTATGTACAATTAGAACGTAAGTACGTGTATAAAGTATGTACAATTAGAACGTAAGCACGTGTATAAAGTATGTCCAATTAGTACGTGTATAAAGTATGTCCAATTAGTACGTGTATAAAGTATGTCCAATTAGAATGTGAGTACGTGTATAAAGTATGTACAATTAGAATGTGAGTACGTGTATAAAGTATGTCCAATTAGTACGTGTATAAAGTATGTACAATTAGAACGCGAGTACGTGTATAAAGTATGTCCAATTAGTACGTGTATAAAGTATGTTCAATTAGAACGCGAGTACGTGTATAAAGTATGTACAATTAGAACGTAAGCACGTGTATAAAGTATGTCCAATTACAATGTGAGTACGTGTATAAAGTATGTACAAATAGAATGTGACTACGTCTATAAAGTATGTACTATAAAACCACACAAAACAAGTCTGGGTTGAAGGTATGCAATCCTTGAATGCTCGTTCTACTTCCCTTTTGTCGTTTGTTTTGGATGTGGTACCAGCCTTTGAAAAAAATTCAGGCTGGAAACATCATTTATTTTGGTTAATAAACTCATCAGGACATTTAGCCACTCAGTGCATATTCTGTATGTAAACACAAGTTAATTGACTCAGAACAATATAAAATACTAGATAAGGGAGAAGGGACTTGCATGAGATAAGGAATGATAAATGGATCAAACCATTTGGTATTTGGACCCCTATCTCACAGCACTCGACACAAACATTGGAACGTAGAGAACTGTTGACGAACACTTCTCCATGTTGCTGTGGACATCTTCAGTTCCCTTCCAGGACAAGAGCTTTCAAAACATTTTTTTTTAAAGAGAGGTTAAATATGTGGGATTGTCAGTTGATAGAAGTTGATCCTGAATGCTGAAGTTGTCTCAGTTGTTGCTCCAAAGCAAACCTGCATTATTTTGTTATCTTAAATCCAAGAAAAGTGATGTCATACACGCTTAGGGTTGTGCTTACTTTAGAGGAAAACTTTTGCAAGCACAAATGTAACTAGAACAGCACTCAGTGGAGTGCATACCTCCACCAGGCTGAACAGCTTGTGTTTTGTATCCCACTGATAGGCCGGATCTGGATCCAGATCAGAACCAAAATCGAATTGGCTTGTTCTCGTCACTTAACCAACTCATCCACCAAGTTTTATTATAACTCGTCCACAACTTTTTGAGCTGGCGTTTTTGACCATATCTCTCAATGGTGAAGAAGATAAAAAATAAAATTATTGACTCTGAATCCAGATCTTCATCAAAATGTAATCAATTCATCCTTGTTGCACACTCAACTTGTCCACCAAGTTTCTTCCGAATCCGTCCATAACCTTGTGAGATATCCTGCTCACGGACAGACAAACAGAGGTGAATAAACTTTGTAGAGCACGTACCTACACCGTAATAATCTGTTGGCATTTTGTGTGTGTGTGTCACTGAGAGATGTCATGTCTGCGGCAGTAAGCCAACGGGAGCCTTCATGAGTGGAAGGTTTTGCTTTCATATATATATATATATATATATATATATATATATATATATATATATATATATATATATATATTGTTGCGGTCTTCGCGCCCGCCGGCGTGCGACGGCCACGTAACTCGAATCGCGGCGCGTCGCCCACCGGACGGACAATCCAGTCGTGACCCTCTCGGACTAACGCCGGGAACCAGTCACGGGTGGACCTTTCGGTCTCACCGCGATCGAGCCAATCAGCACCCGCGTGGGATAGGGTTGCTCGCCAAATTCGAACTACCTAAGTACCCACGCGGAGGGTAGACCGGGCGATCGCACCTCGCCGCAGGTCGACTTCGGACACGGGCCACTTAAGCGACCCGTTCCGTACTATCAGAATAACCGAGCGGTGTTATCGTCGACCTCGGACGGTTCGATTAATTATCGGGCGTATTCAGCCCACTACCAACCCTTTACGTGAAGCAAGATGGGGGTTCAATGGAGGAAAAGACGAAGCGAAGCGGGAGAACAGTTCAACAATAAAGCACATTTATTCTCGCCACACGGAAGCACACTAATACAATTCCACCAAATGCACACAAAAAAGAAAACACAATTCCATTTACACAAAAAGCAAACATAAAAGTGAAAACACAGTGCAGAGCTAATACCGACTACCGAGCACACGGCAACACTTATACAATTCTACTTCACAGACGGCGCCGACAACACATACCCAAAACCAAGGAAAAGAAATACCCTCAAGAATGAGGTAGGCCTGGGGCCGAGACCTGGTCGGGCCTACCCGTCTGGTGATGAGACGCGGAGCGGCGATGGCCCCGCAACCCGCGGGCCTCGTGGACAGTGCCTGGCAGGGGTGGGAAAGGGGGGCCTCTTGGTCGCTCTATCTCAGGGGGGGGGGAAACAGGAGGGGGGTTGCTGATGCTCGGGGTATAGAGGATCTTTATTATGTGCGACGAGCGTCTCCACCTCGGCCAGGTCGCGCTGCCGGCCTCCCTCGGGCGCGCAGCTCCTTGCACGACGCGAGCACCCTTCGTCCGACTCGCCGCCTCTCCACAGCTCGTCCCCTCCGTTCCGACTCTCCTTCGCCTCGTTCCGACCTTTACGACTCCCTTCTTCCTCGTTCCGACTTCTTACTACTTACTCCGACTCCTTCCTTCCTCCCGTAACTTCGCCTTTGACCCCCTCCCTTTGACCTTTCAACTCGCTCCCCATTGGCCCGACAAAAAGTGGGCGTGAAGGCTTTTTGATCCACAAATTTGCATATATCGATCGCCCTGGGGGCGGGGCCAATTCGCCCCTCGCTCACCGATTGGACGGCAAAAAGTGGACGTGTGTCGTTTTGGATCCGTTTTTGAAGCAGAAAATCCGTGATTTTGTACACGCTGTTCAACGTGCGCCCTACACGAGTCCAGCATCGGTGCCCATGAGTGGCGCGAGGCCGGCCGGCGATGCGATGGTGGCGAGTTGTGACGGTAAAGGTCGTGGCGGTTGTGGTGAAGCGGTGGTTGTGGTCGGTGGTTGATGTTGTGGTTGTGATGGTGGCGGTTGGTCCAAAATAAAGATAGTAAAAGAAAAACGGCTATCCTGAAGAGTCGCAGCACGTATAAATGACATGTATTCCCACTAGACAACGGGTTTGGGCCTAACTACACATGCACTTACCGAGATACCTCACCTAAGGGACCTGAATGGTGGTTTGCGAATCTGGTAACCACAACACTACCCCCTTCCCTTTTTACAGACTCGTCCCGAGTCGTCAAATTTTCGTGTGCCATCATGTGTAGTTTCCCCTAGTACATTTTACCTACGGATCCCTGAGTGCGACATTCATGGTATTCGTGTCCCCAAAATAAATAACCTGAGGGCTGCGTAACTACCTAAACAAACTCACTCACACGGACGACTTAAGTAAAATTGCCGGCGCTAAGACATACATGCCGGGGGCGCACTCATATGTACAGTACATCTTACCTTAACTTACAAATTTTACACTAAACCATGGCCCAGGATCATTGAACTCTGCAAAAGAAAGCAGTTAGCAGGGAGCCAGGCTGCCCGCATGCAGTCTCTGGCTCAAAACAATGCAGGTGACAGGGAACGTGGCTGGCTGCTCACACGCAGTCCAAGGCCTTCCCTTTTGAACTGAACTCAGTGAACCACAACGGTGCTTGGGCTGCACAACGCAGTCTCCGTGCCAGCTCAAGTGGCACACGCAATGAGCACAACGAATGGATGCATGAACACAAACACGGTGCACGGGCCGCCACTGCAGGCCCGTGTTGTAGCTGCCAACAGGGCAGTTCTTGCAGCTTGCAAACTGTTGCTTTCAGATCCTGGCGCACATGGAAATGAACAGGGGGGGGCAAAGCAAAAATTGAACGGGGCTGGTGAACGTGGGCAGTGGGCATGGCATGGCAAAGGCAGCAGGCAAACACAGCCCGCAGAAGAAGGCCGCTGCAGGCAAACTCAGCCCGCAGAACCAGGCCGGCACAGGCCTCGAAGAAAAACAGCCAGCAGATGAACTTACAGGCCTTGCAGCACAACAACAACTGCCGATGAAGTTTGCCGGCCTCCGCCTTGAAGCAAAACACGGCCAGCCGATGAAGTTGGCCAGCCTTTGCCGTTCAATGGAGGTTGGTGGAGGGAGTGCGGTGGTGCTGGCCACTTGGAGGGCGGGCTCGGACCTACCTACCTGTCTCCCTCCCAACCTATCGCCTTTGCCTGTCACTGTACATACCCACTCCCTTAATTTGTCAAACCCCAATTTAGCCCCAACTTAATTTTTTTCTGTTGTTTTTATTTTTACTCCCCCACTATAAATCGTCCCCTAACCCCCTTTATCGTCCTTGTTCGGCTAACCTATCCTGTCACCGAGCCTACTCCCAACCCCTACGTTCCCTTCCCGGAGGGGAATAAGGGAGAGCTAACGTCCTGTGTCGAGGCCCAACGAAGCCTCAGAATGGCCTCCCCAGAGTTCGGCGATCTTACCCAAAGTGGGTCCAGCGGCCCACAACGACAGCGAGGGGATGGATGGTGCGGAGGGGTACATCTCCTAATCTACCCTAACCATTTAACTGTTAAACTACCCCGGGGCTTTCAACAAGCGCCTCTCGCTTAAACTATTGGTTCTAACAACCCAGATTCCCGTCGCCTGTGTTGGTGTCCTTACAATTTCGGGCCTCGCCCCCCAATTTTCTCTCCGTGCCCTCACACGGTCTCCTGGCTGGGACACGTGGCTCCCTTTGGCAGGCACGACCCTCTGCCGAATCTCCCGCTATGGCACCCCCGGGCACTACACTGCCTCCGAGCCTACCAGCTCCCTAACACCGGGGAGTGCCCCCCATGGCACCTCCCCTGAAACGCACACGTGGCAGGCCGGCCTCCCGGGCCCCTTTCCGAGGGTCACCCGTGCCCACTGCACTGCCCACGCGGCTAATGGCGCCGCGGGCCCCCGCACCAAGCAGGCGCACCCGTGCCCACTACTCTATCCCGGCCCCCCATGGGCCCATGGCCTACCGCGGCCGACTAGCCTGGTGCCCGGGGTACCCACTCAGCGATACTCACCTTTCGCAGCCACGCTCCCAAGCCCGTCAACAGGGCTCCTGCACCCCTCCAAATGGGTCTCGAGCCTACTTTCCCACCAACAACAAAACGACCTCCATTTTTCAATTTGACTAACCCAGCTAACTCACTCTACACTGACCCCGGGGTCCCTTGGGCGGGAGTCACTCCTCCCCCCAATCACTCATCGCACCATGCATTCCCCATTCGCTCCACTCACACAGACCCGCTGGCCTCACTCACTCACCAAGTACTCACCTCACAACTCACCAACTCTTCAACACACACACCGCTGAACTCTGCCATCCTCCGAACTACATCCCCTAACTAACTCGTGCTCCCACGTCGTCCCTTAAGCTATAGCACGTTCCATTTAACCTACGTAGCTAAACTACGTCCCCGCTACACATCCACAAGTCTGTCACTGTCTCCAAATCATTCATTTTATTTCCCAACCTAAATCTGGCTACAATCCCTCTACCTAATCCATTCCACGGACTCCATGAGGACTTACCCCTGCCCCATGAAGTCGGTCTAACTAAGCTAACCCTTCCCCCTAACTAGTTTCCATCCTGTGCCCAGGGAATCCTGTACACCCGAAAGTGAGGCTTGTTTTTCCCTTTTTTTTTTTTTCATGCCCAGCACCTGCGCGGCAACTCAGAGCTCGCGCACTTTGCACCTGCCCGTGACGTCATGCAGCTGCACGTGTTCCTCGTCCCTCCTTGGACGGGACCATCCGGCAGAGATACCCCTCCTGCCGGATTCCAACCCCACGTGCAGCCATGACGTCACCGTGCGCATAAAAAAAAAAAACACAAGCCACACGTCTCGAGGGGTTCCCCACGCGAACACATGTGCTTTGCCCGTTGGAGCTTAACACACGATCGCGTGGAGAACCCGTCCGGTCCAAATCCATTTACCTGCCTAAACTTTGTCCGTCCGCGGGATCGGCAAATCCACCGCGTGCGTTTCCGGACCGGGACTTCACTCTCGCAAGCGAGCACGTGGTGGTCTCGTGCGTTGCACAGCACGAACCGCGTGCTCACTGCTGGGTGAACCCGGCACGGTCCTCGAAACAACTACAGCCGCTACTCGGCTTTCTCTCCTCTGTCGCCGTCGTCGCCATTCGACCCACGCACACCTGCGTGTCACGACGCACACAGTCCACACCATCACATTCACACGGGGAGACGCGGCTGCGTGCTCCCGCATGCCAACCGACATCTCCCTCTCATACCGCTCTCTCACACACGGTCTCCCTGGCACACAGCGACCTTGCACACGGCCGTTCACTCACGCGTGCCTCACCACTCACACAAACCATACTACTCACACGTGGTGCTCCATTCACTCGCGCGGGGGCACTCACCCGCGGTGCCTCACCCACACACGCGAGGGCACTCAACCGCTGTGCCTCATCCACACACCGTGCCTCACTCATACACGCGGGGGCACTCACCCGCGGTTCCTCACTCACACTCCGTGCCTCATCCACACACGGTGTGCTGGGAAGCACGCACTCCGGCAACATCGCCACCACACCACTCACACGTGGTGCCTCATTCATACTGGCCGTTTCATCCACACACACGGCCTCTCTCACACACGGTGCCTCATCCACACACGGCGTGCTGGGAAGCACGCACTCCGGCACCATCGCCACCACACCACTCACACACGGGGTCGCACTCACACCTTGCACCACACACACAGGGACAACCACACTGGGGATTTGTGTCCCCACAAGGGTCTCCGGGGCCTCTATACCCCCCAAGCTCTCCGTGCACCCGTCCACAGCACTCGTCCCCTCAACCTCGCAAAGCACGACCGAACTCACCTGGTCGTGACTCGCCTCAAGGGGGCATACTCCCTCCCCTCGTTCCTGGAGGAGGTCATCCAGCTGCTCACACCGGGTCCCCACACGCTCCGCGAGCTCAACCTCACTGTCCTCCACTACCTCTGTGTGTGTGTGTGCGTCACTTACCTTGTCCAATTCACCCTCCATCTCCCGTGTCTCTGCCAACTCTTCACCCTTTACCTCCCTTGTCTCAACTATTATTTCTGTTGTCGTCACCTCGTGTCTCGTCTCACACGTTTTGGTCTCCCCATTTAATTTTTCCCTCTTGGTCACCGTCGCGACCTCTGTCACGACCCTCGCCCAACACGCCCCCTGAATTATTTTTTCACCCGCCTCCACCGCCGGCCTGTCAGCCGTTGCACCCCCTTCCAGCTCGTTTGCTCCCACACGTGGAGTCGCCATTCCCAGCTCCCTGGTCACGGCCTTCATGCCCGCCTGCAGGCATCGGCCCATGTTCTGCGTCTCACCCCGTAGTTCTTTCATTTCCTCCTTCATGTTTGTTTCCATTCCGTTCATTTGTTGTGTATTCGCATCCATCTTTTCGTTCATTTGTTGTGTATTCGCATCCATCGTCGTTTTCACTTCATTCATTTGCTTGTTCATGTCTTTCATTTCGTTTTTCATTTCATTTGTATTTGTATCCATCTTTTCTGTCATTGCCGCCAGCATGGCGCATAGCTGGGCCATGTCGGATGCACTCAGCTGAGCCGTTTCGGCAAGGGTTGGGGAAGGGTTTTGGTGGAGAGGGGGAGGTGTCATACACTGCGGCCGCTGCCGCACCCATTTCAGGCTCTGGGTTCAGTTGGGCGAGTCCGTGTTCCTGCACAATCAACATTTCCTGCTCGGGGATTCCATCCTGGACCATGGATTCTACACATTCTACATCCATTTCTAATACCCCCGGCTCCCGCTCGCCTTGAGACGCCATCTTGCTTCTCGTGAAGGGGTTAATTTCGCTCGCTCGTAATTTGGAGGGAATCGGGGGTCGCTTCTCTCACCCCTGGACCGATTCCCGTGAATTTAGCCGGAGACAGGAGAGCCTGTTTTCCTGTTCTCCGATACCAGTGCCGCGAGGAGGGCGATGAATTTGTATCCCACTCCTGACACCAGTGTTGCGGTCTTCGCGCCCGCCGGCGTGCGACGGCCACGTAACTCGAATCGCGGCGCGTCGCCCACCGGACGGACAATCCAGTCGTGACCCTCTCGGACTAACGCCGGGAACCAGTCACGGGTGGACCTTTCGGTCTCACCGCGATCGAGCCAATCAGCCCCCGCGTGGGATAGGGTTGCTCGCCAAATTCAGACTACCTAAGTACCCACGCGGAGGGTAGACCGGGCGATCGCACCTCGCCGCAGGTCGACTTCGGACACAGGCCACTTAAGCCGACCCGTTCCGTACTATCAGAATAACCGAGCGGTGTTATCGTCGACCTCGACGGTTCGATTAATTATCGGGCGTATTCAGCCCACTACCAACCCTTTACGTGAAGCAAGATGGGGGTTCAATGGAGGAAAAGACGAAGCGAAGCGGGAGAACAGTTCAACAATAAAGCACATTTATTCTCGGCACACGGGAAGCACACTAATACAATTCCACCAAATGCACACAAAAAAGAAAACACAATTCCATTTACACAAAAAGCAAACATAAAAGTGAAAACACAGTGCAGAGCTAATACCGACTACCGAGCACACGGCAACACTTATACAATTCTACTTCACAGACGGCGCCGACAACACATACCCAAAACCAAGGAAAAGAAATACCCTCAAGAATGAGGTAGGCCTGGGGCCGAGACCTGGTCGGGCCTACCCGTCTGGTGATGAGACGCGGAGCGGCGATGGCCCCGCAACCCGCGGGCCTCGTGGACAGTGCCTGGCAGGGGTTGGGAACGGGGCCCCCTTGGTCGCACTATCTCAGCGCGGGGGGAAACAGGAGGGGGGTTGCTGATGCTCGGGGTATAGAGGATCTTTATTATGTGCGACGAGCGTCTCCACCTCGGCCAGGTCGCGCTGCCGGCCTCCCTCGGGCGCGCAGCTCCTTGCACGACGCGAGCACCCTTCGTCCGACTCGCCGCCTCTCCACAGCTCGTCCCCTCCGTTCCGACTCTCCTTCGCCTCGTTCCGACCTTTACGACTCCCTTCTTCCTCGTTCCGACTTCTTACTACTCTTTTACTGACGAACACCGTCCTTTTATCCCCCCGTAACTTCGCCTTTGACCCCCTCCCTTTGACCTTTCAACTCGCTCCCCATTGGCCCGACAAAAAGTGGGCGTGAAGGCTTTTTGATCCACAAATTTGCATATATCGATCGCCCTGGGGGGCGGGGCCAATTCGCCCCTCGCTCACCGATTGGACGGCAAAAAGTGGGCGTGTGTCGTTTTGGATCCGTTTTTGAAGCAGAAAATCCGTGATTTTGTACACGCTGTTCAACGTGCGCCCTACACGAGTCCAGCATCGGTGCCCATGAGTGGCGCGAGACGACGGCGATGCGATGGTGGCGAGTTGTGACGGTAAAGGTCGTGGCGGTTGTGGTGAAGCGGTGGTTGTGGTCGGTGGTTGATGTTGTGGTTGTGATGGTGGCGATTGGTCCAAAATAAAGATAGTAAAAGAAAAACGGCTATCCTGAAGAGTCGCAGCACGTATAAATGACATGTATTCCCACTAGACAACGGGTTTGGGCCTAACTACACATGCACTTACCGAGATACCTCACCTAAGGGACCTGAATGGTGGTTTGCGAATCTGGTAACCACAACAATATATATAGGCTGCTTGTGATGATACAGACCCAATGTACTCTTACTCCACCTTTCCTAACGAAAGTCCCACAACGTATTGTGTACAATTAGTTACAATACGGTGACATGGTTACATATGGTTACAATACGTTGTGGGACTTTCGAATCGCAGTTTATCGTCCTGGAAATCTGAATTTATTTTTGCCTTTATTGACCTTCAGTTTGTTGAAGTCTTTCACTTGTTTGAGCAAAGCAGACAAAATCGAATATCAATTTTAACTAGAGTAAAGGCGCTGAAACTTTTTATTTATTTATTGCATTTACTTTTTATTCAAAACCTCTCATCCTCGGTACTGAAGCAAACCTTATTTATGCTTCCTCACCCGTTTTCAAGACATTGTTTTCTTCTACAATATGAGTGATGCCAATGTCTTACGATCAGATGTAAAATGTATCAACAACACAGTCCATCGACATACTCTGTGTGTAAATTGGGGGACACTTTGAACACCACTGACCCTTCCCCTCTCACCCACACACCTAATAACCCTAATTGTTCGTCTGTTCTCACCTCCCCTTCCTGCTATCTCCTTCACTCTTCACTTCACTGCTATCTCCCCTCTCCCCAATTTGTGCAGTACGCAAATGTCGATGCACCCAACGTTTTCAGTACTTCTCAATTTGATCAACAGCAAGTTGTAGTGACAATCACGTTAATAAACTAGCAGGGTACTCGGCAGAGCACATACCTCCACCACTTAATACCTGATCCATGAGAACATATCAGGCCCAATACATTTTTAAATGCCTTGCTATATATCGTTTTTGACCCTATCTCTCAATGGTGAAGAATCACTTTATAAATTAAACAATTCTCCCATCCAGATCGTCACCAAAATCGAATCTATTCATCCTTGCCATGCACCCGACATGTCCATCAAGTTTCGTCCAAATCCATACACACCTTGTGAGATATCATGCTATATACCGGTTTTGCCCGATCTCTCGATGGTGAAGACTCGATGGTGAAAATTCTAGTAGTCCGATCTGGATCCTGATCGTCACCAAAATGTAATCAGTTCGTCCTTGTCACACACCGAACCTGTCCACCAAATTTCTTCCGGATCCGTACACAACTTTTTCAGATATCCTGTACACAGACAAAGAAAACAAACAAGAAGATGACGTCGTGCAGAGCATGACAGTTGCAAAATCCATAAAACAAATTTGACCCAAAAATAATTGGTGGTTGAATTGAATGACCAAATAAGCAACTCCTCTTCAAACTTCAAGTCAATCGGATGAAAATTGAGGATTTTATAAATACCACCTAAGTTTTCGACCTTTTGACCTCAGAAACAATAGGCTTGTTCCTTATGCCAAACTCTACCATGTGGTGAAGTTTCGTGAATATCGGTTTAAAATTGTGACCTGTCGGTGATAAACAGACAGAATAACAAAATTGACGAACCAATATTGTTGAAAAATCTTCGATTTTGCAAGTAACAAACAAACAGACAAAAAAGGGGTGAAAACATAACCTCCTTCACCTTCGGTGGCAGAGGAAATAAATACTGCAATACCCTGTTGAACAGATATTTTGACATTTGATGGTATGAAGCATTAAGATGACGAAAAGGCAGTCATTGGAGGGGATATCGAAAAGTAATTATGCATTGATTATCTTGCATAGTTTAAAGCAAAGTGCAGCTCAGATCTTTAACTTCTTTATTATTCATGCTACTAAATGATGCAAGTGATACTTTATTATTGATGTCACTGTCAACAAATATATGATGTTCACTCTGCTATCCATTAACAGGAGCAGCATCGTAGAGTATACAAGATGTGAAATGAAGAACGATGTCGTAGTCTTTGCTGGTGAAGGCGATTGTCGATTTGCTTCGGCGGACAGGTAGAACCATGGATGAACTGAACGTTGATTGAGGTTTGCTAACCGCCATGGGAAGCAAGGTGGACCTGATGTTTCAGCCGTTAACCATTCGTCCGACTAAAAGGAGCACAAGAGCACTCTTTTGCTCTGACGAAGGGGCTAACGTCCGAAACGTCGGTTTCTCCTCGTTCCCACGGTGGTTAACAAACCTCAATCGACGTCCTGTTCATTTCATCCACCATACAAGATGTAACTTTAAATTATCGTTTGTCGTTCTGCTATGGATGCTGTGAGCAAAAGTTTTTATGCCTCTGCTGATGAAGTGGCCGGAGGCATTGTGTTTTCAGGCTGTCCGCCCGTCCGTCTGTGCGTCCGCCTATCTGTGCGTCCGCGATAGGTTTTACCTCGCGCAATAACTTCAGAACGGCTGAAGGGATCTAAGTAAAACTTGGTACAAGTACAATGATGTATAATGGTGTAAATATGAACTGATTAGATTTTGGCATCAAAAGGTCAAAGGTCAGACGTCATGTTAGCTAAAAATTATGTTAGCGTGCTAACTTATGAGCAAGTGATGAGATTTTGACCAAGCTTGGTATAAGTACAGTGTAATGCAAAGATGAAATGATTAGATGGCGGCATCAAGAAGTCAAAGGTCAGAGTTCATGATAGGTTTTCGTTACCGCGACAACTTAAGAACGGCTGTAGTCAAATTTGGGTCCAATTATTATAACGATGTATACATAATGAATGTATACATCGTAAATGGGGGACTAAGTCACAATACTTAAGTCACATTTTGGGCAAAGTGAGTTAGAACCAGTAGTAACACCATCCACTGCATGATAACAATCCATATCTCTAATAATTCTGCTTAAGTACCTCTTGTGACTTCAGTACTTCTTCCACTCGGGTCTTCAATTAAACGTATAAATGGAAAGGAAGGGCGAGGGAGAGGGGAGAAAACGATTATCTGTCATGTAAGGGGTGGATTGGGTGTAATTAATCATGTTGGAAAAAGATGGGTAAGGATGCTTATAAAATGATCACAGGAGGATGTGAACAGCCAGCCATCTTGAAGTCCTGGAGGGAAGAATGAGATTGAACAGACTGACGAAGTTGGTTCCACAGGTTATGGTGGGGGCGGCGGGGATAAGATTAGCAAACGAGGTGAGCGGTGAGCCTAGATATTGGGAGTTTCATCAGAATGGGCTGCTTGCAGGAGTGTGTGCCCTTTGGAGACCCAAAAGGGGTAGAGCACAGACAGGGCAGGGGGTGCAAGACCAGAACGACACAGAGGAAGCATTATTTAATTATGTGTTTAAATTAGGTGTCTGTAAAGATACAGACTGATAATGGTTTGAGAATGCTATGTACACCCTATTAATGTGTTTAGAAGTAGATTCACCAGGATATACACGACGTGGCACTTTGGCCTATCATTTTGGGACTATAGATTTACACTCTAACTAAATTGACCAATTAATTTATCAGAAGGATAACATGCTCTGAGATACAATACCCCCCTGCAGGCGCTGAACCAGGACTGCAGTGTTGATTAGATCTGCCACAACATGGGAACAAATATATTAGCGGACATCTCGTATCTACCAACTATACGCCACCAATTGAGCTAGGCAGCCTCCTTTCAGGTGACACCACCTGCCCTTCAATGGAGGTGTCAGATGTGCCGCTTAATTACCAACCAGGCTCAACTTACAGAATCAAATGGATTGTAAAATATTGTTGAGAATACTGTCTTGCTGACGTGACCCAAAGCTGGACTATGAAGTGTCGTGCTCTTGTAAAAACAATGAAAGTTCATTTTGTATCATTGATGTCCCATACTCATGTGTGAAACCCTGATACAGTCTACGACACACTGTTATATTTATTTATTCTTCTTCTTTTTAAAATCTTTTTTTACAGGCTCTAAGGCTCGTATCGGAGCTACCAGACACATATCTCACACACGGATATACAGACGAATACTCGAGACAATACTCAGGACTGTTCGGCGAGACAAGCACAGCCACTGAGCTTCGGGCAAGTGCTGACACTTTCTGGGACACTTTGGGTACCAGCGCCGCCTTTCTCACTGCACTCAGCAGGGCATTTCCTCCTCCCCATGGATGCCAACTCTTAACCCTTTTAAATGCTAAACCTCAAACAAGGAAGCAGCACATATCATTTTTAAAGTCTTTCGTATCCTGCCAGGGTTTGAAGCACTGTCCTCCCAGACTCGGAGCGGACTCTCTAACCATCACACTGAGTCTGGTCAACAGTACTTGATGAGTGAAGATGAAACCTTTCAATGTCTATGTGTGCACAAACTCACACCCAAGAAAAGGTCCTTTTGCCATCTCATGCTGTTGTCACATCCACATCTAATTTAATTTAACCCCATCACTGCTCTATCACGTGTCCACACGTCCTACCTCTCCAAGATTACATTCTCATTGACATGTTTGTACACGTCCAAAATTAATCATAATACTTGTACCTAGAAGGCCAACGGAGCTTATGTTCTTGACGTGGCTTAACTTGGATAACATAATTTCTCGACAGTATAACCATTTTGTACCTTGTCTGACATGCTTGGCATAGAGGTCGCACACTCCCCTCTGAGCTTTCGACATTCAGTTCGATTTTAAACCCGATTATAGGCCGTTGGATTGGTGCTTGGCAGGGTGTTATGTCATCAACAGTTCCGTCCCTCGGATGGATGTCAAGCTGTGGATCCATTGGCGAGCATCGATTGCTGGTCGACGTTAAAAATCCTTCCCTGTCTTTTGACAAGGTATCGCTGGCACCCTGCCTGCCTCCTTTTCCAAATTCCCACCCTACCTGACATGGAGAGGAAATGTGAAGCACCTGATCTATTCGGTCATAGAATTGCTAGCATGGTAACTGAAGGATCTGCATCATAAAGGGATAGATCATGGTTATCATCTATGGACCGTTGCACAGCAAATAATGATTTGTTGCAGTTAATGTGTCATCTCCTTGTATTTGCCTCTTTGGAACAATTTCTTTGTTGGGTTCATTGTCTTTCCTCTCCCAAATTGTAAACTGATTGACTGATTTTTTTTTTTTTTTCCCCCAACTGTCTGAGAAAATCAGTTAGGCCCAGTTCTTCATTGAGGTTTCTTCGTCGTACATCAGTCCGTGTTAATTTTCTCCGTTTTCTCTGCAACCGCTTATCCGATTGACAAAACATTTTTTACTATTGGTGCGACTACTCATGTGTAATGTTTTAATGATAATTATGACGTC
Source organism: Eptatretus burgeri (assembly GCF_056783735.1). Taxonomy (NCBI): domain Eukaryota; kingdom Metazoa; phylum Chordata; class Myxini; order Myxiniformes; family Myxinidae; genus Eptatretus; species Eptatretus burgeri. Next base: position 103,688,237 of record NC_140969.1, read on the forward strand.
ATGGGTCACGTGGTGCGACAGCCATGTTGGAAAAAATAAACAAACTTTGGACCTCTATCTCCGAAACCCCTCCGTGGAAAAAATTGAAACTTGGCACATGTGAAGTACTCCCCATGGGAAACAAGTCTGATTTTTTTTTTGATGATTGTATATTATGGGCATGGCGTTATGACATTATAATTGCATACATCGAACACTTTATGAAAAATTTTGAGGGTCATCGAGGGCTAAATTGTCTGGGGGGGGGGGGAGGGGCTGATGACAACATTGGTCACGTGGTTCGGCAGCCATCTATTGTTTTTTTTTTTTACATTTAAAAGCCTTCAAAAATCTTCTCCGAAATGACTCAACAGATTGAGACGAAACTTTCCAGGTATGATCGCCTGTCCATGAGGAACAAGAAGTTCTCCACCTATAATGTGGGCCCAGAGATTGCACCAGCAGATCAAGCCAGATCACATCGGTGACTTGCTACAGGTTCCATGTAAACCTTCACTAACCTGTTTCATGGTTGGGTTGTCGGCGACCAAACAGTCTCCCCCACCAGGTTTCCTGGTGAGGAGGGTGTATGGATATGGAGACCCAGCAGGATTAAAAACCAAATCTTTCAAAGCACTGAGGAGCTCTTTGTCAGCCAACGGCCATCCATATCGAGTGCCCAACTGCGCACGTGGACGTCGTCCTGTGGAGGGTAACCTTTTCGAGGAAGTTGGTGGCAGTATTTGCACTCTTGCCACCGTGAAAATACTTCACTCAGCAAAACATACGTAAAACGCAAAGAAAACTGAAAACCCACTCTGTGGGAGTACCTCCGGTGCAGCAGCCCTTTGCAAGGGAGCTCATTAGATGACGGGATCAAGGCAAAGTCGTCGAAACCACCCACTCTTTGATGATAAGAGGAAAAACATGGGGTAACATTACCGGGTTGGATTGCGGTCATGTGCATCTGAATGGTGCTGAGGTGTTGTCCACCAGACGGCGGATTCCTCATGTTAATCTGAGGTTGTCTCTTCCAGGTGCCTGGAATGTCCTATCTCTAAGAGAAGAAGATCACCTGTCTGCTATCATCTGAGCTTCAGCATTTGAACATTGTTATTGCAGCACTCTTTGAGGTTCGGAGACCAGATTTGAAGTGAGATCATGGTGGGTGGTCACATGTTCTTCTGGTCTGGTCACTCTGATGGTTACCATGCCCAAGTAGTTGCTGTAGCTGTGGCCAATAAGCTGAGTTAACACCGGTTAACGAGCATATTATGAGACTAAGGATTTGTCACTCCTTGGGTGTCATTTCCTTGGTCTCTGTATATGCTCCGACTGAGGCGAGTGATCTCACCATGAAGGACGTATTCTATGCCACGCTCGAGTCTGTGGTTGACCATTGCCCCCGGCAAGATACTCTTCGAGTTTTGGGGGATTAAAAGCATCGACTGGAACTGACAGCGTTGGTTATGAGACATGTGTTGGTCCCCATGGGTCTGGAACTGTGAACCAGAATAGCACCAAGTTCCTTGACTTTGCAAGAAGTCGTCGACTTAGGGTGGCTGGTTCATGGTTTCATCGCCCACAGCCACACAGCTGGACTTTACTCCAACGCTGGTCGTGTGGCAAATGAGATTGACCATGTGCACTTTGATGGTCGATGGAGGATGATTCAGAACTGCAGGGTCTACCAAAGTGCCCAGTTCCTCAAAACCGACCACAGGCTTGTTGTATCTGTGAAGTTGCAGCTTAAATCCAAGAGAATGGTACCATCCCAGCCAAGGCTGGATGTTGACAAGCTCAGGGATAAGAGGGTAGCTGAGGAGTTTGCGAACAAGCTGAGTGGGGATTTTGGTGGTCTGGGTGTTGTGGGGAATCCTGAAGAGTTGTGGAGTGCCATCAAGAGTATCATCCTTAATGTTGCTGGCAGATGTCTTGGAACCCACTATCAGGTGAAGAGAAACTTTGTCTCGCAAAGGACACTGGATACCATTGACCATAGTTGCAGGGCCAGGCTAAATGGCAGAGCTGAGCTGTTTCGGGAGTTGAGGCGTAAAACTACGAGCACTGAGGGCGGACAAGGAGTCATGTGCTCGGAATCTGTGAAGGGATCGAGCATCACCTGTGGATGAGTGATTCTCATCCTGCTTACAGAGGAGTCTGTACATTGCGTTCCTCCAAGCCCGTCCCTCAGTGCGCTGCAATTAGATCAGAGGGTGGTGGGCTCTTGATAGAGGAATCCGAAGTGAAGGCCCGCTGGGCTGGTTACTTTGAGTGGCTATACCAGGCTGACCCACCAGCTATTGAGTTGGATGTCAAGTGTATGTTATAAATATCCCCATTGCTGACCCTCCGATAAACTGTGAACTGCCTTCGTTTGTGGAAACACAGGCTGCAGTGAACCAGTTGAAGGGTAGTAAAGCCCCAGGGATCTGTGGCATCAATGCTGAACTTCTCAAGGCTGGTGGGAATGCTGCATTCGTATCGTTGCATGCAGTTCTGTGCTCTGTTCGGAGCACAGGCATCATCCCAACTGACTGGAAAAGGGGCCTTGTTGTCCCTCTCTGCAAAAGGAAGTGTAATCGCCAGGACTGCAACAACTACTGATGGGTAACACTGCTCTCAGTGCTGGGAAAGGTCTTTGCTCAGATAATTCTTGATAGGGTTTGCTACCATCTGTTTGAGCACCAGTTCCTGGAGCAGTCAGGCTTTCCACCAAAGGGTCAATGATTGACCGTGTCCTTGCTCTCTGCGTCCTCACCGAACGCAGATGAGAGTTTCAGCAGGATGTTGTGAGCCAGAGGTAAATAGACATCTTGGTCGGGCCAGGGGAGTCATTGATTCACTGGATCATGGGGTGTGGTGCTGTCTGGACATATGCAGGAGGACGAAAGTCCGAGTCTTTAAGTCCTTGGTGCTTCCAGTGTTGCTCTACGGATGTGAGACTTGGACTCTGACCAAGGATCTGAGATGAAGACTCACCTCCTCCGGTACCAGGTCTCTTTGGAGCATCGTGGCTATCGCTGGTCAGACTTTGTGTCCAACGAGCGGTTGCTGAGAGAGAGACTCAAATGAGACTTGTTACCTGTACAGTCTGTGAGCGTCAGCTGTGGCTGGATGAACATGTGGCTCATTTACTTGATGCTGATCCTGCTCAACAAATTTTCTCAGCGAGGGAACCTCATGAGTGGAGAAGGCAAACGGGATGACCACGTGACTTGTGGTTGCAACAGGTGAATCGGCATCTCAAGACGATGGGGATAGGCCAGGCATCTTCTTTGGGGATGTCTAGACAGAGGCCATGGAGTACTGATGGAAAATGGACGCAGCGATGCGTTGCTCCAGCGCATGCTCCCATACCTTACCTAACCTAACCAAAGCCATGTTTTGGCAGCTTTGATTTTTTTTGAAGAATAAACCTTTAAAAAAAAACCTCCTCCAGAGCGACTTCACCCACATGTTCCGCAAGCCTTGGGGATATCATGGTGTTCACGATAAATTAGTAGGTCACATAATCTGGCATCCATATTGTATTCAAAGGACATTTACAAAACTTTATTTCTCTTGAACCTCTTTATCAATCGACGTGAAACTTCACAATTATCTTGTAGTCATTGGGAATATATGTTTTATATTTCAACCTGATCAGGCACATGGTCTGGCAGCCAGAATTATTTAATATTTTGAATTTGTGTTTGAATATTTAAATTAAACGTGGTACAAATATGTATAATGATGTAATGATGTGGGTAGAGGCAAATCTGGCGACAGCGTGACGTCAATGAGTGCACTTATAGTTTCAATAATGAAAGCAGAATAAAGTGGTTTTTTTCTTCTTCCTCTTTCACATGCAACACAACACTGCAGGGTATCGTCATTGGCTGAGGCATGACTGTGCCGCTGATGCAATGTCCTCTGCTGGTTGGGGCAGGAATTTGTAATTTTTTTGTTGCTGCTGGCAATAGCTCAACTACTCTTTGCAAAGGACACCACCGGATCTTGAACGTCCAATGACTAATGTTGGCAGATGGGACGCCCAGTTTAACGTCTATCCGAGGGACGACGCGCATTGATGAATCAGCCGTCCTGTGAAACACCACGATGACAGTTTATAGTCAGGTCGGGAATCAAATCCAAGCTGGACAGCTTCGAGGCAAGTGATTATACCTCTAAACCATCTGCCAGTCCAAGTGGTCTCATTTTATTGAACCTTTTTTTTTTTCTTTGTATACAATGTCGAGGCTCATATGAGAGCTAACACACAGAACGTACAACGAGGGGAGCAGGAGAAAAGAGGGGCGGGAGAGGGAAGGAAAAAAGTGGCGAATAGAAACACGAGATCTGCGGAAGGGAAAGGGATGGGGTGGCGTACAAAGGGTAAACAAGATGGACGCTACAGGGACTTTCAGGAAGGAAAGCAGGGAATTTGAAGGAGTTTCGTTTGGGGTGGATTAGGTGTGACGGAACAGATCGTGGTTTTAGATAGGGGAAGATAAGAGGTGGTGGTAAACAGCTGTTTTGAAGACCTGGAGGGAAGAGTGGGAATGAAGAGAGTGTGGGAGTTTGTTCTAAAGGTGTGGGAAAAGAGGAATGAAAGAGTGAAGGTGAGCAGTAATTATTGATTTTGGTAGTTTTACAAGAAGGGGGTTGCTGGCGGACCAGAGTTGACGGTAGAAGACAAAAAGACCACCAACCTGCTGAGAGAGAGACAGACAGAGACAGAGACAGAGCCCCAAAGAATCAGCCTCATCACGGGAGATACCAATGATTCTAAATGCCTTGGTTTCCACAGCGTGAAGCCGAGAAAGGTGGGAGGCAGAAGCACCGGCCCTGAGTGGAGAGCAGTACTCCATCAGGCTGCGGACGAAAGCTTTGTTTGTGGTCAAGAGCTCAGATGTACTAAGGAAGGACTTTGCACAACAGAGGATGCCCAGTCGGTGACTGGCTTTGGAGGCCAGCTTTGAACCATACACAACAACTGAAAAATGCACAGATTCTGTGCAGGATCTCCAACAACAGCAAATTGTTTTTCAACGCAACATTCACAGCATTTCTCACACGCTCAACTAACAGTCACATAACAGGTAACCGTCGTAACATTTTGACCTGGATCGTGAAGCCGATCGTGTGAGGGTCGCTCAAAAGCTGACGGGTTCAACTCGTGCTTCTGGGTGGCCTTTTGCATAGCTTGACAAAGTTGTTTAATGCCCATGACAGATTTGTCTCCCGCCCCTTGTTGTTTTATGGTCGGAGACAGGGACAATAAAATGAGCTCTGTCTGTACGACCGACCAACTGACTGATCATTTATCCGTCTATGTACTGTTTGTATACGTAATATTTCAAAAAACCTTTGAACATTTAGTTTTCATATTGTAGATATCTATTCCTCATGACGTTTCCTCAACCTGATTAAATAACGGCTGTGATTGGATGAATTCTGTTCCCACAGCAACCATCTTGATTGTGTACGCGATATTTCAAAAAACATTCAAGATTTATCTTTCATATTACACAGATCTAATCCTCATACCACCCAAAAGGCGAGAGACCTCGAGTATCAGGTCCATGTTGTGTTTAATTCAAGCACAAGTTGATTGTATACCTTGCTCACCTGTCAGTGAAACATAATTAGTAATAATGATTAGACAGGTTAAGATTTATAATACACGAACCAGTACCATCCTATTTTTCACGATATATGTATGTATGTATATATATATATATATATATATATATATATATATATATATATATATATATATATATATATATATATATATATATATATATATATATATATATATATATATATATATATATATATCTTCTTCTTTCAGCTGCTCCCTTTAGGAGTCGCCACAGTAGATCATCCGTATGATCCGCATCGTGATTTGGCACATGTTTTACGCTTCCTGACGCAACCCTGGTCGCCTTTTACGACACAGGGATATGGTACACCTATTTTAACCGGGGTATATACCGGCCCAGTATACTGGTACTCACTTCGCCGACCTCGGAAGGATGACAGGCTGAGTCAACCCCCTGGTGTATTAATTCAGTGGCCCAACGGGGCTTGAACTCAGGACCTTTTGGATCCCAAGCCACTGCCCAAACCACTGCGCCAACACCAGGCTCACATATATATATATATATATTCAGATGTAGAAACTTATTGGATGAGTGATTAGCTTCATTGCATGTTTATAAAGGAATAGGAGATGTTATTTTATTGGTGTTGTCTGCCAGTGAGTGAGTGAGTCCACATTGGTAACACTGAACAACAAAAATTTTTTACTGGAGATGTGTAAAGTGATTTAGACTAATTTGGGTACGCTGATTTCAAAAATCATAACCGTTTTGCTGTATCACGTCAGGATTTTCAGGAACAGAAATATTCCCATTGCCTAGAAGTCAGGATTTCAATGAAATTTACAAAAATTCATTTATTCATTTATTTCATCATGAATGCTTCAAAATTATAGAAATTACAGAAAAACTCCACTAGAATGTAATTAAAAATGCTTTAGGCATTTGGCTTTGCGTTTGTGCTGCTCTGTGTCAGTTTCACGATGCAGGAACCAGCAGAAATCGCCCATCATGTTCGGGTTGTGCCGCCCTTGGTAACGCGTCTCCATGAGTGAAATCTCTTGGTGGAATCGCTCGCCGTGCTCGTCCGAGACTGCTCCCAAGTTGTCAGGCAAGAAGTTCAGGTGCTGGTGTAGGAAATGGATTTTCAGGGACATCCTGGAGCCAAGTTTCCTGAAGGACTCCAGCAGCTGCTGCACTATTTCTTCATAGTTGTCCGCGCGCTCATTCCCCAAGAAGTTGTCCGTCACAGCTTTGAAGCTCCTCCACGCTGCCAGCTCTTTGGGGTTGAGAGTTGTCGGAAAAGTTTCGTCCTTCATAATCTGTCGGATTTGCGGTCCAACAAAGACACCAGCCTTGATCTTGGCCTCCGACAAGGTGTTGCCAAACTTTTCCTTGAGGTATAAAAACCCACGCCCATTCAGATCCATTGCCCGTACAAAACTTTTCATCAAGCCGAGCTTTATGTGGAGTGGTGGAAGGAAAACCTTGGCTGGGTCGACAAGGGCGACATGCTTCACGTTGTGTCGACCAGGTACATGCTCTTTTCGCTCTTCCAAATCTTTCTTCGTCCAGTGATTCTTGTCGTCTCTGCTATCCCAGAGACAAAGGAAGCACATGTATTTCGTGTAGCCTGACTGCAGCCCTAACAACAGCGCCACCACTTTCAAGTCTCCGCAGATGTGCCAGTTGAAGTCATTGTACTTGATGGAATCAAGCAGCTGCCGCATAGTCTCATAGGTCTCTGTCATGCCGAACGCGTGAGCCAGTGGGACTGATGGTTTCTCGTTGCCAATGTGGAGCAAAACAGCCTTCAAGCTGTTCTTCCCCGAGTCGATGAAGAGGCGCCAGTCTGCAGGATCGTGATCACACCCAAGTTCTTTCAACAGACCGTTAATGTCACTGCAGAATGTCATCGTGTCTTCCATCTCAAAGAACTCAGCCATGTCTCTGTGACATGCTCTGAACAAGGATATCTTGGTGTTAGGTTCAAGTAGATTCCACTGCTGCAGCCTTGATCCAAGCAGCTCTGCCTTCGCCTTTGACAGCGAGAGATCTCTTACAAGATCATTTAAGTCTCCCTGGTTCAGAAGGTGTGATTCTTGAGTGTCGGGTTCAAAAGGTTCATCATCACCATCCTCTTCACCACTGCTTACAGCTATGTTCTGATCAGCTGGAGGTGTTGGAACGGGGTTCTCGTCATCATGAGGCACAGGTTTACGAGCAGAGACGCAGTCAGCGTACTTGATGTGACCTTTATTCTTCTTGTTGAAGCCGGCGATGCTTGTGCAGCAGAAATAACAATCATCATGATGATTCTGCGGCTCACGCCATATCATGGGCACCGCAAATGGCATGCTCGCGCGCTTGCCCACCAACCACTGAGTCAAGGTTGTGTGACAGCTTGTGCAGCAGATGTGTGGTGCCCAGCTCTGTTCTTGGTCCCCCACCTTACACCCGAAGTAGTGAAAGTAGGCGGCCTTCATTTTCACTGCTGTAGATATACTTCGCTGTTGATCTTTTTTGGTATACCGACCACAGACATAACAGAAGTTGTTAGGATGATTGGTACAGGAACGCCTACTCATCTTTATCTGAAAGAAAGAAATATAACACAAGTTAACAACAATTGTACGAAATAGACATGTTAAAGACATATGTAAATTTCATTGAAATCCTGACTTCTAGGCAATGGGAATATTTCTGTTCCTGAAAATCCTGACGTGATACAGCAAAACGGTTATGATTTTTGAAATCAGCGTACCCAAATTAGTCTTAATCACTTTACACATCTCCAGTAAAAAAAAAAATTTGAAATTTGTTGTTCAGTGTAATCAGATCAAATGTAATCTGTATATCCTCGTCGAGTGAGTCATAAACACACACACACATCTGATGAAATATAACAGGCTTTGATTTACACCTGTAGCTTCTCGCAGGAATCACAGTATATTAACAAGCCACTAGGTATTGTTCAACCACTTAGTGTGTTCTGGATGTTAGCTTGAGATTGTTATATCGATGTGAATTTAACACAATGGGCAACTTTAGAGGAAGAATTGATAAAACGTTAACTCGATACCAAAGCATCGGTTCATTCTGTACCGGAATTGTAGCCATCCCAGAGGACCATAAGGTTGCATTAGCTTTGGGGATTTGGTCCAAATGCAGTGAACATATGGCCAAGACTCTCTCTCCTCTCAGGCCTGCACACAATTAATCCTGATAATTAGAGGTAATGAGCATCAGGTTTTTCTTTCTTCTAAACTTCAGGATCAAAGCTGATGTTTTGTGAATAATTTATGTACTGAGTGCTTTGTAGTGTTTATTGCAGTGATTTCGTTGTCTGCTGCCATGTTTGTTCATCTATAGATATGCTTTCTTCCGAAAGAAGGTGCTGAAAGATTAATTGGCAGCAGTCTGATGATGCCAGGAAGTCCATTTTGGCATTCAGCTCAGTTTTGCTTCGATCACGTTCAGCCATTACGCTCATGGGCTGTTATATTTATGCTGATGTTCATAATTAGGAATACAATAATTAGTGAGGGCGGTAGATTGGCATTGGGGCAAAGCAGTGGGCTAATATCTTGGCCGAACTACTGACAACATGTTCGGCTTGGAAGAGGTAGTGAGGGAAGATATTCAGAGTGTGAAAATGGGTCAAGACCAAGCAGAGGTCCTTTGGTACCCACCATGCATTGCATTTTTCTTTTTCTCTGCAAAAATGAAGCTCATGGAAGAGCAAGGTTAAATTGACAGTGGGGTAACATGGCAACAATAATTGGGCACAATAGGCGAGGGAATAAACGAATGTGAAAGGAGAAGAGAGAGAAGGGTTGGAAACACTGAAACTAACATTTAATAATATGGTTGGGTTAAGAAAGATTAATGGAGGGAAGTATCGTGGGTTAGGATAGGAGATGACACGGGGTGGCGGTGCATTGCCTGCTTGAAGCCCTCGAGGGAAGGGTCGGATAGAATGTCCTCTGAAAGGCGGTACAATAAATGGGGGAAGTGGGGAACAAAGGAGTTGAGTTGTGCAGTCAGCCTATATTTTGGAGGTTTAACTAGATGGGGGTTACTGGAAGAATGCGTGCATCCTGGAAATGCTAGGAAGGGTCAGAGAAAGAGAGCAGAGGGATAAATACTGGGAAAGAGGCGGTTAAAAAAAAAAAGAGACCATTGACTTGCCTGAGGCATGAAAGCAACAGACCTTGTGCTTCGGGTTCGTTGTGAGAGATTCCAATAGTAATGTTGAGAGCTGTATGTTCTGCAGATTCAAGGAGAGACAGATGTGATGTTGGGGTACCAGCCCACAGGGGAGAGCAGTACTACATTGAACTCTGGACAGAGGCTTTGTAGACTATGAGTAGCTCTTATTTACTTGGATGGAGGATGTCCAGTGTGCTGCTGGCTTTGGAGGCCAGCTTTCTATGTGGTTCTCTCAGGATAGCTCATGGCTAGTGGTGAGGCTGATAAGTTCAAGAGAACTGGAAAATCCTGCTTATATCTTTGCTGATCATTCCACCCAATGCCGTATCATTTCTTATTCTTCAGACAGGCAAGCAGCAGTGTCTTCCCTCTCTTAGTAGTCAGGAGGTCCAATGCAGAATAGTGTACGACCCTGCTGATTCCGTGTTAGAATAGTGCAACAGGTGTAAATTGACTGTCCAGACACACAGAAACGTGAATCAACTTGTTGCCAACTCTGGATATGGATAGTATGGCCGCCATGACAGTTTACAAAATGGTCGCCATTAAATACACTTTTCGTCATATTTCAGCCGCAAATTGACATGAAATTACAAAATTAGGGTCGATTTCCATGTTTTTGAGCATGCCTGAGCTGATGGGAGTATAGAAAAAAGCATTGCTCCATCCATTTTCTAAAAATAATATGACTTGTTTTTCACTATATTATTTTTAAAGAAATGTTCAGGCTCGAATTAGAATGTCTGATTATACAAACCACAATCAATGAATTTTACAACTTTGCTATAAAATGAACCTAAACTACATAACTGTGTGTTTTTCTGTTACCCAGGACTAACTGAAAAATGAAAGCCGCAAGATTTCTCACAGGGGGTTCAAGGGATCGAGAAGAAGAAGAGCATGTAGACTGGAATAAATGCTTTATTTGCCAGGATAGTTCAAAAACTAGCAAGTTAACGCCACTTCGAAAGACTACAATCGTTGGTGTGAAAACTGTAGCTGAATGTTGCAAAGAAAGAGAGAAATATAATGACGCTAAATATGTTGACTCATTCTCAAGAATCAGAAAATATTCTGTACCGGAGCATGTCGAAAAGATTCAATGGCACAAATTCTGCTATAGTGACTTTACTCACGCACAAAAAATAGACAGACTGAAGTCAAGGATTCAGCCACAATCTGTGACTCACGCAGAAGAGATACCCACAACATCAGGTTCCTCAGAGAAATACCATGTCCCAAAGTCACTAAGATCCGCGCACAGTGCTATGGATTGGTCAAAATGCGCTTTCTGCCAGACTGACATTCCTGGAAAAGCTGGTGTCCTGACAAATGTTGAATTTGATCACACATCATCCAGGATGCTTAGTTTGGCCCAATTTGACCCCACCATGCGTCACAGGTTTGCAGGTGTTTCAGACTTGATGGCAGCTGAAGGTAAATATCACCTCAAGTGTTATGTTTCTTTTCGCAGAAAGTATAAAAAGGAGAGTGGAGAGAAAAACCAGTCTCCTGAAAGCATCTGTTTCAGAAATGTGATGAACCAGCTTGAGAAAGAGCTGCAGAAGGGACATGTGTTTACCCTGAAAAACATCTGGGAACACTACAGCATGCTGTTATTGAATGATTTTGGAATTGAGGCTGGAGCCTACAAAAGCTACAATTTCAAGCAGAAAGTGGAGGTTCACTTTGGTAGTGACAAGGTGACATTCGTGCAGCCATTGGATGTCACAAAACCCCTCATAGTTGCGTCCTCAACTGTGACAAAGTTTGCCATGAGAACCGCCGTGAATGATTTATCTGAAGAAGGTGAAAGTTCTGAAGAAGATGAATTGGCCCAGTGCAGTCTGCCTCATCATGAGAACGAAATCCTTAGCTGGATCTTCAGAGTGGGCATAAAGATTTACAGTGACGTAAAACACTCTCCAGGGCATAGCATTATCGGTGGACTGAACACAGAAAATGCAGAGCGAATTGTACCTGAAACCCTGTACATGCTTGTAAAGCTTCTTTGTGGTGGTGACAGCACTGACAAGATGGACAATGAAGAAGCGGATGAGACAGATACCAAGAACAAAGTTCTGAGTATCTGCCAAGACATTATTCATGTGGCTTCAGGAGGCAAAAAACTGACCCCCAAACACCTGGGCCTTGGCCTTGCTCTTCACCAGGCTACACGCTCAAAAGAACCACATCTACCTGCACCTGAGAACTGTGGGTGGGAACAGGTCGTCAAAGATGGCAACGAGACATTTCAGCCGCGACTCATGACTGCACAGCCTATTACTGCTTACTGTGTAGAACTGACGACATGCAAATGCCGTGGGTCATGCTCAACTCGACGGTGCAAATGTACACGGAATGGACTGCCTTGCACGAAAGCATGTGGATGCAAAGCCCTTTGTAGGAACCCGTTCAGTGTACAAGCCGATCAATAGCTCTGAAAATTGTACTTGGGTGTTCTCACAACACTTTTCTCTTCTGCAAAGCAACGTAATTTTGTGTTAGAAAGAATCTGACAGCTGTTGAAATAACCTTTGAGTGACTGTAAACCCATCTCCATCAATAGTGCTAAACATTTTCTTTTTCACATTTGTTGCTCGTATGTGCATTTTCAATTTCGTCTTTAAGTTGTCAATTATGTGAAAAGTTGTGATCCAGTACAAAAATAAAGGACAAAATAGTGTTCCTCGTGTCAGATTACATAGTATTTCACAATCATGACAAATTTCTGGCTAGTACAATTTGCAGTAAGAAAAAGACTAAATCTGATGGCGGCCATTTTGATTACTGTCATGGCGGCCATAATATTCAGATGCAGACTTGGCAACAAGTGGAACTAGACTTGGTCATGCCTAGACTCTTCAAAAACACCAGTTGCACCATTCTAACATGAAATCAGCAGCGAACCTATTTTCTAGGCTAGCTACAGATTTTGGCTTCTAGACTATAGTCTGGAGGCCAATCTCAAAAAGAGGACTAGAAAAGGTGGTCGAGTAACATTTCTGTTGCAAGCCGGCAACGTATGGGGAGTTGATGTAGAATCCTTCCTGGGTCAGAAAAACATTGTGAGCACCCTGGGAACAGATTTAAAGTGCCTTGTAAACAAGGAGTTATAAGGGTACCTCATAATCGCCATCTTTCAATCCAGAGTATTTGTAGGTTTTTAATTTCCCAATAATACTGTGATGTTCCTGATGCTAACACACGTAACATATTTTATACATGTACATATACATTCAATATCTCTTTGAATTGTTTCCTTTATGCAAAGGGCTTTCACAGACACAAAATATACACAAATGAGCTCGATGCAACATTCTAAAACATAACCGTTGTGACCTTTAATATTCTAATCAGGCGAGTTACGATCGGTCATTGTTATTTTTTTTTTTTTTTTTTTTTTTTGTATACCTTGGTCGAGGCTCGTATGAGAGCTAACACACAACTCACAGCAAGGAGGCATGAGACAAGAGGGGCGGGAGTGGAAGGGACAAAACATTGGGGAACAGACACAGGTGAACTGTGGAAGGGAGAGGGATGGGGATGGGACGGGGAACATGGCGAGGGGAAGATGGACATTAAAGGGACTTTCAGGAAGGAAAGCAGGAGAATTGAAGGAAGTGGGCTTGGGTGGATTATCGGGGTAGAAAAGATCGAGGATTTGGATGGGGAAGATAAGAGGTGGTGGTGAACAGCTGTTTTGAAAGCCTGAAGGGAAGAATGGGAAAGAATAGAGTGAGGAAGTTTATTCCAAAGGCGGGAAAAAAGAGGAATGAAAGAGTGAAGATGAGCAGTGATTCGTGATTTTGGTAGTTTTACCAGAAGGGGGTTGTTGGCGGACCTTGAGCGCCCTGTGGAAATGTGGTTGGGACAAATCGCAGAGAGAGCAGGGGGGGCAAGGCTGGAGAGGAGTCGGTAGAAGACAGAAAGACCACCGACCAACCTGCGGTGATTGAGTGAGAGGCCCAAAGACTCAGCTTCATTGCGGGAGATGCCAATGATCTTAAAAGCCCTGGTTTCGACAGCGTGAAGTCGAGAAAGGTGGGAGGCAGGAGCACCAGCCCAGAGGGGAGAGCAGTACTCCATCAGGCTACGGACAAAAGCTTTGTAAGTGGTCAGGAGCTCAAGAGGGCCGAGGAAGGACTTTGCACGACGGAGGATTCCAGACGGCGACTGGCTTTTGAGGCAAGGTTGGAAATGTGACTTTCCCAGGAAAGGTCATGGCAGATAGTGAGACCCAGAAGCTTGAAAGAAAAGACTTCTTCCAGAGGATTGTTGAGAAAGTGGATGGGGGGGTTTTGTAAACGGTCCTTTCGAAGAGACATAGTGAGAGTGTGAGATTTGTCTGGATTGAAAGACATGTTCCACGTGTTGGACCAGTTTGTGATTTTATCCAGATCTGCAGTGAGCGAAGAAGCTGCTGCTTGCCGGGCTGAGGGATGACAGATGGTACGGCAGAGGGTTGAGTCATCGGCAAAGAGAAATAGAGGATTTTCCAGAGAGTCCGAGAGATCATTGATGAAAACCAGAAAAAGAACAGGGCCCAGAACGCTACCTTGAGGAACTCCAGCCTGCACAGGAAGAGGGGATGAAAGAACTCCATTTAGGGCCACACGTTGACTGCGACAGGAGAGGAAGTCTGCGAGCCATGAGTGGAGATGGCCTTGAATACCATGGGCAGAGAGTTTGGTGAGTAGGGCAGGGTGCCAGACTGTGTCAAAAGCACGTAATATGTCCAGGGATACGGCTCGGATTTCCTGTCTGGCATTGAGGACCTCCATCCATTGATGGGAGAGCAGTAGCAGCATATCTAGGGTAGAGTGACCTGGTCTGAAACCAAATTGATGATTGGAAATCAAGCCATTGGAGAAGAGGAAGGATTTCATGTCTGAAGCGATGATGGATTCCATAACCTTGCTGATGATTGGGAGAAGGCTGATTGGTCTATAGTTACAGGGATCTGTTTTTGCACCTTTTTTATGCAGGGCAGTGATGTTAGCAGATTTCCAAGCAGATGGCTGTTGCAATATTGTTGTTATTGGGGTTTTGTCCACCGTTCATGACATTTGTAAGCTTTTGTACACTTTAGTCTTATCCTGTTGCAAGAACATTGTCCTGCTGCACTGACGTCAAGTTGGTGTACATCCACAAGTTGTGATGTCCACACACTCAGCAGAAAGGCTCTCTTTGGTCATCAGTAGAGGCAATATTTTGTTTTGATCAAAGTAGCAACCACATGTTGTTGGACAAGGAAGCTCTGGATTTGACGCCAAAGACTTCTGCCACACTAACGCTTGGGAGTGTGCTCGGCGGATGTACAGAAGTAGGACATCACGGGTTGGTGGCAGATTTTCTTGCCTGCACTTGCCCTTTCAGAACTGGGTGCATCTTAGATTGTGAATTGACTTTGTGTCTCCTGCTGGTTCATATCGTTTAAATACAAAGTCCTCACATCTGGTCAGCGCATGTGCATCTTGTATGTGTCCTACCCCTGACTGGGAAAGAAGGTGAGGATGCTTCTTCCAAGATGACCCATTTGAGGTTCCAGTAAACTGGCTTGTGGTGTCACATCCCGTAATGGCATGAAAACCCAACAGTCTATCCTTGATATCATCTGGGCATTTTACATCATGCACTGCAATGTAGCGGCGTGTTTTTTTTATGTGCCAGCTTTCATCCAGAGCTCTTTGCTAAGTCGAGGGCAGAAGGCAACCAGTAGCAATAGAACATCTCGATCACTGCTTGTGACTGATTCTCTCATAGCCTTCTGACTTTGCCTCAAAGACATGCATAACCATGTGAGTGTCTGCCTCCTCATAGGATCAAGTGAGGTGGTCCATGCTTCTTCAGGTTGAGGACACAGCATTATCATCACTCCCACCACTGACTTCCGTTTCTTTGTTGCCAAGAGGTGCTTGAGTTCGTTCTTGAGGAACACAGCAAGGGATTCTTTGTTTTCATTTCGGTCAATGAAGACTTTCCACTTCACAGGCATTTTGAGGTTCCTGCTGTTGATTTCCCATCTTATCCCTCTACCTTTCCCATTTTGGGGCTTTCTGGTTGCATCCTCGATTGAGTTTTGTATGTCACGGTCAAACACTACATCTACTCTGGTACATGGCTCTTTGAAATTGGAGTTGATCATCACAATAAAAGCATCACAATATTCTCCAAAGTTCTGGGCACCCTTGGGTTTTCCCATCGCCTGAACTGCTGCCATACCATCGATCACTGTGCATGTTATCTGGGATAGTGGCAGACCTGTCTGTGAAATGTCTTCTTCCAAAAAAAGGAGTAGTTGAGCTTTGTTTCCTGCTATCAGGTTTCTCTCACTTGTAGCCAGTGCTGGAGGAACACTGCACAGTTCTTTCCTCGGGAGCTTGCCAGCATCAATCTCTCGATCGGCTTCCGTTGATACAATAAGGTGGCAGAACAAATCTCGATCAGCCTTGATGACTGCAGTCTTTTGCTTTGGTTTATCTGTTGCCACCTCTACAGCAAACATGGATGCAAATGTTTCAGATCGGAATGGGTGCATGAAGGCTGGCATTCCTTTCCACTAACTGCTCTGTGACAAATGCCTCCCTAATTCTTTGCCATAATTGTCGTGCATTCAACAGGTCTTGTCAATCGATTCTTGAGGAATGTCACCAGTGGTGAGGTGAAGTAGTTCTGACGATTTCTTGTTGAATACCTGGAATTCCTGGAACTGAGTAGCCAGCTTTGCTGCACATCATCTTCATCTCTTTGTGTTCTGTCCTTTTCTGAGTTCTTTGTGTCTTCCCTCCTCCTCATTGTAATCTATCATTCCAAGCATTTCTCTGGTGCCATCAGCCAACCAGGCTCACCCTATGCAGGTCAGTCCCCAGCGATTGCGTGCTGAATCAGATCGAGTTATTCCAATCAGCCCTCCTGATATTTTGCCACTTTTATTGACATGCTCAAGTCCGAGGTCATCAGGTAATTGGTTGAATCTCTGGTTTGATTCTTTGACAACGAATCCACCTGACTGGAATCCTTCATACACTTCAGGTGCTGTGTCCTCCAACTGCTTCATATCTGCCAAGATGGCACACCCCCATCTCAGTTCATTAACATGATCATTTGCTGCAAACAAAGGTAACATTTCAGAGAAGGACTGCAAATAAATATAAGGCCCATTTGCCATCTCTGATGGCTCTTGTAAACCGAAGAAGAATGGAAACAACATGCATGTATTGCCTCTAGAAGATGTGTGTGGCATTGCCCTCTTGTGCTCTCTCAAACTCTGCCAACAAGGTTTCAACATGCTGAATTTCTTGCAACAGGTTGTGCATTGTGGTCTCTCGAGCCTTGAAATCTGCATCATAGAATTCCTTGGAGAGCTCATCATCTGCTTGCATGACTGAAGCATCAAGTTCCATCTCGGATTATGTGGTTCCATTGCTTGCCTTTGAGATTGTTCTCAGCAGTGTTCTCTCCGTACACTCCACTCTGCACAAGGATGTCCTTTAAGCCAGAATCTACCATGTGCTGCCCAATCACCTTTGCAAAATTAATCTGGATGTGAAACCCTTTGAGCATTACCACCAGATTTTTGCATTCATTTGACTTGTACCATTACAGCATTTTGGTCTTACAAATGCAGCTGTTCATCAAAAGTTAGGACTGTAAATCTCTGTCTCGGGGAAGCTCTCATTCTTTTGTAATTTTGAATCACTGTCCAGAGAGTGTCAAAATCATGCGCAGGCTCATTTACGATTGGCATAGGATTAATAGTTGTCCTTATGGGATTGACGTTTGTCATTAGCTGGTTTAAGCCTGTCCAACCAGGCTCATGCTGATTATCAGGATGTTGAAGTCTGGCAGTGACCTCGGCAATGTTCGTAGCATTGGCCTCTGACACAACACTTGAGTCTGCAGGTTTATACCAGTCCACCACCACAGTTTCTTGGAATCTGGGATCAGGCTTGTTGGTTCCAATATTTGAGGGAAGAATGTCTTTGAAGTCATCAGGAACATCAACATATCGAGAACATGCTGATTCCATGCTCAGCTTTGGTATCTCCCCCTTAGAACATTTCCATGGAAGGCAATTGTTTGATATGCGTGGAAGGTTCCCTTTCCATCAATTGTTTCTTCAATAATGTCTATGTTGTCATTGGCATACCTGATGTCGCCTGCAAAATGAGCATTTGTGAAGTTCATTGGGGGTGATTGTGTTTCCCTCTTCAACATATCCTGCCAGTACTGAATTTGCTTGCTTATGCTGTGTCAACATACCTGACTGAATGGTAGCTTACAGTGACCTGCTGAATATAAAAGCTCCACAAGGTCTTTGGACCTAGTTGCCTGGTGAAATGTCAGTACGTGACCAGGGTGTTTAGGAGTGTGCTTGTGGCTGTCTGAGGACAATAACACAATGTCCTGTGCAATACTCAGTAATCTTGTGCAGTGATCAGCAGCCTTACTTTCCTCATCCAACTCACCCAAAGAGCAGAGAAGTCGAAGAAATAGATACAAACTCTCAGGGACTACACTTTCTGGACTTTGACTGCTAATGTTCCCGATGCAGGTGTGACTTGGTGTGGATTTCATGTCTGCTTTGATTTTGATGGAAACACAGTATAGGCAGCTTCATAGTTCAAGATTTTCGTGTACAGGATATTGGAAATTATCTTCCATTGGGAGGGTGGCTTCATCCTCACTACTTGGCAATTCATCAGCCGTCTTCTTGAAACTTTGGACAGCGATACCCGCTGATACTGCAGTGAAGACTAGCATTGATACCTGTGGATTGAGGGACTGCACAAAGTCAGCTTGTCCACCATGAGATTGCTTCATTTTGTTACAGTCCTGCTCCAAATTATTTCCCATGGTGGCAACATTGTTTTTCTGGTCGAGGAAGCTCTCCGCTTTCAGAATAACTCTGTTGCTGGCTTATAACAGAAATGCTATGCCAAGGTCACATTTTTGACAATGGCCTCCAAACTATCTGCAGACCTTGATAGAATCAGGAGTTGGTCCAGCACTTGGAATATGTCCTTCCACCCAACAAATCCCACATACTCACCCTGGCTCTCCGAAAGGACCGTCTGGCAAACCCTTCCATCTACTTCCTCAACAAATCACTTGAAAAGGTTAAGTCACTTCAATTTTGGGTCTCACCATCAGCCACGATCTTTCTTGGCCAGACCATATTCCAAGATGGACTTCAAAGCCAGCCGCTGACTGGGTATTCTTCATTATGCAAGGTCTTTCATTGGCCAATCTGTATGTTTGACAACCTTTAAGGCCTTCATTATTCGCTTGATGCAGTACTACTCTTCACTTTGGGCTGGCACCCCTGCCTCACACCTTGCCCTTCTTAATGCCATGGAAAGGAAGGCCATCAAAAAAGTAAGGGATGCACAGTGATGAAGCTGAGTGTCTTGGTCTGTTACTCTTGCATCACAGGCAGATTGGTGGCCTCTCTGTATTCTACCGCTTCCTTTTTGGCCTTGCGCCCTCTGCCCTCTCTTGGCTTTGTCCTTCCCAGTTTACTGCAGGGTACACACGTTCTTCTTGTTAAACTCCAAAAATCCAGGCTCATTGCTCACCTTCACTCATTTGTTCCTCTTTTCTCTCACCTGTGGGAGCCAACTTCCCCAGTCTGTTCAGTCCCATTCTTCCCTCCAGGGCTTCAAGACTGCTGTTAACCACGACCTCAGGTCCCTTCGACCCCAAAATTACTCCATTCCTAAACACTCCCCCTTTTTTTTTTTTAGATTATTGTGATTTTTTCCCCCTCTCCCTCACATCTTTTCATTTGTTAGTTGTTGGTTGATCTTGTTCTCCTTTTTCATTTCATCCCCACTTTCCCCTTTCTCTTCTTGCTATGTTTAATTCAGCTTGTTCACTTCCATGTGTCCTCCCCCTCCCTCTGATCTCACTCTCGCTCTACTGATGGTGTTTCCCCCTTCCATTCTGCTTGAGCTCTTCCATGAGTCTCCATAACGTATACAAAAAAATAAAAAATGAAGCACGAGTCGTGTGGAAAGTCAAATACAGCACTCACAAAAATTATTGAACACGCACTTACGCTGCCTTTTATATACAAAGTCAAGGTCAAATTTGAACTACCCTGTTATTACTATTATTATTTTTACTCTCTATTTATTAATGTTGTCATTGTAAATAGAGTACATGTATTATTCGTATTTTATATACCACTTCTACTACTACACGACTATTACTAATGTTTGTCTTTTGTTTGTGTTTGTATGGCAGGCTTCGTACGTCTCTCTGGCTCTTAAGTGTCTCATCAGTTTGTCGACCCTCATCCTCTTGGGGCTCATCGGGGTCTACCATGCTCGTGAGATACAGGTACAGGCATCTATAGAGCTGAGTAGTAACAATCATGGCTAAAATGCTCATTTATGTTGGAGGCGTTAAATATTTTGAACGATGGAAAAGTAAGACTTTTCAACCATAAAATAATAACTGAGCTTGAACTTTCTTAGCAACAAAAGTAATGCTCAAAGAAAATACGTGTGATCTCACAAGACAGCTTACACAACCTCACTTGTTCCTCTTTGCTCCATTGTTACCATTCGACCTCTATTGTTCAGTTCTTCCAGCCTTCGAACCCAGTGTACATAGCTGTAGGTACGTGTATGTACTTTGTATGTGCAGTAGATGCTCGTTAAGGCCCTGTCACACCTTGACGATTTAGCCAGCGTATGCCTGACGTATGAAAATTTGGGTAAAACGCTGGCACATGTCGAATACGTTGTGGGTAAGTTTGCATACGTCGTAGTGTGCTGGCATTCGTCGTAGTACGCCGAGCTGTTAGACAAATTTTCCATGCTTGAAATTTTTTGACGTATGCCAACGTATGACTCACACATTCTGCATTATACCGGCCATAAGTTGTAGGCACGTTACGCAATCGTTGACACACGTCGACGCACGTTACTTGTAAGTTACTCATAAGTCGAAACACGTCGAGGTAATGTTTAGCGTACCCGAAACTTATTTCTAACCTATGAGTAACGTGTTGTAGGCACGTTACGCGATCATTGACACACGTCCACACACGTTACTTGTAAGTTACTCATAAGTCAAAACACGTCAAGGTAATGGTTAACGTGAGTGTTCCAGACTCCCTCTTTTTTTTTTTGTTTTGTTTGTTTTTTTTTTCTTCGGTATGACGGTGATGTTGACACTTCGATTTCTAGTGCGGTTATAATATAATATAATTAATAGGCTGCCGCTCAACAATTTAAATCATAACCGCACTAGAAATCGAAGTGTCAACATCACCGACATACCGAAGAAAAAAAAAAAGAAAAAAGAAAAAAAAACAGGGAGTCTGGAACACTGACGCTAAGGCCAAAGTCACATTTGCTCTACGGCGAGGATACGGCGGCCGTACACCCTCTGAATTGACAGAAATGTGCGGCGGCCGCAGAGTTTCTGCGGTGGCCTCAGGGTGGCCCTACGCCGTATGGCTATATTTTACAGGCCGTAGGGTCGCCGTGGAATTATAGCGCGGAGTTATAACTTTTTTCATTTCTATATTCACCGTAGCAATTCGACAAGCCGAACAAAACAAAAGAACTGGTAAAAAAAAGAAAAGAAAAAAGAAAGAACCCACTCATTACCGTCCGTCTGGCCGCACGTTCGCCTTAGGGTCCCCCTGCGGTCGCCTTGCGGGCACCTTGCGTCTGCCTTGAAAATTATATGGCTGCCGCAGGAACGCCCTAAGGTCACCGTGCGACATCAAATCAAAGACCGTACGGCAACCCCACGTTTTTGGTCTCCACAAATTATAAATACGCCATGCAGCTCCCCGACAAATAAAAACATATGTGACTGCTACATTGTGTGACCGTGGAAATACTGCGGCCGCCCTATAATTGCTAGTGGCCGTAGATTTTGTAGACCCTACGGCCGCCGTGCTAAATGTGACTTAGGCCTAACCATTACCTTGACGTGTTTCGAATTATGAGTAACGTACAAGTAGCGTGTGTCGACGTGTGTCAACGATCGCGTAACGTGCCTACCACTTATGGCCAGTGTATGCGGAACGTGTGTCATACGCCGAGTACGTCGATAAATTTTCAACATGCTGAAAATTTCTCGACATACTCTGTGTATGACGACGTATGCCAGTGTACTACGATGTATGCCAGCGTGCTCTTAACGTATACAAAACTTCCCCCTAACGTATTCGACGTGTGCCAGCTTGGTTCGGCAAATTTTTCATACGTCGGCATACGCTGGCTAAAACGTCAAGGTGTGGCAGCGGCTTCACACTTCGATGTCTAGTGTGGTTATGATTTGAATCGTCGAGCCACAGCCTATGAATAGCCTACGCCACGTGATCGTCGGCGATACGCTGCCGCGCTATGCATAAGTTACACTATCGTTGGGCATAGGTTGTGAACGCCGACAACACGCTCAGCATTCGTTGGTATAAGTTATCTATATGTGATTGAAACGTTCTGTGTACGTTACTAATACGTTATGCATACGTCCAACTCGTTATGAATACGTCCAAAACCGGGAAAAAACATCAATAGTTCAGCGTACGCCAGCGTTTTGCATACATTTTGATACCTTGCCATACGCTGGCTAAAACGTCAAGGTGTGACAGGGCCTTTAACACTAATATAATTAATCTTTGATATTATTATTGATCAAACAATAGTAAAAATAATTATTTTATTTTATTTTTTTCTTATGCTTGTTTTTCAGTTTTTAAAAAGAAATTATAGATTGTGAATAATTTATCGTCCCCTCGTAATTTACTTTTAATATTGTTCTTGATGAACTAAACTGAACGGTAACAGAAACGACACAGGCATGTTTTAATCATTCAGGCATTTACCTTCATGCTCCTGTCGTTTTCGACTGTTATCTGTGCCTAATTCAATTCACATGTTTAATCCTAATGCGAATATAATGTAATGCACCCTTTTTGAATCGAATTGGCAGTGGATGAAAAATTTCCATGCTTCATGTGGCAATAGAAAAAAAAAAATTTAAATGATGGGCAGAATGCCTCCTCCTGCACCAAAGTTCCTCGTGTATCTGTATCGTTGTGTAATGTGAACAGGAAGAAAAGGGGAGGGGAGAAAGTTGGGGTTTCGGGAGGTGGTGTTGGTGACTTGCAGTTGGGAGGGGGATGGGGTTGAGGACTTGACATCTCATTTTAAATTATGTGGAATTTCAGCGAGCCCCCTGCTCATGAATAATATTCTTGTAACTTTTATCTTGCAATTAAATGAATGAGGAGTCTTTTTGTTTGTTTTTTTTGTACCATATGCTGTACAACCTTTTTAAGAATCCACTTGCAATCTGTATAATATTAAAACTCAAACAGTACTTGGAAGAGCTCATACCTCCGCCATGCTGAACAGTTTACGTTTCATAATCGCACTGATAGGCCGGACCTGCATCTTGACCTGAACCAAAATCTAATCAGCTGGTTCTTGTCACCTATGCAACTCATCCACCAAGTTTTGTCACAATCCCTCTCCAACTTTTTGAAATATTTTGCTGTGTTTTGTTTTTGGCCTTATCTCTCTTTGGTGAAAAGTCATCACTTAAAAAATATAAAACATTTTCTTTCCAGTTCTGGATCTAGATCTTCACCAAAATTAAATAAATTGTGATGTTGATGTCGGTTATATATGAATAATCCTTGTCATACATACACCCAACCTGCCCACCAAATTTAGGCCGAATCCGTCCATAACTTTTTGAGATATCCTGCTCACAGAAGACAGACAAACAGGGGTGAAAACATAACCTCCGTCCACCTTCGGTGATGGAGGTCACTCACTTAACCCACTGGATGAAGACCTCGATCTAGCCCGGAAAACGATTTTCGTGGCTCCAATCTTAAAACGATTGAAACATGATTGTTTTTTTAGATTTTGATCTCAAGAATCTGAATCTGCCTGATTAGTTGTTCAAAAACCTGCAGTGAAAACAGTATTCCTTATTAACGAAGCAGTTCCCGTCACGAGTGTGAAAGGGCTAGATTCAACAAAACTGGCGCTATTGGCTGATTGCAACAGATCCTGATTGAGGTAAACTTGTCATTTCATTGAGGAAAACTCGTCATTTCAGGGTCTTCGTTCCTTGGTTACGTGTTACCTTACCATTGGCACAGCAACCCTAATTAGGGGTCCTGCACTCAACAGCCACCCATCTATTTATTATGTGGCCAAGCGAACCATGGATGGCTATTGGCTAATCACCGAGCCAATCAGTGGGGCAAAACTTCCCGTCTTACTAAACTTCCACACGATGTCAGACCAATGGAGGAAAGGACAAAAGTGAGCAGGTCAGAAACGTTTAACAGTGTAACAAGTACATTTATTCAACAAGCACGACGAGATTGATTCAATCAGCAATGGCAGGTATTGAAGATGGCAATCATGAGCATGTATTTATGATGAATGGACAGAAATCGCAATGGAAAGGCACAATATAACGGTAATTATTCGTAATGCTTACAGAGCCCACTTACACAGTCTTAACCTAGTCCATACACAGGACATGGTGCACCATCAATCATTCTGCAGAAATGTAGATAGAAAGAAAGAAGGTAGAGTGCAGAATGGAGCATGGGTACGGTTTCTGCTTCACCTTACACAGATGCGTGTAAGCTCGTGCCTCGTGCAGCGTGCAAGCTTCCCTTGGTGGTTCTCCCAGTCCGAACAGGCAGACGTGAGTGCAGGCTTAGCCTTGGCCTTGGACGAAGGACTTGTGGTCAGGAGAGCTTGATGGATGAGAACGAGATGAACCAAAAGTCCCGGCACATGAGACGAGTCGAGTTTGCTCCTGGCAAATAACATGATTCAATATGTCCTGGCAAATGAAATGAGTGGAGAGCACTCCTGGCAGGTGACGTGTGGTGGATTGGAGCACTACGAGATAAAACCTTCCGGCAGAAGGGGCAAGTGGAGTATCGAATGTCAAGAGCTCCTGACAGGTGAGAAGAGTGGAGAATTGAAGTGTCCGGCAGACCGAAGCGCTTATGAGATCGAGACGTGATGAATCGGATGCTTGGTTCACAAGAACGCTTGCCGATCGATGTACGTGGAAAGTCCTCGAGAGCAGAGCCGAGATCTCCGTGGAAAAGGCGCCCAGAATCTCTTGAGCATGAAGAGTTCCAGCCTTTTACCACCAATTTCATCCACTCTCCATGGAGGTCGAACCAATCTGCCTTTTTCAACCAACTTCATTCACTCGTTTTCACATCCTCTCTGTACAGAGGTCAAACTGATCTGCTGCTTTTTACAACTACTGAGAGGGGGTGTGGTTGTTCTTGTTGTTGTCCATTTAACGCACGATGACGTCAGCTGCAGCTTTTGGTCAGCTGCAACTGTTGCAGCATTCTTGATGATCCTTTAGATCTAATGGTAGCCTTTATTGTGTCTTAAATGGGAGTTTTTCAGGCAATGAAAATAAAAGTCTATTTAATTCCACAGTGTGCTAGCATCGATTATAATTAATGTCTTGTAAGAGTTTTCAGGTAATTCAGGTCCATTGTTTTGAACAAATAGGTAATTCATGATGTATGGACTCTCGTGAAAGGGGGATGGTTTCAGATGTGGAATGGAAAAGGATGGAGGGAGGTTTGAAGGGATGATGTAAAGTGAGGGGTTTGAGGCAAAAGGATGATGGGAGGGGTTTGAGATGGAGGAGTGAAAGGGTGGATTCGGGTGAAGCGAGGTTTCCATCCATACAGGGTTTTAAAGGCAAAGAGTGAGGGACCGGCAATGGCTGGGAAGCTGGAGTTAAAGAAGTGTCAAAAGATGGATTGATAGATGGAGGGATTAAAGAGAAATTGAACATGCTAACTCAAGATGCATCTCTCTCCCAAAATATCCCTCTATGCAAAAGCCCAAGGATCTGTCTCACATAAATTAAAGGAATATCTGTCTGGGAAAAAAATCTTCCCAGAAATCTTCCTGAATATATGGGGGTCTTTTTCATCACCGCAACAGTATCTAATGTTCACGATCCATTAAAGGTGTTCACATCTTAATACATCAATTGAATAAAATATTTATTTCCATGCAAAGATTGTGGAATGTTAATTAAATACGCTCATGAATTGAAAGCCAGAAATCCGAATACCCTAATTTTAATGTTCCGAAGCTGGCAGTTAAAGTGGTATTTTACATTGAATCTGCATCCCACAAAGTAGTTGAACTTTATCCATCTTGAAAGTAAATAAAACATGTTTCACACAGTTGGAAATGATCAATTCGTTCAATGATTATTATTGACTCAGACAAATATGAAGGGAACAACAAACGGACTCCAAAACCACTGTCTTTCCTGAATTGCAATATCCATAATGAATATTCCAGAACCAAGTTATATCATTTGAAGTAGATCTACAAACTATAAATCATCGGAATCCGGCAGATCACTGTCTGCATCCTCCAAAATAGAGTCTTCAAGAACCGTTGGTGAGGTATTTTCCCAATTGGCGCAGCAACATAAATCGGTGCAAGAAATACCATTTGACTTGCAAGAACAAACATTGCAATGACACTTTGGTTTCTCGCAGCCACGATGTATGCGATTGAGAATTTCTGGGGGAGCATGTAGATCCTTCATCCAGCGAATTGTGGGTTCATCATCTTGTAATTTCCAACCGTGTTTGGATGGATCAGGTGGCTTGACAAAATTGGGCAGGTGATTTGCGATACAATGCCATCTGATAATTGGCACATTGGGTTTGGAGATGCAGACAATCCGATGTTTGAGGTTGAGATCGTTCACTTTACGATTTTGCACTGAACAAGCAGTAGCGGACTTCATTTACACTGTCAATGCTCTCAACACAAAGATCGCAAATGAAGGACTCCATCGATTTCGAGAAATAGTCGGTCATGATGAAATTCACACCAATGAGTGCAAATGCATCCTGGAACGTCTCTTTCTTCAAAAGAAGAATGAATGGCTTCTTCTTACCGATGCCGTGGAATCCGATCGAACTATCACACCCAGCAAAAACGTGAATTCCGATCAAAGCATCACAAACTTTCTGACCCAGTTCTTCGGGCAAGCCGATCCACATTCAGGAGTTGTTCTTTTCCTCTTGGTCCCTTGTTGACCTACAAATGACATTGCAGCTAAGATTTCAGATTCAAAGCTATAATAGCAACGTCTGTGTCTGGCGTTTGAATCACGATGCCAGAATAAGTGAGGGGAGCATGTTGGCAGTGAAGGAGCATGCGTGTGTCCACTTCCACTTGGTCACTTTACACAATGAGTACTTTTTCTACAAGAAGGACATTGCCCTCCTCACGTAATGATGAACAGCGCTCGCCATGAGTCGTATCAAATTAAATGCTACTGAACTTGAATGGAGGTAGTCTTGACCATGCTGAATAGAGAAATTTGATCAAAGTTTCCTTATTGTTCCCATTGTGAAGGAAGTTGACACACTGGCCAGGTATTTTCAGATCCGGGCGATATATGCGATGAAGCTCGATGGATCCTTGTGATTTAATTTTTTTTCCTTCTGGTATGTTCAGGGAACTTGATGCTGGTCACAGGACATCAGGTCAGGTCAGGCCAGATTAGATCTGTGACTTGCTACAGGTATTATGAAAACTTGCACTAACCTGTTCCATGGTCGGGTTGTCGGCGACTAAACCGTCTCCCCCACCAGGTTTTTTGGTGAGGAGGGTGTTTGGATATGGACACCCAGCAGGATTAAAAACAAAACCTGTCAAAGGGCGGAGGAGCTCCTTGTGAGCCAACGGCTATCCATATATAGTGCCCAACTGTGTCTGCGGATGTCCTCGTGCAGTTGGGTTACTTCTTATTAGGAGGTTGGTGGCAGGATTTGCACTCCGGCCACCGTAAAACCCTTCATTCCGCAAAACACAAAAACGCAAAGAAATCTGAAAACCCACTCCGTGGGAGTACCTCCTGTGCAGCTTCCCTTCGCAGGGCAGCTCACCGGATGACGGGATTGGGGCAACGCCTTCAGGACCCCCAATCTTTGATGATAGGAGGGAAACCAGGATTAAAAACAAAACCTGTCAAAGGGCGGAGGAGCTCCTTGTGAGCCCACGGCCATCCATATCTAGTGCCCAACTGTGTCTGCGGACGTCCTCCTGCAGTTGGGTTACTTCTTATTAGGAGGTTGGTGGCAGGATTTGCACTCCAGCCACCGTAAAACGCTTCATTCCGCAAAACGCAAAAACGCAAAAAAATCTGAAAACCCACTCCGTGGGAGTACCTCCTGTGCAGCTTCCCTTCGCAGGGCAGCTCACCGGATGATGGGATTGGGGCAAAGCCTCCGGGACCCCCAATCTTTGATAGGAGGGAAACCACGGGGTAACATCCCTGGGTCAGATTGCGGGAGAGTGTGTCGGAGTGGTGCTGAGGTGTCGTCCACCAGACGGCGGTCTCCTTGGGTTAACCTGAGGCGGTCCCTTCGGGTGGGTGCCTGGAATGTCCTATCCCTAAGAGAGGATGATCACCTGTCTCTGTTATCATCTGAGCTCAAGCGTTTGGACATCGGGATTGCAGCTCTCTCTGAGGTTCGGAGACCGGATTGCGGCGAGATAATGGTGGGTGGTTACACCTACTATTGGTCTGGTCGCTCTGATGGTTACCATACCCAAGGAGTTGCTGTAGCTGTGTCCACTAAGCTGACCCCAATGATAATTGAGGTAACACCGGTCAACGAGCGTATTATGAGATTAAGGATTCGTCACTCCTTAGGTGTCATTTCCCTGGTCTCTATTTATGCTCCGACTGAGGCGAGCGATCTTACCGTGAAGGATGCATTCTATGCCACACTCGAGTCTGTGGTTGATCAGTGCCCCAGACGAGATACACTTCTAGTCTTGGGGGATTTCAATGCATCGACTGGAACTGATAGGGATGGTTATGAGGTGTGTGTTGGTCCCCATGGGTCAGGAACTATGAACCAGAATAGCACTAAGTTCCTTGACTTTGCAAGAAGTCATGGACTTAGGGTGGCTGGTTCATGGTTTCAGCGCCCGCAAGCTCATCGCTGGACTTGGTATTCCAACGCTGGCGGTGTGGCAAAGGAGATTGACCATGTCCTCATTGACGGTCGTTGGAGGATGATCCAGAACTGCAGGGTTCTACCGGAGTGCTCAGTTCCTCAATACTGACCACAGGCTTGTTGTAGCAACTCTAAAGCTGCACCTTAAATCCTGGAGAATGGTACCATCCCAGCCTAGGCTGGATGTTGCCAAGCTCAGGGATGAGAGAGTAGCTGAGGAGTTTGCGAACAGGCTGAGTGGACACTTGGGGGGTCTGGGTGCTTTGGGGGTCCTGAAGAGTTGTGGAGCACTCTTCAAGACCACCGTCCTTGATGTTGCCGGTGGATGCCTTGGAGTTCACCGCAGGGCAAAGAAGAATTTTGTCTCTCAAGGGACACTGGATACCATTGACCAGAGTCGCAGGGCCAGGCTGAATGGCAGAGCTGAGCTGTTTAGGGAGCTGAGGCGTAGAACTGTACGTGCACTGAGGGTGGACAAGGAGGGCTATGTGCGAGGAATCTGTGAGGGGGTAGAGCATCACCTGTGGACAGGTGATTCTCGTCCCGCTTACAGGGGAATTCGCGCATTACGTTCATCCAAGCCCATCCCTCGGAGCACTGCAGTTCGAGCAGAGAGTGGTAGGCTCTTGACAGAGGAGTCTGAAGTGAAGGCCCGCTGGGCCGGTTACTTTGAGCGGTTGTACCAGGCTGATCCCCAGCTGTCGAGTTGGACGTCAAGGGTGTTACAATCCCTGTTGCTGACCCTCGAATCAACTGTGGTCCACCATCGCTTGTGGAAACACGGGCTGCGGTGAACCAGTTGAAACGGGGCAAAGCTCCAGGGATCTGTGGCATCCATGCTGAACTTCTCAAGGCTGGTGGAAATGCTGCACTCGTGTCGTTGCATGCAGTTTTGTGCTCTGCCTGGAACACAGGCATCATCCCAACTGACTGGAAGAGGGGCCTTGTTGTCCCTCTCTGGAAAGGGAAGGGTGATCGCCAAGACTGCAACAACCGAGGGGTGACGCTGCTCTCAGTGCCGGGCAAGGTCTTTGCTCGGATAATTCTTGATAGGGTTCGCCACCATCTGCTTGAGCACCAGCGTCCAGAGCAGTCAGGCTTTACACCAAAGAGGTCAACGATTGACCGTATCCTTGCTCTTCGTGTCCTCACTGAACGCAGACGAGAGTTTCGCAGGGCTGCTTGCAGCCTATGTTGATCTCTGTAAGCGTCTGATTCAGTGAATCGGGATGTCCCTCTGGAGGATTCTTGGTCTTCGTGGGGTGCCACCGAAACTGATCGATCTGATGTCTGAACTCTACTCTGGTACTGAGAGTGCTGTGAAGTGTGGTGGTACCGCCTCTGACTTATTTCCAGTTGTTACTGGAGTTCGTCAGGGATGTGTACTTGCCCCCACACTTTTCAGCACTTGTATGGACTGGATTTTTGGGAGGATGTCGGAGAGACCAAGTTGCGGTGCATCGTTTGGCAATGTCAAGATCTCGGACCTTGATTTGCAGATGATGCAGTCATCTTTTGCGGAGACTTTAGACATCCTCTTGGGGCCCTCGAGGTGCTGAATGAGGAGTCGGAGCCGATGGGATTACGGATTTCTTGGGTCAAAACAAAGATCCAGGCTTTCGGTGACATCTTGGATGCTGCTGTCCTGTCTGTGTCTGTTTGTGGTGAGGATGTTGAGGTCGTGGATAGATTCACTTACCTTGGCAGTGATATTCATGTCTCCGCAGGTTGTGAGCCGGAGGTCAATAGACGTCTGGGTCGGGCCTGGGGAGTCATGGATTCACTGGATCATGGCGGGTGGCGCTGCCGGTACCTGTGCGGGAGGACGAAAGTCCGAGTCTTCAGGTCCTTGGTACTTCCAGTCTTGCTCTATGGGTGCGAGACTTGGACTTTGACCAAGGATCTGAGACGGAGACTTAATTCCTTTGGTACCAGGTCTCTTCGGAGAATCCTTGGCTATCGCTGGTCGGATTTTGTGTCCAACGAGCGGTTGCTGAGAGAGACTCGGATGAGATTTGTTACCTGCATAGTCCGTGAGCGTCAGCTGCGGCTGTATGGACATGTGGCTCGTTTTCCTGACGCTGATCCTGCTCACCAGATTCTCTCAGCGAGGGAGTCTCATGAGTGGAGGAGGCCAGTGGGCCGACCACGTGCCTCATGGTTGCAGCAGGTTGACCATCATCTCAAGGAGATGGGGATGGGCCTGGCATCTGCCTGGGGGATGGCCAGACGGAGGCCCCTGGAGTACCGGCGGAAAGTGGACGCAGCAACGCGCTGTTCTGGCACATGCTCCCATACCTGACCTGAACATTCTCGTGTCAGATTGCGGGAGAATGTGTCGGAGTGGTGCTGCGGTGTCGTCCACCAGACAGTGGTCTCCTTGGGTTAACCTGAGGCGGTCCCTTCGGTGGGTGCCTGGAATGTCCAATCCCAGATAGAGGATGATCACCTGTCTCTGTTATCATCTGAGCTCAAGCATTTGGACATCGGTATTGCAGCACTCTCCAAGGTTCGGAGAGCGGATTGCGGTGAGATCATGGCGGGTGGTTACACCGATTATTGTCTGGTCGCTCTGATGGTTATCATGCCCAAGGAGTTGCTGTAGAAGTCCAAGAAGCTATCTCCAATGATAATTGAGGTAACATCGGTCAACAAGCGTATTATGAGACTAAGGATTCATCACTCCTTAGGTGTCATTTCCCTGGTCTCTGTTTATGCTCCGACTGAGGCGAGTGATCTCACCGTAAAGGATGCATTCTACGCCACGCTCGAGTCTGTGGTAGATCAGTGCTGCAGACGAGATACACTTCTCGTCTTGGGGGATTTCAATGGATCAACTGGAACTGATAGGGATGGTTATGAGACATGTGGTCGTCTCCATGGGCCTGGAACTGTGAACGTGAATAGCACTAAGTTCCATGACTTTGCAAGAGGTCATGGACTTAGGGTGGCCAGTTCATGGTTTCAGCACCCACAAGCTCATCGCTGGACTTTGTATTCCAACGCTGGTGGTGTGGCAAAGGAGATTGACCATATCCTCGTTGATGGTCGCTGGAGGGTAATCCAGAATTGCAGGGTCCACCGGAGTGCTCAGTTCCTCAATACTGACCACCGGCTTGTTGTAGCAACTCTTAAGTTGCACCTTAAATCCAGGAGAATGGTACCATCCCAGCCTAGGCTGGATGTTGGCAAGCTCAAGGATGAGAGGGTAGCTGAGGAGTTTGCGAACAAGCAGAGTGGAGACTTAGGGGGTCTGGGTGCTTTGGGAGGTCCCGAAGAGTTGTGGAGTGCCTTCAAGACCACCGTCCTTGATGTTGCCGGTGGATGTCTTGGAACTCACCATAGGGCAAAGAAGAATTTTATCCCGCAAGGGACACTGGATACCATTGACCAGAGTCACAGGGCCAGGCTGAATGGCAGAGCTGAGCTGTTCAGGGAGCTGAGGCGTAAAACTGTACGTGTGCTAAGGGTGGACAAGGAGGCCTATGTGCGAGGAATCTGTGAGGGGGCAGAGCATCACCTGTGGTCAAGTGATTCTTGTCCTGCTTACAGGGGAATTCGTGCGTTGCGTTCATCCAAGCCCATCCCTCGGTGTACTGCAGTTAGAGCAGAGGGTAGTAGGCTCTTGACAGAGGAGTCCGAAGTGAAGATCCGCTGGGCCGGTTACTTTGAGGGGTTGTACCAGGCTGATCCACCAGCTGATGAGTTGGACGTCAGGGGTGTTACAATAACTGTTGCTGACTCTCCAATCAACTGTGGTCCACCTTCGCTTATGGAAACACAGGCTGCGGTGAACTGGTTGAAATGGTGTAAAGCTCCAGGGATCTGTGGTATCCATGGTGAACTTTTCAAGGTTGGTGCAAATGCTGCACTCGTGTCGTTGCATGCAGTTTTGTGCTCTGCCTGGAACACACGCATCATCCCAACTGATTGGAAGAGGGGCCTTGTTGTCCCTCTCTGGAAAAGGAAAGGTGATCGCCAAGACTGCAACAACTACCGAGGGGTGACGCTGCTCTCAGTGCCGGGCAAGGTCTTTGCTCGGATAATTCTTGATAGGTTTGCCACCATCTGCTTGAGCACCAGCATCCAGAGCAGTCAGGCTTTACACCAAAGAGGTCAACGATTGATCATATCCTTGCTCTTTGGGTTCTCATCGAACGCAGACGAGAGTTTCGGCAGGAGCTGCTTGCAGCCTATGTTGATCTCTGTAAAGCATTTGATTCAGTGAATCGGAATGCCCTCTGGAGGATTCTTGGTCTTCGTGGGGTGCCACCAAAACTGATCAATTTGATGTCTGAACTCTACTCTGGTGCTGAGAGTGCTGTGAGATGTGGTGGTACCATCTCTGACTTATTTCCAGTTGTTACTGGAGTTTGTCAGGGGTGTGTACTGGCCTCCACACTTTTCAGCACTTGTATGGACTGGATTCTCGGGAGGATGTCGGAGAGATCAAGCTGCCGTGCATCGTTTGGGAATGTCAAGATCTCTGACCTTCATTTCGCAGATGATGCAGTCATCTTTGCGGAGACTTTAGATATCCTTTTGGGGGCCCTCGAGGTGCTGAATGAGTAGTCGAAGCCGCTGGGATTACGGGTTTCCTGTGTCAAAACTAAGATCCAGGCTTTCAATGATATCTTGGATGCTGCTCTCCTGTCTGTGCCTGTTTGTGGTGAGGATGTTGAGGTCGTGGAGAGATTCACTTACCTTGGCAGTGATATTCATGTCTCTGCTGGTTGTGAGTCAGAGGTCAATCGACGTCTGGGTCGGGCCTGGGATGTCATGGATTCACTGGATAATGGGGTGTGGTGCTGCCGGTACCTGTGCGGGAGGATGAAAGTCCAAGTCTTCAGGTCCTTGGTACTTCCAGTCTTGCTCTATGGATATGAGACTTGGACTCTGCATACTTGGATTTGTTACCTGCATAGTCCGTGAGCATCAGCTGCGGCTGTATGGACATGTGGCTCGTTTTCCTGGCGCTGATCCTGCTCACCAGATTCTCTCAGTGAGGGAGTCTCGTGAGTAGAGGAGGCCAATGGGCCAACCACGTGCCTCGTGGTTGCAGCAGGTTGATCGGCATCTCAAGGCGATGGGGATGGGCCAGGCATCTGCCTGGGGGATGGCCAGATGGAGGCCCTTGGAGTACTGGCGTAAAGTGGACGTAGCGACGCGCTGCTCTGGCGCATGCTCCCATACCTGACCTGACCTGACAGGATTTTGATCAAAAACGATATCGACTCATGGATGCTTCCCTGCTTTACCTCTGTTCATTATCTTTAACAGGATCAGTTGTGTGAATCCCCTGAATGTGGTGGAGAGGAACGCAAGTGATATCGAATGGACGATGTTCCTGCCATAAATAATCAGAGCGGACAACTCTGGTAAAGAGGTAGCAACATCGCTGATGTGATAATCCTCAATGCGATGGAGTAGCTGGAATATATTGTTCTTGATGATTGATCCACCATCTCCACTCGCAAGTGGGGATGGTACGTATACAAGACAGTACGACAATATTTTCCTTTGATGACCATTTCGACTTTGACTCGTCGCCAAGAAGCAAGCAAAAAATCTGTGATCAGTGAGAATTCTGTCTGCACAGGTACCTTTCTGTTTCGAAGCTTTCTTCGACATTGTCGTGAAAGTTGCCAGCTTTACTAGTTTGATCGAGTCATGAAATCCAACATCGATAGACAACAACATAGCATTGATGAAATCCACGAATGCGTTCTCTCCTATTCTTCCTGCATTCATTAAGTTATCTTCACATTCTTGAGATGCCAGAACACCTGACCTGATGTTGATAAAACTCGATATCTCTCTTTGGAAGGGATTGACCACAGCCTCATCACAATCTATCACATCTTTCATGGTGTATTTGTGTGTTTCTCGAATGTTTCTGCCAAGGTCTTAACGCTGACTGGCCTCACCATGTCGACCAACCATAATTTTGCATTGTCAAGTTATCATCGTTCTACCACTTTGGGTGATAAGCCATCGATAAACGGCTGTTCGATTCAGAGAGAACTTTGTGACGCTGCCGGTGCATTTGGTGTCTCTGTTGCAGGTCTGTTCAACGGCTTGATCACAGACTGTGGCAGAGAAGCTGTATGTATTTTGTTGCTACACACTCCATTGTCCATTCAGAATCTGCTCCATCACAGAAGGATGTGATTCGGGCAATTCAGACATCTCTCGCCAATACACAGGCAGAAATTGTGCATAATGCACGTTATCGTATGTAAAAAACACAAACAAACAAACATGCAATCATGGTGCGTAATGAAGCAAGATGCAAGTACCAATCCAAAGTTCTCATCCCACGTAAGAAGAGTAACACCAGCCCAATCATCTCCAGGTACAATCAACACCAAAAGTTGATCTCCAATCAACTCCAAAATGCAAGTGTTTTGATCCTCTTGATCTGTGTCTCGATGAAAGTATCGTATACAGCGAAAATCTCAGGCAATTCCACAACTCTGCAGAGAGCATTGCAAGCGTCAGAGGGAAATATGTCTCTGGAATGAAGTATGAATCTACAGATTTTTGGTTGAAAACTCTTCTGGCAATGATTTCAGATAGGATTTAACACGCAGTCATTTGAGGGTCTCAAATACTACTTTGTGGGCATTGACGGCTCCATTGTAATGTTTGCCTTCCAAAGCTCCGTTGATGGATCCGAGAGCGACAACTCGCGATGCCACTAAAATGTTGCAGAAACCAGCATCTCAAAATCTTTTCTCAATCATGGACGTGAAATGCATACAGGTGTGGAATTCTCCCAGACGCACAATGAGCTTGTTCTTCAACGCTTCTTTTGCCCAGCAAATTTCCTGCACCTTAGCATACATGGCAAGATAGTATACGATCACAGCTTGTTCCTGTCCCAGCTGCTCGGCCAAATCAACACTGCATTGCAAAATCATATACACAGTATTCATGTCAGTTGGTGACACTTCCACAACAGGTAAATAACCGACTGTTGGCTTCACCAAGTTATCATTGCGGTGGAAGCGTGTTTAAACATGTCCAAATTTACAATTGATTGCCCTGAAAGAAAATCCCATGATGACAAACAGTCGGTCTCGGGTTCTATCGGGTTTGAGATGTCGATCAGGTCTTGTCGTTTCCAAGTTGACATTAAGGAATGAGGGTCCATGTCTATTTTGTCCATGATACTCGAGAAGTGAAGATTCACATCGTTCGAGTTCGATCCTGTCTCCGCGCTTCACAGTTCCTCGCCGCGTGAACCATAGCTGGTCCAATACTACGCTGAATAACAAATGATCCCATTTGTACGGTGAGTCGTCCCACAGCCAGATGGTGTCTCTTGATTGATATCAAATATTATCCCACACAAGGATTGTGAAGACGTCACGTGTTATACCTTTCAGAAGGTAAAGGTCCTCTTGCTAAAGTAGCATCTATGCAAGTGCAGTTTCCAATGCTATGACTGTGGAATATTAGGCGCAACGAACCCAATCCATTCAAGAGGTGAATCAATATGGAATATCCATTGAGATGATGGAGTGCCATACTCAAACAGTAAGATTTTGGTGTTGGTTTTCTACCCCCTGGATTGCAGGTATATGACATCTTGGAACAAGGACAGCAGTTTCAGATGAGTGTCCTGCGTTTGAACAAACTAATCCGATGTAGGTTCCACTGAAAATCCACCATTCCAGGCAAGCACGTTGTATAGTGCCATGGGTACAATTGTCTCCGCAGCCTTCACGTCCATATATGATGCATGTGGAGGTCATGGAAATTTTAGGCTTTCACCCACTCCTTCAGCATCATAGGAGAGTAGTAGAGAAGCTGCAGACTAGACTCGGGACGCTGCTTGAGTGTTGTCGAAGGAATAAGAGATGAACTGTCTGTAGCAGACATTTCAGTCTCTGATCCAGATCATGGCGACAATGACAAGAGGCTTTCAATGAAAAGACCAGCATCCTATTTATCGACAGAAACTAATTCGCTTGCGGTTTGCAACGATGTCCGATGGATATTTTGTTTTTCAACCATTGTTTCAAGCGATGAGGTCTGAAAATATCAACAGTAACGCAGACCTTTGTTGTGAGAGATCAGCGATGGAAAATGTGATGAATGAATTAGCCATCAAACAGTGGGTTTTAATTTATATTTAAAGCCAATGAGCTCCAGGATCGAGAGTGGAGCTACAATGTCATCTTCAAGCACTTCACTTACCTGTAACTGGAAGCATCTTTCCCCTCCGAAGTCTCGGCCAGTTCAATAAATATCTTCAGAAGTTAGTTGGCTCATCACCCCACCATTACAAATGATGCTTTCCTCAATCACACTTTCACAGGGAAGCGTGAAAGCCTTCTTCTCGTAGGGTTTTGGTGATTCATTTTTTCCCTCAAAAATATTTAAAGAGTGAATTGATTACAGAAAACCCACAATGATCAATCATAAATAATCGACAATGATGCTGAATGAATTGATTTGAAAACTCATCCCTTTCA
This sequence comes from Eptatretus burgeri, assembly GCF_056783735.1. Taxonomy (NCBI): domain Eukaryota; kingdom Metazoa; phylum Chordata; class Myxini; order Myxiniformes; family Myxinidae; genus Eptatretus; species Eptatretus burgeri. Next base: position 103,725,544 of record NC_140969.1, read on the forward strand.
TGGTTGTTGGTATTCAAACATATGGGACTGGATTTGTTTTTCTGTTTGGTCAAAGCCAACCCCACATGCTTCCCAAAGCAGTCTCATGACAAGGATTATTCTGGCTGGTTTGCCATTGCCTACCCAGCAGTAGTCAGGAGCAGGAATTTAGAATTTCGTCAGGGTGCCAGGTCTCCCCAACTCTTCACTAATGACACAGTGGCATCTTCAATGTCCACCAAATGATGCTGGCAGACAGAACACCACCTTAACATCCATCCACGGGATTTGCTCGCACATTGGTGAATCACCCTGCCTGTGAAACACCAGACTGACAGTTTATAGCAGTTTATAGCTGGGACCGAGATTCGAACCCACCAGGCTCGACAGCTTGGAGACGTGTGTGCTTCCCTCCAGGCCATCCTGCCACATTCAAATATATAGATATCACAAAAAAGGAAAGCCTTCAAAATGAAATACCAACCTGTCTGTTTTAATTTTGCTGTTGTATGTGAACTTTGTGTCTCTCTGATAGCACACTGAATTAAACCGCATTTCAACAGCAATGCTTCGAATGTGTACGAGTATCTGCTCGTCCTCGTTGAGCTCAGCAGCTCTTCTGAGCATTCCTGAAAATGTGATCGACCGCTTTTCATTATAGTCGATATAATCTCGACAAGGCATCCTCAGGTTCATACTCACTAAAACAGTCATCCGACTACTATAATTCAAGGAATATGTTTGCTTGATTGCAAGAGACTCTGATAAGCACTATTGAAACATGCATACATACATGGGGAGTATGCGCCACAGCATGTCGCTGTGTTCACTTTCTGCTGGTACTCCAGGGCCCTCCACCTGGCCATCCCCATCTCTTAGGGATAGGACATTCCAGGCACACACTCGAAGGGACCGCCTAAGGTTAACCCGAGAAGACTGCCGTCTGGTGGACGACACCTCAGCACCACCCCGACATACACTACTGTGTCTATTGGGGAATGAAGTATTTTGTGGTAGCCGGAGTGAAAATCCTGCCACCAACCTCTTTGGGAAGGTAAACAACTGCAGGAGGACGTCCACAGACGCAGTTGGCACCAAATATGGATGGCTATTTTTTGTTTTTTTGTATACCTTGTCGAGGCTTGTACGAGAGCTAACACACAACGCACAGCAAGGAGGGCATGAGACAAGAGGGGTGGGAGAGGGAAGGACAAAATAGTGGAGAACAGAGGCATGAGATCTGTGGAAGGGAGATGGATGGGGTGGGGTACATGGGGTAAACAAGATGGACATTACTGGGACTTTCAGGAAGGAAAGTAGGGAATTTGAAGGGGGTGGGTTTGGGGTGGATTAACGGGGGCAGAAAAGATCTTGGTTTTGGATGGAGGAAGACAAGAAGTGGTGGTGAACGGCTGTTTTGAAGGTCTGGGGGGAAAATGGGATTGAAGAGAATGTGGGAGTTTATTCCAAAGGCGGGGAGAAAAGAGGAATGAAAGAGTGAAGGTGAGCAATGATTCGTGATTTTGGTAGTTTTACCAGGAGGGGGTTGCTGGCGGACCTTGAGCGTCCTGTGGAAATATGGGGGGGGGGGGGTGGGGGCATATCGCAGACAGAGCAGGGGGCTGAGACCAGAGAGGAGACAGTAGAAGACAGAAAGACCACCAACCAACCTGCGGTGAGAGAGCGAGAGACCCAAAGACTCAGCTTCATCACGGGAGATACCAATGATCCTAAATGCCTTGGTTTCCACAGCGTGAAGCTGAGAAAGATGAGAGGCAGGAGTACCAGCCCAGAGGGGAAAGCGGTACTCCATCAGGCTGCGGCAGAAAGCTTTGTATGTGGTTAGCTTTGTATGTACTCAGAAACAATAGATCACAATAGGACAGAGGCACCAATTCATTGGACAAATTTGAAGGAATTTCAAAAGCAATGCTCACCTGCATCAGGTGTTTCTGTCATTCTCAATCGGTCACATTCCCTCTTATGTGTTTGACTTTTTTGGACATGATGCATGACACAGGCAGCACATTTTCTGATCTCTGGGCTCCAGTTAATGTTGAGTTGTCAGAGAAACGCAGTGATCTTCATCACGCTTTCATCAGAGGTTCACCCGACTCAGCGGAACAAGACGTTGTACCTTCTTCCACCAACTTCTTCTCAAGACGCCTCTTGCCACCTTGAATGTTAGCTTTGTTTGTGAACCTCGAGTAACAACGCCGATGATACCCATACTGAGTTGGAATTGGTTCATCAGTCCACAAAGGATCATGCTTGATGGCTATATGGTAATAATCACCTATTTTGACCTCAAGCTCCACCTTCCCACTCTCCATGATTTTTGCCCAGCTCAATCCACTATTAGAGCACACTTTGGAGCAATCTTCCATTGATGGATCATGAATTCAACACTCCATGATGGAAATAATCAGTGCTATTACTATTATTTATTTTTTTTTTACTCTAGAGAAAGCACAACTGTGCTGCACCCAAGATTACAGCTCACCGATTGGTTTTCATTTGAGCTAACATCACACATGCAAATAATTATGGGGAATCGATTGCACAATTGGTGAGGAAAAAACACACTTTTCAAAGTTTTTTTTACAACTCGCTGCAGGTTGTTGAACAAACAAATAAGTAGATTCGGATTTATGAGATCAACATCTCTAAGAAACCGTCGTGTGTGTGTGTGTAGTTCTTAGATGGGCACCACGAGATGAAATTATAGAGACCTTCATCCAGTCACCTAACGATATCCACAACAGTTGCCGTTTTTGTAATGACGTTCTTGCGCACTTTACTGTCTTTGTCACAGTTTTCACCTCCTCCATGAGCCTAAAACGTATGACAAGTTGGAGAAAGGTCATTGGTGCTCAAGGTTGTCCTGATGGGACATGGCCAGAGGAATACAGAGTCCAGACTGTGGGAAAGTTTTGTTGATAAACTTAATGATGTGTTGAATCAGTCCTATTAAACGTGCATGCATTTCATCTAACTCTTGTAGCTGAAGTGTTTATTGAACACGATGGATTGTGTTTGAAATGACAAGGACCATGCACTAACTAGGAGCAACTTATGACCCTCGCGGAAGGAGAGGGTATTGCATTTGGGTCCGTTTGTTTGTCCGCACAGAACTTTCGTGTTTTTCTCCGCAACCGCTTGTCGGATTGAGACAATTTTCACCGTAGGTGCAACTACTCATGTAGGATGTTTTAATGATAACTATGACATCATAGGTCACATGGTGTGGCAGCCATGTTGAAAAAAAGGAAAACCTTGGACCTCTATCTCTGAAACCGTACCAAGGACAAAATTGAAACTTTGCACATGGCAAGTACTCTTCATGGGGAATAAGTGTGATTTAAAAAAAAAAAAGTGACGTCATATGTACCTTCGTTATGACGTCATCGTTGCATGTGTAGGACGCTACATCTGATCAGTATGAACATTTTTAAGGGTCATCTAGGGATAAAATAGTCCACAGAAAAAAAATTTGATGATGTCATTGGTCACCTGATTCAGCACTCATTGTTTTTTTTGTTTTTTTTTAAACCTTCAAAAAAAATCTTCTCTGAAGCGGCTGACCAGATCGTAGCGAAACTTTACACGTATGACCGTCTATCCCTAAGGAACAAAACGTTCACACATATGATGTCATTGGTCACATGCTTTGGCAGCCATATTGGATTTAACCAAAAACATATTTTTTAAAAACTTCTCCAAAATGGCTGGACAGATCGAGGGGAAACTTTACACAAATGTTCCCCAAGCCATGGGTGTACAAGTTTGTTCAGGAATAATTGATGGGTCACATGGTTTGACAGCCATATTGAATTTAAGAAAAATATGAAATCATGCTTTCTCTGGAACCGCTTAATCAATCGACATGAAACTTCACAATTATGATGCAGTATTGATGGAGAATACATATTTTAAATTTCAACTTGATCGGACACATGGTCTGGCAGTCAGAATTTTAATTTTTTTTGATTTGGATTCTTTTTGATTTTTTTTTTTTTGAATAAGGCTCATTTGGCTTTGAGGGTCGAGAAGTGGCAGCTGTTATGTGAACCCTATCCACGTTCCTCTTGATGACTTCATCTTTGCTCTTTTGCTTGTTTAGGTTCCTTCTGATGACTCCAATGCAGGACTACACCTACAGTATTTGGTCTTCCATTTGATTTGAATTGAATGTCTTTTAATCCCATTCTGAATTCAATTGAATAATAATAAAGAACGTCATGGGTCAGGGTGAGGTGTCCAATCAAAGCGGGACATCTTGGTACCCCGTCATCACTGCCAGCAGTTATAAAGTGGCAGTTCTAATTATGTCTCTTATTAATTACGTTACACACTAGTACACAAATGCCACACAAAATACACCACACAAAACTACACAAACACCACACAAGACAAATCCTGGCATGGGTCTGCAATTTCTGATTGCTCTTCTTCTCATTTTGTCTCTGCAGCTCTTCATGGTAGACAATGGTGCAGAAGATTGGCGAATTGCTATGACGTCCCGAAGAGTGTTCTCCATTGCTCTTGAGCTGGTTGTGTGTGGAGTGCATCCACCACCCGGGCACTTCACATTCCACTGGACAGCTCGTATTGCCTTTGATAATGAGCTGAAAACAAAGGTGGCAGACCTGGATGTGCTTTTGTCAGTGCCAATGTTCCTGAGGATCTACCTCCTAGCCAGAGTCATGCTTTTGCACTCAAAGCTCTTTACTGATGCTTCATCTCGAAGCATTGGTGCACTGAACAAAATAAACTTTGACACACGCTTTGTCATGAAGACCCTCATGACTATCTGTCCAGGAACTGTGCTGCTGGTGTTCAGCATCTCCCTGTGGATTATTGCTGCTTGGACATTGCGTGCTTGTGAAAGGTTTGAGTACAGTCTAATTTTGCTTTCAAAAAGTTGCTTTTTGTTGACTTCTAGAATGTGTGTAAGCATTATTGTAGTGGCGTGAGTTTTACTAACGCTTACAACACGTACGAACACAGCTGGTGTACTCGAAGAAAACCCGGCAGGCTCTTTTATTGAACAGCAATCACTTTATTCATTTAAGCTAAGGTCACGGCCTTGTCTCCAGCCTCTCACTCCCAGAATGCCTTCTCCCATTCGTCGAAACCCAGCTCAAAGCTCATTGGTTAGTTTCTATATTGAGTTTCACAGAATACCACAATTATCATCAAGAGATTCAATTGGTATCATGTAATTGAATACAAATCCAAAAGTATATTGACAAAGAGAAGAATGAGATAAACATCTCAGTGCTAAAGGCGCTATCACACCTTGACGATTTAGCCAGCAATGGCAACGTATAAAAATGTATGTAAAACGTTAGCGTACGCTGAAATTTTGATGTTTTTTTTTTAAAGTTTTTGGCGTATTCATAACGAGTTGGTCATATGCATAACATATTAGTAACGTACACAGAACGTTTCGTTGTCTTATAGATAACTGATACCAACGAATGATTAGCCTGTTGTCGGCGTTCACAACCCATGCCTAACGATAGTCTAACTTAGGCATAGCGCGCTGCACGTATCGCCGATGAACTCGTGGTGTCGCCTGTTAAAAACCTGCCGCTCGCCGATTCAAATCATAACCGCCTGAGAATTGGAAGTGTCAACATCGCAGTCACACCTTGACGATTTAGCCAGCGTATGCCGACGTATGAAAAATGTGTCTAAAATGCTGGCACAAGTCGAATATGGTATGGGTAAGTTTGGTTTACGTGAAGAGCACGCTGAAAAACGATGAAGTACACTGTCGTACATCGTAGTACGTCGTGAAATTTCAAGCATCCTGAAAATTTTATGACGCACTCACCGTATTTCTCACATGTTCCGCTACGCTGGGAATAAGTTGTAGGCACGATATGCGATCGTTGACACACGTCGACACAAGTTCCTTGTAAGTTACTCATAAGTCGAAACACGTCGAGGTAATGTTTAGCATACCCGAAACTTATTTTCTCCGTCAAGGCACATTTTCTTTTTTTCTCCTTGGCTCCGTGAAGGCACGTGACAAAATATCTGAAGTTGTTGTTGTTGTTTTTTTTGTTTTTTTTTTAGTCTATCACGAATTTTAAAATATATTCGGACATTTGCTTTTAAGTTTCGGCGTCGCCGTGACAATATCCTCAAACAGAAAATATTCACAGAGGAGGAACTAAGAATAAGACATGAGCAAACTGAAGAGGCAATCGGACGTGACGTAACGGCACGTGACGAAATATCGGAAATTATATATATATATTTTTTTTAAACGCTGCCAATACGCCATTATAGGTAGCTGTAAATTAGAAACATGTTCAGTAAGTTCTGTGGTCGTCCGGAAGACGTCAATCAAATATGTCTACATACGTCAACATGCGTTGGAGGTACGTTACACATAGGTTCAAAGCACGTTACTCATAGGTTAGAAATAAGTTTTGGGTACGCGAAGCATTACCTCGATGTGTTTCGACTTATGAGTAACTTACAAGTAACGTGCCTCGATGTGTGTCAACAATCGCATAACGTGCCTCGACGTGTGTCAACGATCGTGTAACGTGCCTACAACACGTTACTCATAGGTTTTAAATAAGTTTCGGGTACGCTAATCATTACCTCGACGTGTTTCAACTTATGAGTAACTTACAAGTAACGTGTGTCAACGATCGCATAACGTGCCTACAACTTATGGCCAGCATAGCGAAACGTGTGAGTCATACGCTGGCATACGTCGTAAAATTTCAAGCATGCTAAAATTTGAGGACAACCGCAAAGTACAGCGAAGAAAGCCAGCGTACTACGACGTATGGCAGTGTTTTTCAGCGTGCTCTTAATGTTATCAAAACTTACCCATAACGTTTTAGACGTGTGCCAGTGTTTTAGACAAATTTTTCGTTAGTCGGCATACGCTGGCTAAATCGGCAAGGTGTGACAGCGCCTTAAAGACAATGAGAATACTTTGTTTTTAAAGGTGCTTGTAAAATAACACTGATCTACTTTGAATCGATCTTTAATCGGTGTTTAGGGTATTATGTGGATGATTCTGTGTGGACAGAGATCAGGGATTGTAAGAAAAGTAAGATACATGTTGTATGATTTTAAAGGATGCCAGGTGTAATGCAGGAAAGAAGAGTTCATGAATAATTCAGAAGGACATGTGGGAAGGGGAAGAGTATTAATTGTGGTAGATTTTAATTTGCCAGGGATATATTTGGCCCAGGAACAGGAAAGGGTAGAGCAGATGAGGATTTTTTTTTTCTTGATCTTAATTTTGTTTTTATGAACACCATAGAAGGAGGGTCAAGCCCACAACCAAGAGGGGCTCCTTGGGTGAAAAAGCAAAGAAAGAAGATAGGAAAATGTAACAATTAAATGAGATCTAGATGATTGATTTGTGAATTGAATTGTTGCAGGTTGGTAGAAGTTGGGAACACTGCTGTGAAGCTTTTCCAAAGAGAGGCGGTGTGAGAGAAGAAGGAAGGTGATTGTTATGGAGGGAAGGTTGTCACGCAGAAAGGGTGAAGTGCATAAGCTGCATGGGTGTTATGAACAGAATGAGGAAGAAGGAGGGTCAGAAACAGAGTTTGACAGAGCACTGACTGTGGTAGTAACAGTAGAAGAGGCACAGGGAAGACTGCTCAATGGGAGGCCAATGGTTGGAGATGGCTAGAAAAAGTCGGATTGTTAATTGGTCAGACAGCTTTGGCTTGGACGTCATCCAAAATTCCGATGACTGATGGAGAAGTGTCACCCCAGATATGGGAGGAGTATTCTATCACCGGTGTGACTTGGAATTTGTAGTGGGTGGGAAGCTGATGGTTGCTGAAGTATTTTTGAGGTCTGAAGAGTAAACCGAGTTTCTTGGAGGCATATTTGGCGATATTGAGGATGTCATGCTGTCAGGAGAAATTTTTGGAAATGGTGACACAGACTATATTTATAGAGAACTGCTGGAGTTAAGAGCTGAACTTGAGAAGAAGAGGTTGGCTGTGTTGATCTTGCTGGATATAAGGAGGGTTTGAGTGTTTGACTGATTGAAGGAGACAAGGTTTTTGGAGTCCCATTCGAGGATAAGATTGAGATCAGGACTGATGGAAGTAACAGTTGAGAGGTGTTTGGCAGCATGGGACTGGGACGAGGTGTACTGAGATTTATAACTGGTGGAGGAGTGGAGGGTGGAGTCATCAGCAAAGGGATGAGCAGCATTAGTAGCTGTGAGGAGGTCAATAATGAAGAAGAAAAAACGGAGACAGAGAAAAAGGTGAGATGACAGAACCTTGAGGGACACCAGAATGAATGTGCTTGGTGTCAAAAATGGCACCGTCAATGCAGGGAGAGAAAGATCACCCAGTGACGAAGTTGGAACACTTGGAGATGAGTGGAGGCTGATTACTTCACATTAGGAGCTTCATGATTTGCCCTTTATACCAGACGCTGTCAAAGGCTTTGCTGATGTCCAGCACAACAACTCTACTTTCTTTGAAGTGCTCGAGAGCTGAAAACCATTCGTTGGCGAGAGCTGAAGACCATTTGTTGTCAAAGTAGGCCAGGAGGTCACCAGTGGACCTGCTTTGCAGAAGCCATATTGGTGGTTATTGAGGAGAGAGCAGGATTTGTGGTGGGTTAAAAGTTGCTTATGAATGAGAGACTCCATGAATTTGGAGATATTAGTGGTCAAGGCAATTGAGTAGTAATTGGAGGGAGGGGGGTGGGATAAGACATGTGCACATTCTTTGGGACAGGGCAGACATAAGCGTGCTTCCAGGAGGTTGGGTAAATACCGGTGCAGTAGGAAAAGTTGAAAAGCTTGGAGAAAATGGCTTTGTTGATGACTAGGGAGAGCAGGGGTTGAGCGAACTTTGCAAGTGAAAAATTTGATGTCAGAGTTGGATTGAGGAAAAGCTGGAGTTGTATTGAAGTCATCTCGAGTAGAGTTGCTCTCGAGTTTAAAGGTAAAGATGGTGGCTTTGAATTTAGGACAGCTGGAGACAGAGCCATCTGGGTTGCTGAGAGGAGGAAATATGACTCACAGTAGTTTGTGGAGATGTGCTTTGCCAAAGACCAGAAAGCACGACTGCTATTGGGGAGAGAGGAGAGTTGTCAGAGTTCTGTTGGATAAGGTGGCTTTGGTGGCAACCTCATAAGCATGACGAGTATGATCTGAAGGGGAAGCTTTCGAGACTTTGAAGAAACAGTTTTTCAAGGAGGCAGAGGAAGCACAATGATGGGAGAACCACTTACCCTTAGGGGATGAGGCTTTTCTACATTTGAATGTCAGACCAGATTAGATCAGTCAGGTCAGATTACATCTGTGACTTGCTTCAGGTACCATGTAAAACTGAACTAACCTGTTTCATGGTCAAGTTCTCAGCGACTAAACCATCTCCCCCACAGGGTTTCCTGGTGATGAGGGTGTTTGGATATGGACACCCAACAGAATTAAAAACAAAACCTGTCAAAGGGTGGAGTTTCTCCTTGTGAGCCAACGCCCATCCATATCTCGTGCCTAACTATCTGTGGACGTCCTCCTGCAGTTGGGTTAGTTTTTTGGAGGAGGTTGGTGGCAGCATTTGCACTCCCGCCACCGCAAAACCCTTCACTCCACAAAACACAAGAAAACTGCAAAGAAAATTGAAAACCTACTCCATGGGAGTACCTCCTGTGCAGCTGCCATCCACCGGGAAGCTCACCGGATGACGGAATTGGGACAAATCCTTTGGGACCCTCACTCGTTGAAGATAGGAAGAAACCCACAGGGTAACCTTCCTGGGTTAGATTGAGGTAGTGTGTAGCAGGGTGGTGCTGAGGTGTCGTCTATCAGATGGCGGTCTCCTTGGGTTAACCTGAGGTGGTCCCTTGGGGTGGGTGCCTGGAATGTCATCCCTAAGAAAGGATGATTACCTGTCTCTGTTATCATCTGAGCTCAAGCATTTGGACATCGGTATTGCAGCACTCCTCTGAGGTTCGGAGAACCGATAGTGGTGAGATCATGGTGGGTGGTTAAACCTACTATTGGTGTAGTCAGTCTAATGGTTAACATGCCCAAGGAGTTGCTGTAGCTGTACACAATAAGCTGATTCCAATGGTAATGGAGGTAACACCGGTCAACGAATCGAGCACCCTCTCAGTGCCAGTCGATGTATTGAAAGCACCCAAGACAAGAAGAGTATCTCGCCTGGGGCACCGATCAACCACAGACTCGAGCAACGCATAGAATGCGCCCTTCACGGTGAGATCACTCACCTCAGTCAAAGCATATCCAGAGACCAGGGAAATGACTCCCAAGGAGTGATGAATCCTTAGTCTCATAATATGCTCATTGGCCCATGTTACCTCAATTCTCATTGGAGTCAGCTTATTGGACACATCTACAGCAACTCCTTGGGCATGGTAACCACCAGGGCGACCAAACCAATAGTAGGTGAAACCACCCGCCATGATCTCGCCACTATCTGGTCTCCGAATCTCAGAGAGTGCTGCAATAGCTATATTCAAACGCTTGGGCTCAGTTGATAACAGAGACAGATTATCATCCTCTCTTAGGGATAGGCCATTCCAGGCACCCACCCCAAGGGACCACCTCAGGTTAACCCAAGGAGACCGCCATCTGGTGGACATCACTTCAGCATCACTCCGCCACACACCACCGCAATCTGACCCATGAAGTTTACCCCGTGATTTTTCTCCCATCTTCAAGGAATGGGGGTCCCAAAGGCTTTGCCCCAATTCCATCATATGGTGAGCTGCCCTGTGAAGGGGAGCAGCTCAGGTCGTACTCCCACAGAGTGGGTTTTCAGTTTTCTGTGCATTTGTGAGTTTTGCGGAATGAAGTGTTTTACGGTGGCCGGAGTGCAAATCCTGCCACCAACCTCCTTATAAAAAGTAACCCACTGCAGGAGGATGTCCGCAGACACAGTTGGGCATGAGATATGGATGGCCGTTGGCTCACAAGGAGCTCCTCCACCCTTTGACAGGTTTTGTTTTTAATCCTGCTGGGTGTGCATATCATACACCCTCCTCACCAGAAAACATGGTGGGGGAGACAGTTTAGTCGCCAACAACCCGACCTTGGAACAGGTAAGTACAGGTTTACATGGTACCTGTAGCAAGTCACAGATCTAATTTGGCTTACCTGACAATAAGGAGTGCTATTTAAGGTTAAGGTTGAGGCTAACTTCAGGAGTGCGATTCTTCTTAGTTCATATGTATGCAAAGCTGTGGAGTGGCATCATTTGCTGAGGGTACGGCTGTGCCGCTGATGCAATGCCCTCTGCTGGTTAGGGGAAGAATCATTTACTGTATCTGGTCGTGGTGCCTGTGATAGCTCACCTACTCTTCACAAAGGAAGGAGTGGTATTCATAATTAGCAAGTTAAGGTGTTTATTTAGTACTAGCAAATACCACCCGTTACTTACTAAAGGGGGGAGGGAGAAAAAGAGGGGGTGGAGGAGAGAAAGCGGGGAGATTGAAGAGGTGGAGAGGAAAGGAGCGAGGATGGTGGGGGAGCGAGTAGGGAGGGGGAGCAAGGAGGGGTGGGGGAATGGAAGACAGTGTGAGGTGAGAGAAAGGGAAGGCAGACATCCGGTAAAGTGTGAGTTACGATTCATATTGTTTCAACAAAATGATTCTGCAGAGAATAACAGTGAAGGTGGAAACAAAATAATGTCTGAAATCCATTTTCTACCGGTTGTACTATACACACATTCCGGAGACAAACTCCCGTCCAGAGACAAACTTCCGCCCGAACATAAACACCGCCCGGACACGTCTGGAGACGAACCCTGCCCAGACAGAATTGACAGTGGGCACTCGGCAAGTGGCTTAAGCACTCCAATTCAATGGTTGATAAGGAATGGCTGTTGAGGCTGTGGCTGCATACCATATAGGATCCCTTTAACTTTAAAGGTGGTCTTCACCGCATCCGCAGCAGTTAAAAGAAATAAAATGAATTTGTTCCAATAATGACTTTATCCACAAAAGAGTTGTTGTTTAATGTAGAGTAACCTTGGAGACATTGCAAAGTTTAATCGCCCGTGAAATAAACATTGCAGATTACCCGCCATGTTGCCTGCTCATCTGTGCATGCGTCACGTGGTACATCTGCTCGCGGTCCCTGCAAACGTTATAACTTTATTTTAAAATGTCCGTTTTTCAGCAGATTGTTTTGATTCCCCGTAGAGCACCTTGTGAAACCTCCGAAAATATAGACAAAGATCTGGCAGAAGCTATAGATTTGCAATCCCTCTGGGGGACAGGTCGTGAGGACTGGCAGTGAATGCATGAAATCACATAGCTCAATGAAGCTGGTTAATTTTGGCACGTTCCTAAATCTTTGGTTCACTCAATATTATTCTCCAAACACGAGAAAAAGATAAGTTTAATGCTTTGGAAATTTCACATTTTCTTGTGTCTGTATATATGGAGAAGGAGGGATCACAGCCTTGCTTTATTAAAGCAAATAGACGTATACGCTTAGTTATAAGACTCATTATTTCTTTAAATTATCAGATTTCACTCAAGGATTTCGACACTTATTTAGTCCGGACGAATTCCGATCCTCAGAACCAAAATCATATTTCAATGACATACTTTAATTTGTCCGTGAGAGTAGATCGCATAAAATCGTATCATATTATGCATGAAATCTTCTCCAAGCTCTAATTTGAAAACTATAATACTTACAAAAGTGATGTATACTGCGATTCGTAGCTATGATGAACAGGTATTCCATAATATGAGTGAGGAAAGTGGGTTGGGTGGGGGGGCTATCGTTAAGAAATCGTTGCAGCCTGTTCCAAGTTGAGGCATGGTTGAGCAGGCCAAAAAACATGACGTCAGACCCCAGCGAGGTTACCTCGGATACGCCTGAAGACCCCAGCGAGTGAGGTGGCCGAGGATGTGCCTGATAAAGGATATAATTAAATATGCCGTTTATTATCTTTAAAAGGGGTGTTTTAATTAACCCAAATACCCAATTTTCAGTCTTGCACTTCCTTGAAGTTCCCTTAGTATGCATGCAAAGTTTCAGTCTGCTCGATTTTATGGTTTTTAAGTTATAGAGGATACACACATACACGCACGCACACATGCACACACGCACATGCATTTATTCGTATAGATAGAGGGCCTATGTATTGATTTGTGTGTTGGTGGATTCCTGTGTACATTCCGTGATGGTAAGGAAAGAAGTGATAAGGTATTTCTGGTGTGTGTGCTTTCTGTTGTTGTTGTGTTGTATGGGTGTTTTCTGTTGGTGGGTGTGGTTTATTTTTTTAAGAGCAAGCCAATTTGACAGATTCACCAAAATGTGGGTACAGTGTCTATATGGCCAGGCAGAAGTGGTCTTGGGAATCATCAACATAGATTCTGGACCCCATGAAATTTCATGGGTTTACGCCAAACATGACCAAGGAAACATCTTAATGATTACCACCTACCATCCTCCAGCTAATGAATCCGTGTGAGTGCATGTTGAACAGCAGTTGGAGGAAGCATGAGAGTAGCAAGAGCACAGAGTGCACTCTGAGTGGGTGGTTTTAATGTGCATCATCAAGAATGTCTTGGGATTACCACGACGTACTGAACTGGGCTAAACTTGAATCGCACTTTCTTTAGGAGCTTGAGTTACTCCCTAACACTGTCATTTTGCTTTTTGGGCCTTGTTACCTCTGCCACCGAAGGTGGATGGAGGTTATGTTTTCACCCCTGTCTGCTTGTCTGTTTGTCTGTGAGCAGGATATCTCAAAAAGTTGTAGATGGATTTGCACTAAAATTTGGTGTACAGGTTGGGTGTATGACAAGGATGAATTGATTCGATTTTGGTGAACATCTAGATCTGGATCCGGATACAGGAATTTTTAAAGCGATTCTTCACCTATGAAAGATTAGGCCAAAAACAATATATAGCATGAAATATCAAAAAGCTGTGGACGAGTTATGACAAAACTTGGTGGATCAGTTGGTTATGTGACAAGAACAAGCTGATTAGATTTTTGGTTCAGGTCGGGATCCAAAACCAGCCTATCAGTTGGATACAAAACGTAAACTGTTCAGTCTGGTGGAGGTATGCGCTCTGCCGAGTGCCGTTCTTGTTGATCTTGAGTTAATTCCTAACATTATTTTGCTGACAAATATGAATTTAACTTTGTATTAGTTGCAGATTCCATTGAGCCATTTGCTGGTGAGAGCAGCCAGGTCCTGGTCATGATCAAGTTCATTGACTCCTTTTATTTTCTTATTTACAGTCAGGTAGTCTTTCTTCGCAATGTATGCAATCATTTGGAACCAGAGAAAATGTAATTGAAGTTGGGGTAGGGGGGGAGGGGGGGTGGGGGAAAGCAATTTAAACCCAACCAAGAAAAATGAGGGAGAAATGTTAAAGATGCCACCAAACCAAAAACAAGCCAAAATTGTTTTGAAATAAGGAAAGCTGTGTCTAATGTTTTTATTTTTGTCACAGGGTGCACTTATCTGAATTTCCATTATTTTCTCATGATACGAATCTTCCTTAATGCAGATACCATGATGACAAAGATGTGAACAGCAACTTCTTGAGTGCCATGTGGTTGGTGTCCATCACCTTTCTGTCCGTGGGCTATGGAGAGATGGTTCCGAATACTTACTGCGGCAGAGGCATCTGTCTCATCACAGGCATCATGGTCAGTGGCTTTTATTCCTCGGCTTCGTTTTGTGAGTCATTTAATGTGTAAATTAGCTTTTCCTCTGCATTGTCATTCCTCATTGCCATCAATAGTTAGGCAAGCTGATGTGAGGAAATATATTCATGTCAATTTGTCACTTGTCTGTAAAGAATGACATCAGGTTGATTCACCGGTTTGGATCACAAAAGCAAAGTGGAGTATGTCATTGTACTTGCGTTTATTCGAATTCCGAAAATATGGATGGTGATCTTTGTATTTTAATAACTAGAAATTCCCACTCACTGTGGGAGTAGCCCTTGGGGGTGGTGGTGTGGTGGGGGAGGGGGACAGAGTGGGAGCTGGGGTAGTGGTTACATATGTATGTGCATGTGTGTAGTTGAGTTCCCTTTGTATTTAAAGTTATTTTCACCTTAGTTATACATTTTCACACTCACTTAGCCTATGATACTTTAGACTAGGCCATATTATTATTATTATTGTTGTTCTTATTAAACCTCCCCCTATACTACAACATAGGGCAAGGCTTATTGCTGTTGTAGGGTTTGTTTCTACAATTAGCACCCCCAATTTTAATGGTAGCACAGAGTTTCTTCGACCTCTATGAATACCAAACCACAAATTAGGTTTTTCTCCCTTTTTTCAGCAAATGTCCGAGGACATTCGGAATGAAATTTAGCCTCAATAATGGTAATACAATAGTAGGGTAAGAATACTGATTCTGGCTCACTTTTCCCCATGTAAATGAATGGGGGATTTTCAGCGATTCATATTTTTTTCCCTAAAAATAAATCCCCTTTTTATCCCAAGGTATATTTATTTGTCTCCCCTTTTAACTTGGAGGTTGAACCTCATTGAATTGAACACCTGGGGGTTGAACAGCTCACTCATTGAACCTATAAAGATTTGTTCATTCTCAAATTCCTTCAATAGTTTAATTTTCTTTGCACAATAATCCCCATCTAAAATATTGACAAACAAAACATTTGAATCTTTATATTTTTGAAGATACCCCATTTGTGCCATTACGAAATGATAAACTTCTCTTAATGCTCTCATCTGACCACCTCCTGAGCCACATATCATTTTGAGATTATAGTAAATTGTTTTTCATTGTTCAATTGATAACCATCAAAGTTTTCAGTCCATTCAAGGATATTCATTTTTTTCTTTACATCCTCTAACTTACTAGTTTTTAAATTAATTCGCTTATTTGTTTTATTTACCTTTGTTTTAGTTATTTTTTCAATAAGACTTATTTGATATTTTTCACATTCATTATGTTTTCCATTTATATACCAAGACTGAGATTTTCTCCACTCTTTAGTTTGATTAATACTTGGTTTAACCATTTATATATTGTGAAAAAACGCGGCGGTAGCCCTTAAAAAACCCTAACCCATCTTCCCATCGTTAAAACATAATCTATTTTATACACTCTATCATACAATATCCATATGGAACACAATCTATTCCATTATCTAAAATAAATCTCTTATCATCAAAGGCTCCTAATGCCTTTTTATTTACTTCTTCACTATATATGTTATGTTTATAACTTCTTATTGTATTCATTTTCCTATATTCTTCTTTCTTATTCATCAAACAATTATAATAATTTCTAAAAGTTATTGATTTCTTTATTACATATTTCTTTATTCCCTTTAACCTCTTATCAATCTGTTCACCATACTTATAAGCATATGCCTTTGCTCTCAATCCAATAAACTCACTCATTACTTTTCCACCCAACTCATCCTTAAACTTACCAATAACCTTTTCATTCTTTTTGGAAAATAACTCACTCTTCTTGCTGAAATTACTTGTATCATATACTCCAATATTTTTCTTCATATCTTCATAAACATCATCAGTTTTTATATCTAGGATAAAACTATCAGTATCCATATACAACAATGAAACATTTTCACCATACTCTTTCTTTAAGTCATTATACAAATAATCATACATCAATATCTTTGATAAATCAAGAACTGCTGTTCCAATATAAATTGGTTTATCCATTACAATACTTTCCTTTTTCATATGAATTGCAGAAAAGTTCTCTGAAAAAACCTCTTCTCTCTCAAAACTTGGTTTATTTATCAATCTCGAAGCTTCTTTCCAAGATGTTGCGAATCTAATGTTTTGCCTGTTTCTAACATTTTCCATAGTCTTTCCAAATACAGCATTATTCATTAATTTATAAAAGTCCCCTTCAAATTTTACTTTTGTATTTGCTCTCATATCTGTATTGAATTGAATATACTTTTTCACCCAAGGACTTTGTTTAAATTTTAAAACTCTATGAATTTTAGCTACTCTCAATCCTTCTCTCAAAAACTGTTTTAAGCTTCTCTGATGTAAAACATATCCCTCTTTATCATAGAATGTTGTTAATAACTTTTCTGTTGATTTGCCTTTAATATTAAAACTTTTATGATAATCACTGAACCATTCTTTCTTTGGGGTTTCTTTCTCACATGCAAAAGGAAGGTCTTTATGCTTATTATGAAGAACACTCGGGTACCTCAAATCAACTTCAAAATAATAACCTTCTTCTTCGTCATTCAATTCCTCTTGAGAAGAAATAACAATATTCATCAAAGCCTTTTCATAATCCTTTTCTTCCACCCACTCTAATTTACCATAAGGTAGAGATTGAGACATTGCCCATCCATACAAATTATTAGCATCAAAATACATCAAATAATTACTATCTTTTTCACTATCATAATTTGGGAGATATTTATTATTTGCTATCGCATATCTTTTTGAACATACTTGTGATATTCCACCTCTCTTGGACTTCTCAATCATCAAAAGCATATCAACATCACTGATTAAATCTATATCTTGTTTTGTCATTTTCAACATTGCACTCCAAGCTAAACCAGGAGCTGTGAAATAGTGGGCAGGGTCTAATCCATAACAATTTTTATTATGACAGAGTGTTCTAAAAGCCTCAAACACATCAGCTAACAATAAAACATCTGTTTTTAGATATAAATCATGATATTCTCCAAGGTTCTTTATCTTAAATATTTTCCATATTTCTTGTGCGTGTTTATATTCCTTATCACTTATCTCTTCTTCATAAAGGTTATTATAGAAACTTTCTTTTGAAGGAAGTTGTGTTTCTTTAAATCTCATAAATGAATCCATATAATCATAAGGATAAATTCCCTTACTTGTAAGAATTTTCTCTTTACTTTGAATTTCATTCCTTGTTTGAATTTCCTCTCTCGTAAGAATTCCTTCTTTAATCAGAATTTCATCTTTAATCTGAATTTCCTCTTTAGTTCGAATTTTCTTTATAATTAGAATTTCATCTTCAGTTAGAATTTCTTCATTAATTAGAGTTTCCTCTTTACTTTGAATTCTCTCTTTAATCTGAATTTCCTCTTTAGTGAGAATTTCCTCTTTTGGAAAGAATGAATTAAGATTTGGAAAAGAGTCCGTGGAGCTTAGATTTGATGCGAGGTAGGCTAGTGGTGTTCCCATAAACTTGTAAGAATCTAGAAACCTAATACGAGTTAAAGGTTTTGTGAATATCATTTTTGAAAATGAAATATACTTTTGACTTGTGTTTGTTATAGCAGAAATATTCCCTGGTGTTTTTGAAAGTTCATTTATAAATAGATGTGTATCATAGTTGGCGCTGTTGTGAAGAAAGACTGGAATAAAAGAAGGTAATTTATAATTAAGATTACAACAGGAATGAGCGGGACCTCTATATTTACCAGTAAGATGACAATGGTCTCTAACTTTAGACTCCTTAATTTCCCCCTCACAAATATGACAGATATTGTTCATTCTAAATTCTAATTTTTCTTCTTTGGTTAATTTCATCGGTTCATTTGTTTCTTTCATTAATTTAGTGAGTCTTATACAATCCTTTTCTAATCGTTTTACAAACTCTTGTGAAGCATTTTTTCCACGATAATGTTCAAGTTTGTTATACTTTTCTCCAACAGATGATTTGATATAATAACAGAAACCACAAGGAATATGTTTTTGATATTTATTTGTATATGGTTCTTTTGGATTAGGAGAAACAGTATTTATCTTTTTAAGGATACATTCAAAATCAGCGTATATCACAAATGGGTGCATGATAGATTTATTATAATCTTCAAAATAAATCTTTTCACCAGGTTTAGGCATTGTAATTACAGCTGATTTATGATTACTACAATATTTTGAATGTTGTTCTAATCGTTCTTTTGTATGAAATGAATTAAGACATCGCTTACAAGGATATATTTTGTTTGCTGTTCTGAATACCTGAGAAGAGATTAATCTTGATAAATTATTGATGTATGTGTAATGTGAATTCTTTCCAACACTAAAATATAAAAGGTCAATGTGTGTTTCTTCATTTTTATAGTTGTTTGAAATTTTTAATATTTGAACTTTGTTTGTATCCGTTAATCCATATACATTAATAGAAAGATTATTCTTTTTCTCAAATTTAGGAATATCTGTTAGTGGCATTGGGAATTTAAAATCTTTAATGTCTAAGGTATTCTCATATTTCATATATTGTTTTACTCTTTCTGAATTACATTTTGGTGGATGTAAGTGAGCAAGAACAGACCAGAGAAAACATTTATTATCATTGTTCTTAATATTAACAACTGCCTTCTTTAGTTTTATTTCTTTTGGTAATTCAATATAAGAAGAAGCTTTAAGAGGGTTTGATTTTAGAATGTGTATATCTAAAAAGATGATTTTTTTAATATTGAATCCACTTCCTACCACTGTATTATCAACATCCTCCTCTTGTCTTGATAGTTCTTCATAAACCCCACTATTCAAAAAATCTTGAAATGATGTTATAAAATGAAGACCTGTTCTCATATAAGGAGTATGTTCTTCATCTTGTCTTTTCATATTCATTTTCACTCCCATATAAAACTTTAAAGTTTTCATTTCTTTTAATGTCTTTTTAATAAATTTTTCAACATCGGGTTTCACTATTTCAATTGATTCAGCTATTGATGATGGACCGGGTTCTCCAAATTGAAAAATCCTTATTTTTATATGCCCTTTAAATGCCCCATCAGTGTTTTTAATATAATAGTCTCCCTTTACTTTAAACTCATTTTTCTTGTGTTTTTGTGATTGAAGATGTTGATTATAACTACTCTTCAAAACATCCTTTGAACAGATATCACAATGTTTTCTTTCCAACTCAAGAGGAGATATTTGATGAAATAGATTAAATGTGTGTTTGTTGGTTCGGAGGTGTTTTCTATAATGTTTATATTCGTGATTACAAACATCGCAGTACGTTGTATTCACCATATTTATAGAATAAAACTTTGCTTAAACTAAAATTTTCTTGATGAAAATTTCGTTTAATTTATAGGTGAATCTGTGCTGAAAAACATTTTATCCTCCAACTTTTTCACTTCATAAATACAATGTTTCAAGACACAAAAGACAAGTTTCAATCAATCTCTTCATCTGTTAAAGATACTGAGAAATATGTCAAGGATGTAAAATTGAACAAAGATAAATATAACAACTATTGGATAAAAACTATTATGGTAAATAATATGAGTTCTTCAATTTCCTTCAGTGGAAGGGCTTTTAGTATACCTGGTAGAACATCAATTAAAGTATCTCTAACAAAAGTTTCTCCTCTCCTTCTAGTAATATATTCAAAACTAGAAAAAGCAATGAAACAAGAAAAAGTATCAAAGAACAAAAACCTTATGGATGAAGCTTTAGAAAGAAAAGATAAGACCATCTGTAATATGCAAGGAGAAATTTGTATTTTTTTCAACAACCCTAAAGATGTAAATCCTGATGAAATAAAGGATGTTAATATATCAGGTGAAATGACATTTCGTTCAATAGTAGTTAACGATAATTTTAAAATTACCTTTAATATAAAAAATGTTGTCGTTGAATCTGATAATGAAAAAGTATATCGATATCGATGGTAATATACAACTGAAAGTATAGATGAATTTCAGTTTAAGTAAAGTTTTACTTTATAAATATGCTAGACTTTCCTGATTCTCCATATGACAAATTTGAGAATTGTCCTGAGTGTGAAAGACGGGGATTAAACACAGAGTCAAAAGCCTATAAACAATGTATATTCTGTGATTATCTTCTAATTAATGATAATAAAAAATATAAAAAGGAAAATAATTCTTTTAGATTTACACCAAAAATGAATTACTTTACAAGATTGATTAGAGAAATGAATGTAAAGTATGAGGATGATAACACACCTTTCCTTACAAGGGAAGAAACTGAACGTATAAGAGAAATGTTCAAAGGATTGTTGTTGTATATTATTCATGGATGTAATTTTCAGGGAAATATCAACACAAGATATTGTATAAATAAAATAATGGATTATCTTGAAATTAAACCTGAACTTAGGATAAAATATAGAGTTTCTAAAAAAGCCAATAATAAATTAAATAACCTGTTTTTCAAATATATAAATGAATGATTTTTTACCTATTTGGGAAAATAAGATAAAATTTAACAACCATAAAAATCTCCCAAATTCATTAATATGTCTCATAGTTGGTTCAAGTGGATGTGGAAAAACCTGCTTACTTTTAAAAATGCTCCTCACTCCCAACTTTTTAGATTATGACAATTTAATAATTTTCACAAAGTCGAGTTTTCAACCAGAGTATCAACTACTCTCACAAGGTTTTAATGCTGGTCTTCAAAAGAAGATATAATCGGTTTATTTAAACGTCAAAAAAACCTAAATGATTATAACATTGAAGATATAATTCAACTATTTTGTGATACACAGAGATGTAAAAAGAAATCAAATCTTATAACTTGTATTCTTAGTGATAATACGGATGATATACCGTCTCCCCAAGATTTGGATAAATCAAAAAAGAACCTCGTTATCTTTGATGATTGTGTTAATGAGAGAAACCAAACGGTAATGGACAGCTACTACACAAGAGGGAGACATTCTTCTTGTAATTGTATTTATCTTAGTCAATCGTACTTTCAACTTCCTCGTCATTCCATCAGAAACAATGCTAATACTTTTATTTTATTCAAGTTAAATTCAATAGATATCAATAATTTTTGGAGAGATAATTGTTCTACATTATGTAGTAAAAAGAAATTTGAGGATTACATGAAGCACACGACTGAAAAATATAAATATATTGTTGTGAAACAAGATGAGATATTAAGGGATATATTTTTTGTTTTATAAACAATTACATATATAAATGACAACTATTATTATAAATCTTGTGGGTAAATCTGCTTCTGGAAAAAACTTTCATAAATCAAGGTTCTTGTGTAGTACAAATGAGAATATTGTAAATTTACTTAAAAACACCCCGTGATACGCATTGTATCAACAACAACTAGAGCAATAAGACCTGGAGAAATAAAAGGTGAAGATTATCACTATATTTCAGTGGAGGAACATATGCGATTGAGGAATGAAGGACAAATATTTGAGGAGGTTTCTCTTGGTACAACAAAATATTCACATTGTAAGAGTGAGTTAAGGAAACTAAAATCTGGTGGTGTTGGGATATTAGAAACTAATCCAGAAGGAACGAGACAAATTATTAAATATCTGAGCGGAGTGAAGATTTTATCATTCGGTTTTGATGTTGATGAAGAAACTCAACGCAAACGTATGAAAAGCAGAGATGCAAGTATTAGTGAAGAAGAAATTACAACTCGCATTAATGTTAATAAAGAATTTGATGAAATATTTAAAGAAAAGGATTTATTTGAACACATCTACTTGAATGATGAAGAAAAGGAAAATTTCCCTGTTAATCTTTACAATTCATTAAATGATATTTTACAATAAATAAATGGATACAAAAGAAAGAGCAAGAAGATTTAAGGAACATCAAGAGTTGGTTTCAAAAGTTGTAAAACAACAGGAAGACATAAAGAAGAAACGCAGACAGAAACTAACGGGCGAAGAAGCATTTGAAAGAAAACAAGAGAAATTTTTTAAACCACTTTTAAAAACTTCCCAAGAAAAAATGAAAGATGTTTCCACAGTTCCCACAGTAGAATATACTCCCAGAAAGCTTCAAATGTTAAAAGATTTCAGTCAAATGACGGAGGAAGAATTAGAGCATATTGGAGAATTAGAATATGATGAAGGTTTATTTCAACAACTGGAAGAGATTAATCAACCCCCTGATTATATTGTGAATGCTGTTCAAAACAATGAATATTCAGCGGATTCAAAAACCAAAGCAGGACTCATTCCAACAGAACAACCAGCAATATTTCATCTTGTTCAAGAAAAGGTATTGATATTTAATGATGAATTAAGGTTCTTAAGTTCTGCTCAACCCCCTGTTAAACTAACTCCGAGATTAATGTTTCTTCTCACAAAAGATGGAAGACAAGGTTCAACTGTGAGGGATGAATCAAAGTATATTGATAAACCATTGGATATGGAAAATAATGATGATAGAGTATATATTGATTTGCTGAACACTCTAAATTATAAGGTTATTCTTTCTGGTAAAAGTAGGAAGAATGAGAAGGAGAAACACATTATTCAGGCTTTAAGTATCCTTGGTTCAGGTATTAGTTTTCTTCCAAATGACCCATCGCAATTAGTTAATAGACTGTTATTGTTGTTAGGCAGTAAGAAGGCTGGAAATAACAATTGTTTTAATGAAGCATCAGCCATTTTAGACCAGTTGATGAACATGAAAATAATTAATAAATCTCAATATAAAGACATTTTATCTCATATTAAATAAGATGAGAAACACAATCCTGAGTTTTAATTTCACAACAAGCGACCACACATCTTCATTCCCATACCCACTACAACTTGACACAACAAAAGAATATGAGGCATCTTTATTGTCCATGGAAACTTATAATACCTTATTTAATATAACCGAGAA
Organism: Eptatretus burgeri; assembly: GCF_056783735.1. Taxonomy (NCBI): domain Eukaryota; kingdom Metazoa; phylum Chordata; class Myxini; order Myxiniformes; family Myxinidae; genus Eptatretus; species Eptatretus burgeri. The sequence continues at coordinate 103,749,095 of NC_140969.1, forward strand.
AAATGACAAGTTTAGTTATAATCCGGGAAGTGGATACAAAACGATAACAGTCTCACCGGAGCATACGAGATTTCTCAAATATCTTCCGAAATTGCTCGTCTTATGAAAGAACAGGGTGATGAACCAAAAAATATTGTTATAAACATTCAAAAACATACTTCAAAATCAACGATTAAAGTTAAAAATAACTACAAGGTTGATTTCACAATTGATAATTCATTTAGAGAGTTATTAGGTTTCTCCTCAAAAAAGATTGAAACTAATGGGACGTTTTACAGTGATAATGTCATTCAAATATCCTCAGGAATAAATTCGGTGTTAATTCACTGTGATTTGATTGATGGTGCTTATAATGATGGAAAAAAAACAAATACAATATTTTCATTCAGCGCATACTCAACCCCAATTGGTTATAAATTCAATATGGAACCTAAAAATTTGGTTTATTTACCTGTGTCAGGAAAAACCATACACAGAGTAAATTTTAGGATAACCGACCAAGATAATCGTGTGATTTCTTTTAATGGAGAAGTTATATCCATCAGAATTCACCTACGTGAAGTTTTTCAATAAATAAATACGATGGTTATTGTGAGGAAACACGAGTTGGGAAAATATAAAATAATTACAGGGGATGGGATGTTCCTTTCCCCGTACTACAAGGGTGAAGGTATGTATCTTGGTAGAGGATACTATAAACCTAAGAGACAAAGGGGTGTCGGACATCAATTTAGAGGAGATGGGATAATTGATACTCTCATGGGTATTGGTTCAACTATTCTTAAACATAAAGACCTAATTGGTTCAACTGCTTCTGCTGTGGGAAATGTAGCAGGTGCTGTAAAGAGTATTAAAGATGCTCAGAAGGAATCTCATAAATTACAAGCAATAAAAGAAATTAAGAAAGGTAAAACTCAGTTGTCCCCCAAGAACGACAGAAAATAATTCAAATACTTGGAACAGGGTTTCAAAAGTTTTAACATCTTTTTTCCTAAATAAATACAAGTATGGAAGCAATTGATAGTATCTATGATTTGGATGATACTATTATTATCTCAAACTCCACTAAAAAAGAAGATTACTTCAAGGTAAATGCAATAACTGGAACAGACTGGAATACAAATGGTACAAAAAGTTTTGAAATAAATAATCAACAAACCTATTTGAATCTCTCCGAAAGTTTCTTGTTGTGTAAATTTAAATTCACTAAGGCTGGGAATAACACAAACGCTACACTTGTAAATGATTTCTTCTGGAAAATGTTTGATAGTGTGCGATTGTATATTGGAACACAAGAAGTTGAAGCGGTTGATTATGTCTCTGCTGTATCTGAAATGATGAAATTTACACTCTATACATTCAGTGATAGAATGGGAAAGGGGTCTGTCGAAGGTTTTATTCCTGATATGTCAACGGGAACAAACACAGACCCTGGATATATTCAAAGGAAAGGAATGTATAATGATGATACAAAAGCAGAAAATAGTTTTACTGTGGCAGTTCCTCTTAAAGGTATATTTGGATTTTGTGATTATGATAAAGTTCTGTATGGTCTTAAAATTAGATTTCAACTACAAAGGAATGATAATGAAAATAGATTGCTTTTTGGTGTTGGTAGTGCTTTTGGTGAACAGAATAAATTTGTAATTGAGGAGATGAGTTGGTATATCAGTGAATATACTCCTAATCTTAAAACAGAAGAGATGTTGAATCGAAGACTTAACTCAAAGAAACCACTCAGTGTATCATACCTCAAAAGAAGATGTCAACACGTTAAACTCAATCAAACTACTTACACGTGGAATTTGGGTGTTCTGGAAGGAAAGCCACGATATCTGTGGATGATTTTTAAAAAGCCAGATGGTGATACTGCGACTGATAAGAATAATGCATTGAGTGATAATGCTAAGGTGAAACAACTTCGCATTTCTCTAGATGGAACATTTTATCCACGAGATAGATTGGAAATTAATTGGGAAAAAAATGATTTTGCTGAAGCATACAAGTCTTACCAAAAGGTGTGTGAAAGTAATGGAAATAAAGAACCTATTTTGGATATGACAGCATTTAAAAGTTTGTATACAATCTATGCGTTTGACCTGAGCGCTCAAAAGGAAACTATAAAGTCTAATCGAGTGGATACTTCCCTATACATTGAAAGAGGGGAGAGTGAAGAAGTTGATACATATTGTTTGCTTTTGGAAGAAACAGAATTGCAGATTAATACAGATAATGGTGTGATGATTAGTCTCACATAATTTTTTGTTAAATAAATGAGTGGCAAAGTACCAACTGCGGTATATGTTAATCAAATCAATCTTCATAAACTATCATCTTGTGTTCAAAATCAAAAGCCTTGTACGATTAACGTTAATACAATTCAGAGAAAAGGAGCAGTAAGAATTGATGTTTTGCTCACAAGAGAACAGGTTAAAATCTTGAATGACACTGGCTCACTTAAAATTAAAATGACAAAACCAATGTTGAAAAAATATTCAATAAGAGAGACGAGTGGAGGATTTCTCCCATTTCTAATTCCTTTATTTGCTGGTTTAAGTGCGGTTGGAGCATTGACGGGTGGTATTTCAACAGCGGTCAAAACTGCCAACGAAAGGAAGGCTCAACTCCAGGCTCGAAAAGAATTGGAAAGACATAACAAAGAGTTGGAGAAACAAATTAGTGGAAGTGGTGTAATTGTAGATTTTGCTGAAAAACTTGAAGGTCTGCCTGATAAAGCGAGATTGTTAGTTGGAGATATGCTTTCTTCTATAGCACAAGCAGGTGTAAAATTAACGAAAAGAGGTAATGGATTATATCTTTCTAATAAATAAATGAGCATTGATGAGTGGTTGAAAGAATTTGGAAAGAATACAACATCAAATTTACAACTTGCCAAATATTGTAAGAAATTAAAAATTCATAATGTGGTTATTTGTATGAGAGATGAATTAACAAATGTGTCGAAACATACAAAGAATATTATTATGAACTTAGAAGATAATGATGGGAACGGTTCTCATTGGGTTTGTATTTTTAATAGTCAAGACAAATATTATTTTGATAGTTTTGGTCTTCCACCACCTGTTGAAGTCATAAAATTCTTACAGAATGGTGTTTATCAAACATTTCAAGTCCAAGAATTAAATTCCAAGTGTTGTGGTCAATTATGTCTATATGTGTTATTTCAACTCAACAAAAATAAAAAATTTTATGATATTATTTTTAATCTAATATAAATGACTTATGTTGGTAAAGATGGTTCTATCTTTGGTGTATCTCAAGAACTGGATATTGATTTATCAAATTATTATACAAAGGCACAGGCTGAACGACATAAATATAATATAAACAAAAATATTAACATGAAAAATGCTTATAAATTCAAAAATTATCCAAGCCCGACTGACGCGAATGACTTGGTGAGATTAAGCGATTTATCACAATATATATACTTAAATAAAACGGCTGTGTATTCTAAAGATACAGAAGTGTTGATATTATCTCCAGGTCATACAGAATTCACAGTTCGAATTAAAATAAATTTTTATAAAGAAGGGCGTATCGTTTGTATGAGAATAGAACAATGGGGGTATGATATGAATGATTTAGGGTATAATTGGTCATTTAAAATTAACCTCGAAGACCTGGAACAATTAAATCAGTCTCGTAAGGAAGAATATTATCCACTTGGTATCGAGAATGAGTTTTGTGGAGCCACGATTGGTAAACAACAAATAAAATAATTTAATAAGGGTAAATATAATAATGGTTTTGCCCTTGTTTATCTCATGAAAACAGAAAAAACAGGATTATATATAATAAGAAAGGAAATACAAAATGATTTAACTATGGGAAGATGGGGAGGTGTTTCGTGCCATAATATTATTCTAACATATATTTCTAATACATAAATGACAGCAAGAAGGCTTCAAGAAAATTATCATTTCTGTGTCCAAGCATACCTTCAAGAAAAGGGTATTCGGTATTTTAATAAATATGTTCTACAACATAAGAATGAGGTATTTTCAATAAAAGATTGGCATTATGCTGATGTTGATAAACCGACAACTTTAGATTTAATTAGAATGTTAAATAATGAAAAAATTATAAGGTTAAGAAAAGGTAAGGCTCTTTTAGAAATTCAAAATAAATTTTATTGGTTTCCTGTTGTAAAAAAAATTATTTTGGATACAGGAATAACAAGAAATCCTGATGAATATATGTATAATATTCTATGGGGTGTAAACGATTCAAGGATAGTAAGGGATGAGGAAGGAGTTGAAGAAGAGAGGGAAGAGGAGGAAAAGGAGAATGAGGAGAGGGAGAAGAAAGAGAAGGAGGAAAAGGAGAAGAAAGAGAAGGAGGAAAGAGAGAAGAAAGAGAAGGAGGAAAAGGAGAAGAGAGAGAAGGAGGAAAGAGAGAATAGAGAGAGGGAGGAAAGAGAGAAGAAAGAGAAGGAGGAAAAGGAGAAGAGAGAGAAGGAGGAAAGAGAGAATAGAGAGAGGGAGGAAAGAGAGAAGAGAGAGAGGGAGAAGAAAGAGAAGGAGGAAAAGGAGAAGAGAGAGAGGGAGGAAAGAGAGAGAATGAATAAATATCAAAATATGGAAACCAGTGAGATTCAAAAAAGATTGGTGGTATTACAGAAAATAACTCAACCCACCGAGGAGGAAAACAAAGAATTGACAAGTCTATTTGCAATATTTTCTTCAAGACTATTGACATCGTCAAGCTATTCATTTTCATTCAAGTTTTTTCTTAAATAAATGGAGGAGAGAGTGAAGGCATTTCTAAGGATTCTTTATGTTTTAAAAATTAAGATTCAAATGTGCATGTTGGAAACTAAAAAGGTTTTTGCACTCTGCAGGAATTTTTCTCATAAATAAATGAGTTATTGTCTCAAATGTAAAAAGAAAACTAATACTAAAAATATTTCATATATTAAAAGTAAAAATAACAGGGTTATACAAAAAGGTATATGTTCGGTGTGTGGTTCAAAAAAAAATCAATTTATCTCCAAACACAAACTCGGAGGAGATATACAAAAGTTTTTATCAGGAAGTAAATTTACAACTACTGGAATACCAGGGGAATTACATCTTCCAGGGTATTCTTTCTGTGGTCCAGGCACAAACTTGGATAAAAGATTAGATGAGGCAGACAATCCTAAATCCTGGAGTAAACCAATCAATAGAGTTGATGAAGTGTGCATGAGACACGATATTGATTATGGGAATACCACAACGTTGGAAGAAAAGCATGAAGCCGATAGAAAAATGTTGTATAATTTGTCTCTGATACAAAATCCAACCTTGAGAGAAAAAGTTGATAGGTTCATCGTGAAGAAGATGATTAGTGCTAAATTGAAACTTGGACTTGGAAATTCAAAAAACTCATAGGCTCTAATGATGCCATTAAGACTGAAGAGCAATTAGCTGATGAATTACATAAACCAATATTCACAAAGTTTCAGAGAAGGAAAGTTTATTCCAAGGAAGTTGATTATATCTGGTCTGCTGATTTGATTGAACTCAATAATGATAAGGGGTACAAGTATGCTTTAACCGTTATTGATTTGAGGAGTAGATATGCGTGGGTTGTCCCTTTAAAAAACAAAACAGGTAATACTCTTATGTTAGCTTTTCAACAGATATTTAATAAAAGTAAGAGAAAACCTAAAAAATTGTGGACTGATGAGGGTAGAGAGTTTTATAACAAGACATTTATGAATTTTCTAAAAAATAACAGTATTACATTATACAGTACCTTTAATGAAGGGAAGGCAGTTGTTGTTGAACGTTTTAATCGTACCTTAAAAGAGAGACTATATAAAAATTCACACAACTCGGTTCACAACAATGGTCATCTTTTATTCAGGATATTGTGGATAAGTATAATGACACGATTCACACGTCAACGAATATGAAGCCATCAGAAACATTTACAAAATTAAAATATGAAAAAGAGATTAATGTCAGAAAACCTAAGTTCAAAGTTGGTGATATCGTAAGAATATATAGGTGGAAATCTCATTTTGAAAAGGGTTTTACTGAACGATGGACGAAAGAACTTTTTAAAATTGTTGATGTAATAGATACAGTTCCTTGGACTTATAAAATATATGATTTGGAAGGGGAAGAGATTTTAGGTTCATTTTATTCACAGGAATTACAAAAGACAAAACTAAGCAGATAATACACCTTTGTGGACACTCGAGGGCCAAGTCCGAGGTGTATAACAGTATATAATGTGTGTCAAGGGGTGGACGTTCTTACATCTGTGAACCCCAAACACAGAATCCTCAACTGAATAGTCAAGGCTTCACTTTTGTTTGTGTGTGTGTGTGTGTGTGTGCAATGGGAGCAATAGGTTGGCGCTTCACTCCCTCCTACTATACACCGTTGTGGACACTCGAGGGCCAAGTCCGAGGTGTATAACAGTATATAATGTGTGTCAAGGGGTGGACGTTCTTACATCTGTGAACCCCAAACACAGAATCCTCAACTGAATAGTCAAGGCTTAACTTTTGTTTGTTGATGTGTATGTGTGTGTGTGTCCCAACCCTCACATTCAAAATCTCAACCCCAACCCTCACATTCAAAATCTCAACCCCAACTCAATCCTCACCCAACACAGTCTTTTTCAAAATGAGATTTCCACCTATATATATATATATATATATATATATATATATATATATATATATATATATATATATATATATATATATATATATATATATATATATATATATATATATATATATATATATATATATATATATATATATTTTACGTTTTTTTTTTTTTCTCTTCTTCCAATTCTGTCTTTTAAGGCTTTCAGGTTTGATGACATAGAAAGAGGGAGTAAGAACTTTCTTGATAGGTTTAAATCCCAAAGAGTGGTAGCATTTCAAGTCTTCAAAATAACCCCAACTTTCCAAGTCTCCAAGGTAGTTATTTAAACCATCAAGGCAGAACTCATTTACTGATTTTTTCAAAATTTGTGAGTCTCCAAGGTAGTTCCCATATTTAGAACCATCTTGGCAGAACCCTTTTCCTGAGTCTCCAAGGTAGTTATTTAAACCATCAAGGCAGAACTCATTTACTGATTTTTTCAAAATTTGTGAGTCTCCAAGGTAAAACTTGTATTCTGGCTCATCAACGTATAACTTGTTCAGTGGGTATTGTCTTGATAACTCACAATGAGTACTATTGCTGTAAAACTCTTTTTCAGGATTTTGCTGGTCTCCAAGGTATAACTCTTTGGTTGGGTCATCAAGGACGAACTCGTTCTGTGGGTCTTGGTCGCTCATAAGGTCTTCAACCAAGCCAACAATTTCGCCCCAAGTTGTAGCAAAAGCAGTATTTTCATTTCGTATTTCAGACACAATTTCCTGTGAGAGAAAATAATAATGTATTAATTAAGTTATTTAATTATTAAATGAGTATGCTTCAATCAAAGTTTGAAAATAGGAAAATAAAAATCTTACCTCAACAGATAAGAGGTTTGAATCCAGTTCATCAACTTGAAGGTTTAGTTCCATACAAGACAGAGAGTTCCAAGGAACACCAAAGTCATCCCACTCAAGGTCTTGCTCGTTCTGTAGGTCTTGGTCGCTCACAAGGTCTTCAACCAAGTCAACAATTTCGCTCCAAGTTGTAGCAAAAGCAGTATTTTCATTTTGTATTTCAGATACAATTTCCTGTGAGAGAAAATAATGTATTAATTAAGTTATTTAATTATTAAATGAGTATGCTTCAATCAAAGTTTGAAAATAGGAAAATAAAAATCTTACCTCAACAGATAAGAGGTTTGAATCCAGTTCATCAACTTGAAGGTTTAGTTCCATACAAGACAGAGAGTTCCAAGGAACACCAAAGTCATCCCACTCAAGGTCTTGGTCGCTCATAAGGTCTTCAACCAAGCCAACAATTTCCTCCCAAGTTGTAGCAAAAGCAGTATTTTCATTTCGTATTTCAGACACAATTTCCTGTGAGAGAAAATAATAATGTATTAATTAAGTTATTTAATTATTAAATGAGTATGCTTCAATCAAAGTTTGAAAATAGGAAAATAAAAATCTTACCTCAACAGATAAGAGGTTTGAATCCAGTTCATCAACTTGAAGGTTTAGTTCCATAGAAGACAGAGAGTTCGAGACAAGCACACAGCACACCATAGCCAGCAAAAACAAATGTTTAAAATGGAGCCTGGGTTTGAAGCTTTTATAGAGAAAGACTGGTGGGTGTGGTTTCCTTTGGAAATTCCCTGGGCAAGCCTAGGCAAGCCTTCATTGGGAAATTTTTCAAAACCATAACATCCTGTAATTTTCTAGTGATTTCTTTGTGAGTCAGAGATGAACTGGAAATGATGTAAGAGTGGGCGGGGCTTAGCAAAAGTAGGCGGAGCTTAGGAAAAGTGGGCGTGGCTTAGAAAAATACCTTATGAAAAGTGGGCGGAGCTTAGCAAAAGTGGGCGGGGCTTAGGAAAAGTGGGCGTGGCTTAGAAAAAATACCTTATGAAAAGCGGGCGGAGCTTAACAAAAGTGGGCGGGGCTTAAATAAAAGTGGGCGGGGCTTAACAAAAAAAACCTGTGGCTCAGGAGGTGGTCAAACAAGAGCATTAAGAGAAGTTTATCATTTCGTAATGGCACAAAAGGGGTATCTTCAAAAATATAAAGATTCAAATGTTTTGTTTGTCAATATTTTAGATGGGGATTATTGTGCAAAGAAAATTAAACTATTGAAGGAATTTGAGAATGAACAAATCTTTATAGGTTCAATGAGTGAGCTGTTCAACCCCCAGGTGTTCAATTCAATGAGGTTCAACCTCCAAGTTAAAAGGGGAGACAAATAAATATACCTTGGGATAAAAAGGGGATTTATTTTTAGGGAAAAAAATATGAATCGCTGAAAATCCCCCATTCATTTACATGGGGAAAAGTGAGCCAGAATCAGTATTCTTACCCTACTTACAATGTATGTGGGGTGAGACGTAAAAAATTTTTTTTTTAACCTTGACCTAATTTTATGGTCATGACCCAATTAGTCATTTTAACCTTCTTCAACAAAACTCGACTCAGGATTGTCTGATTAAAATGAGATGGCCCTCTCTGGATAGCCTGGAGGAAGATGCATTTATGGTTTATTTAGATCATACCCCTCCAGTTTAAAGGTCAAGGTCTTACACTCTTAGGAGTACGAAACCACCGTTTAGGTTTTTCTCCTTTTTCATTCCAATGTCCGAGTTTTAACTCTAAGCTGGCTGGGACTTTCGGAATGAAATTTTGCATCAATAATGGTAATTAAAAGTATGTGGAATTGCCCTAATTTTTTGACCTTCACCTAATTCTGTGGTCATGACTCGATTATTATAGACATTTTAACATTTTTCATCAAAACTCGACGAAGGTTTATCTGATCATAATGAAATTGCCCTCTCTGGATAGCCCAATTAGAGCAAGGCACATTCATGCTTAATTTACATCATACCCCACCAGGTTAAAGGTCAAAACCAAATGACGGCTTGAAAAATAGTGTTGTTTTTTTGTCATCGCCTCAATTTTGCCAATGCAGAATCTCAGACCACTTGGCCTTCCAAGATGTTCTTGCATCATAAGAGTGGACCTGCACTGAAGTTGTACACCTTATATTTGTTTTGTGTCCTTGACCGACATTTTTCGTATTGTGACCTATTTAACAAAAAACACCATTTTCTTTTATCACATCTTGAATAATTTTCTCCGATTTTAATGATGTTGAACTTTATGGATAGATTGAAGTAGGGGACACTTTTTTCTATTTACACTCTTTCCCTAAATGTTGAAGGTCAAGGTAATATGGTGGTCCGAAAAAAATATGGCCATTCTTGGAGTAAGTCACGTGCGATCGCTGTGTGATCGCAGATATCTAGTTACTATTATTATCGTGAATAGTATTATTATTAATATTATTATTTTGTGGCAACATTAATATTATTATGCCATTGTAATTATCATTATGTCATTGTCGTCAGACGGAATTGACCGATTTATTTTAATTTTCTCTTGGCAAACTTTTCCGTGACATTGTCCTTGAGAACCAGGCCCTCTTGACCTGGTATCGCCCCCTTTTTTTTTGTTACTTTGGCCTTGGAGTGCCCGATAAAGAGGCTCCGGACTCCCTCGATGTCTCATTGACTTCCAAAGTCAAGCGTCAGGTGGCCGAGTTTTTATTTATTTAATTATTATTATTTAAAAAATTTCTTTGTTTTTGGCAATGGACGTCTTGCCACCACTTCCAGTCGTCCTTTCTGGCAACTCCACAATCAAGCCTTGTAAAGCCGATAACTCTCAACATATCAACTGAAGGGTAAAAGCAAAATTTGCTGATATGGATATCAAGGGGGCTATAAGAGAGTCGGCATCTTATGAGGGGCATGCCCCACAATCAGCCGAAATGACTGAAGCCCTCAAAACCAAACACCCAGCTGCCCCTGCTTGACTTCAATCTACCAGCCACACCCGATGGTGAATATCACCACTCCGGTGGTTCTTTCTGAGCATTCCGTCCGAATCTCGGTCAACCTTTTTCCATCTGGGTCGGCTGCGTGCCACGATGGGCTCAGACCGGGACATCTTCAGGCTCTTTTAGGCAAGGAATCTGCTGATGTGGGCGCCTGCTTACTTTCTTCTCTTACCCTGTTCATTAACTTGGTTCTGCGGGGAGAGGATTTTGAAACCGTGTGTCCTGTTTTTTTCGGTGAAAATGTATTTGCCCTAACAAAGAAGGACAGTGGTGTTCATCCAATCGCTGTGGGCAATACTTTGCATCGTCTCGCGACCAAAGCTGCAGTCCGATCTTTTTCTGAAGATCTCGGGGCTGAGCTATGTCCTGTCCAGTTGGGATATTCAACTAAAGGTGAGTGTGAAGCGACTGTCTACGCTGCTAGACTTTATCTGACAAATCCACCTCCTAATCGCATCTTTCTGAAGATCAACATGCGTAATGCATTTAATTGCTTGAGGCGTGACATTTTTTTGTCTGATGTATGAAGGCGCACCCCAGTATCTATCCGCTCATCTGGCAGGCATATGCCAGGCCTTCTGATTTGTTAAATGGCAACAAGGCCATTTATTCAGCAACTGGCATTCAACAGGGTGACCCCTTCAGGCCAGGCCTTTTTTCCCTGGGCATTGACCCAATAGTCAGGGGGGGTTCAGTCAGAATTCAATATATGGTATCTCGATGACGCCTCGTTTGGGGATGAACCCGCGAAAGTGCTGGCTGACTTCCAGAATGCCATTGCCCGGTTGACCGACATTGGCCTCGAGATCAATGATGGCAAGTGCGAGTTGACCATCCTCAACCATGCATCGCTGGATGACTGTCAACTTTCCGAGGCCATATTTATGGCAGTGCTCCCTGATATTAAGATTGTTTTGATTCCTGGTGGTGCTCCGATCTCCATGAGGCCTTCGCCCAAAGCTATTATCGAGAAGCACGACGACTTGATCCGTATGGCAGGCCATCTGGAGCAAACTGATGATCACGAAGCATTTGTGCTGCTCAAAAACTGTTTCGCCCTGCCCAAGCTCCTGTATATCTTGCGAGCATCTCCCTCCTACCTGAATGGTGTGCAGCTAGGAGCTTTTGACTGCACCGTTTGTGAAAGCGTTAGTAAAATCTCTAATGTTGCTTTCAACAATTTTGCTCAGATGCAAGCTATGCTCCCCGTTAAGCAGGGAGGTCTGCATTTCGGGAGGGCTATTGATATCACTCTACCTGGCTTCATCTCTTCATTGCTGGCAGTTTGCCCCTTAATTGATGCCATTCTGTCCCACATAAGTGGTTTGGCACAAACGGGGGAGTTAACAGCAGCGGTGTTGTCATGGAGTTCAGCCCATATCGGTGTTTGTGAAGGCCTGTCCTGGCTTAGCCAAAAAGCATGGGACGTTGAGGCGGGAAGAGTTTATTTTGTCAGCCTGTTGAAGAGTGTGGATCAGGTCACCAGAGTCTGTCTTTTGGCCGAAGCCACGAAGGAAAGCAGGATATGGCTTCATGCAGCCCGTTTCCTCTTTGGAAACACAGCTTGACCCCGAGTCTTTATGATGTGCGGTTGCACTACGAGTTGGAGCATCAGTCTGTGTGCGGCATAAATGTTGATGCGGTAATTTGATGGAAACACTTGGACATCATGGTCTGTCATGCCGTTTCAGTGCCGATTGAGCTTTTTGGCATTCGGCCTTAAACAATGTGGTCAAACGTGCCCTTTATGGGGCAGAGATACCATCTGTCCTGGAACCCCATGGTGCAGACCTTGGCAAAAAAACACCTGCCTGAATGGCTTGACTATTGTCCCACACAAGAATGGGAAAAGCTTCACCTGAAATTTCACTTGTGTCGACACCTCCGCCAAATCACACGCTTACAATACAGCTTTAACGGCTGGAGCAGCTGTCACTGATGCAGAAGTTCTGAAACGCGATAAATACGCTGGCCTCAGCCAAACTGATTTATTAGAATCAATCGCCATCAAAACAACCGGAGTGCATGACCGATCTATGTCCAACATCATTAGTGGTATCGGTAGAAGGCTTGTAGCATCCACTGACAATATAAGGCAACTGGCCTGGTTCAAGCAGCGACTGAGATTGGCCGTCCATCGGGGAAATGCCATTAGTATCCTGGCTTTGGTGTGGGAAGAACAAAATCCATCATTAACACCATTTTAAAGCCTGTTTTTTTTCCGGGGGTTGTGGGGGTTTTACTCATTTGTGGCTGTAATAATTTTTACTTCTGGTAGGCGTGTGGACCAGCGACTCTTTGCCTATACACCCCCTTTGTGTAAGTTTCCATGTACACATCAAATTTTATCCAAAATCCCCTCAGGCGAGCATTAAACAATGCTAGCAACCATTAGGAATGGGGTTATGCATCGAATAAAGTTCACAATTGGGACGTAATGGTGTCGGGGGCAACATCGCACATCACACTTGAAGCCATGGCCGGTTAAATCACATATGAAGCCCCAAAATATAAGTTATCAACAAATCCATACACAGTCCACACATCATCAGATGTCTAGAAAAATCCGACAGGCAATGGGTTACATCATTCATGCGTAAAGACTCCTTTAAGCACCTTGATAAGCTAAATGTAATTGCGGCCTACCCATCGGCCTACATATATGCCTAGCTCGTAGTGTGTTGGGGGGGGGGGGATGTGATAAGCCAAAAATATCTCAAGGACATCGGGTTTGCTCCAAATTTATTTCAGTCTGGTGTTAAACAACAATAGCAACTGTTTAAAAAGGTAATCATACGATTGGTGAAATTGATTGAATAGTTCAAGTTATCATGTTTTTTTTTTAACTTCTGGCGGGTGTGCCCCATGAAACGCCACGATAATCTATCTGTGACCTTCACACAACATTTTCCTCCCCTTATTTTCCATCGCCGGAGGAGAGGGGAAATGAAAATGCAACAACCTCCGTTGTAGGACCCTTAGCCCTCTGGCAAGTTTGGTTGAGATTGGAAAAATAACGACCAAATGCATCACAGACAGACAGACAGACAGACAGACAGACAGACAGACAGACAGACGGTAAATTGTGTATTTTCATGAAATTGTATTGACCAGGCTATCAACAGACGACGGACATTTCGTACTCGTCTCCCCTCTCGACACACCGGCCGTGAATGTCATTATCTCGAACGCTTCTCCTTTCCTGAAGAATGAGACGCTGATCTCCGAATTATCTCGTTATGGTTCTGTGGTTTCTCAGATCACCATGTTACCTTTACGTAGCCAGGATGATCGGACGAAGCACGTGATGTCTTTTCGGAGACAAGCTTATGTGGTGCTTCCTCCCACTAATGCTGAAAGAACCTTGAACATCGTTTTAAAACTCAAAATTTATAATCATGATTACCAAGTCTACGTAACCACTGACACCCTGAAATGTTTCAAATGTGGTAATTTCGGACACTTGAAACGATCTTGCCCAAAGGTGACTTCGTCAAACGATGAAACAAACCTCGTCATCAAGGATGCATCTTCTTTTTCTTCTTCTTCTTCTTCCTCTTCCTCTTCCTCTTCCTCTTCCTCTTCCTCTTCCTCGACTGTGAAGGAAGCGAATCCCGTGTCCGGTTATAACCCCCAGTCCCCCTCAGTCCGATCGTCCAAACAGCAAAACGAATGTTTGGGATGGTTTCACCATCATTTCATCAAGGAAGAAAAATACTTTACCTGATGGTCGTTTAACCCAGAAGAAAGGAGCATTTACAAACGAGGAATCTGTCGGTAATGTTCCTGCAGTTGTGACTGACATCACTCTACGAGGCCTACCCGGAATAGACCTGGAATGGACCCGGAATGGACCCGGTACCTACGGCCAACAAGTTTACCCTACTTGCTGGTGAGGACATCGACGTCTCCCTTACAGAGACCACTTTACCTGTTATTGAAGTAAACAAAACTGTTTCACTCATTAAAAACTCTCCTATTGGAAAGTCCATTGACGGTGATACACAGACCACTAGTGATGAACCTGCCGTCACTTCAGTAAGTGTTAACCCTGAATCCTTGTCAGCAGGAAATAGTGAAACAAATGTTAACCCTGAATCCTTGTCAGCGGGAAATAGTGAAACAAATGTTAGCCCTGTTACTGCTCCCATTTCATCACGTGGTGAAGCTGGAAACGCAGGAAATGTTAAAATGGATGTTTTACGAGAGACCCCCAAAGTACTGTACACCTCCACGCTGTTGGAGGTCGATAACACCGTTATGGTCGAGGGAAGCGAGATCTCCACATCCGCTGATGGTGTTTCTGTTTAATCAAATCCCCAGATTATTTCCGTTCCTTCACCAGGAGATGTTCCCACAATGGAAGAGCACATAGACGTGGTAACCAGTACAGATCCGTGTATCAATACTGACGACAGTGTCGATATGCAGGACGGTACAAACTTGTGTGACTCGGAAACTAAAACCGACTCTGACGAATCTGACCTGGAGGAAGCAAACAGGAACAGTCAGGTGGAAACTGTGGAGAAGCTGACCAGTCAAAGTCCTACCCCCCTGAACAAATAAGACTCTTCTTACAAAATACATACAGGAAACGCAATATAAACCTGACGGAATACTTTCCAGATCTACCGTCCTTCCCTGAGTGCGCTCAGGCTATCGTACCAAAGCCTGACTTATTCGGTTTCCATCAGACACACTGTAACTGCTTAAAAAAACTGATCACCAAGGCAAAAAGGGATTCTAATCAATTATCCCACTTCTGATCTTATTCTTAGAAGCTACTATTCTCCTCATGGCCAGTTTCAAGATTGGAACAATAAATGTCCATGGTGGTGCGAGTCCGCTCCACAAGATCCAAATTAAACAGCTGATAGAGGTCAACGGTCTTGACATAGCTTTGTTACAAGAGACCCATGCTGTCCGATCTGTTCAGGCTCAGTGGCGACTATTTATGGACAAGGAATGTTTCTTCAGTAACAACTCCACGTCAAAGGCAGGCATCATGTTTGTCTTGGGGAAACATTTCCATCCGTCCTGCCTTAAATTTATGAGTATTATTGATGGACACCTTGCCTCCGTGACCTTCTCTATCGATCAGGTCAAGTTCACAATTCTCAATGTGTACGCTCCAAGCAAAAATGACGAGCGGATCTCCTTTTTTGCCGAACTGAGAAAATTCCTGCAAACACTGGATTTGCAGACTTGTCTAATCATTGGTGGCGATTTTAACTGTGCTGTTAATGCTTCATTTGACTGGAACGGGCCGGAACCCCAACCATGTACAACAAAACTTTTTGCAAACATCATTGCGAAATATAATCTTCATGATGTTTGGCGCATACAGCACCCTTCTAATCGGTCTTGTACATGGTGTCATTGTTTAAACAACCACATCTCACTTGCGAGGCTTGATCGCATCTATGTAAATTGTCATTTATTACATGGAGTTTATAAATCCGATATCGTGCCTTCTGGTTTCTCTGACCATTCCCTAGCTCGAGTCTTTATTCAACTCTCTAAACCATGTCCAAGGAGCTCTCATTGGAAATCCAATAACAGTTTACTAGAAAACCTCAACTTCATTCAGGCCTTTGAATCCTTCTGGACGGCTCGCCTAGAGCAGAAGTTAAGCTGTTCCGTTAACCCGCTGATATGATGGTGGGATTTAGTAAAAACCCAAATTAAAGGTTTCTGTCAACAGTATCAGTTTTTCTCAACAAGGGCTGACCATGAAGTAAAGAAAATATTACAGTTCGAGATTTTACAACTCCAACGGGTCATCGGACAAAATAATAGTAACATACAAAAAACCTTAACTGAGAAACAGTCCTTATTAAAGGAAATAACCAAGAGGAAGGCACGTGGTCTTAGTTCGGATGAGGGTGCGACACCTGAATGAGGCAGACGTACCAACCAAGTACTTCTTTTCGTTAGAGAAACGTCTTCCCAGTAAACAGCTTTCTCAGCTGCGATTGGCAGATTCATCCATTACCTTGACACAATCAGAAATCAAACTTTTTGTGAAGGAATACTTTTCGAAAATATATTCAATGGAACAAATAAATCCTGTTAGTGTCGCCTCGATCTCCGTTGGCCTGCCAGTGTTGTGTGAAGATGGCCGTTCCCAACTGGAAAGACCCATCACCTTGGATGAACTTGGCACTGCCCTGCACGGCCTTGCCATTGGGAAAGCACCTGGATTGGATGGACTTACAACTGAATTTTACAAGAAGTTTTGGCACGTATTGGGTCCAGAACTCATTAACCCTTTGAACGCAAGCTGCCAGCTTGGAGAGCGACCTCAGAGTTGCCGACGAGTTCTTCTTACCCTCATCCCAAAAAAGGGAGACATGCTGAGTATTGAAAATTGGCGTCCTATCTCCCTGTTATGTACGGACTATAAGATATTTTCAAAAGCCCTGGCATCGCAACTTACTCCTCATTTATCCTCGTTGTTGAAGGAAGACCAATGTTACTGTGTCCCAAAACGTTCCATCTATGACAACGTCTCCCTTGTGAGAGACATCATTGAACTGTGCAAGAAAAGCCCTAAAGATTTAGGACTTCTCCTTGATCAGGAGAAAGCCTTTGACCGTGTTGATCATCGGTACCTTTTCGAAGTACTTGAGTGGTTTGGACTTGGTTGGACCTTCATCTCTTACATTAAAATACTATTTCACAATATTTCTTGTGTGCTTAAGATAAACAATGAACTTGTTGAACCTTTGTCTATTAACAAGGGAATTAGACACGGTTACACTCTTTCTGGGTAGCTTTATGCTCTCTCTCCATCGAACCCCGACTGGTTTATTTGCGCTGTAGTCTAACAGGGGTTAGTTTGTCCCAGCTTGAACGGCCCATCAAGGTACTGGCATACGCCGATGACGTGTGTGTATTCGTACATGATATCAATGACATTAACATCGTTCGCTATTGTTTATCCTTATTCGAAAAGGCATCTTCAGCGAAAGTAAATTCGAACAAAATGAGCGCCCTTTGGCTCGGTCCATTGAACTACTTGGCGCCAAGACTTCCTGCTCCACTGTCATGGGCCAATGATGGTGTGAAATACCTTGGAGTATTTTTAGGTAATAATACAACTGTAGCGAAGGATTGGGCCGGTCTGCTCGAGTTTGTTGAGGGTAAACTGCAAAAATGGAAAGGTCTGGTCACACAACTGTCATATCGTGGAAGGGTCTTGGTCATCAACACACTGGTGGCCTCTACCTTATGGCACAGGTTCTTCGTGCTGCATCCTCCAGCTGTCTTGCTTCAACAGCTCCAGAAGTGCTTCGTGTCCTTTTTCTGGGATGGAAAACACTGGCTGCGACCTGAGGTCCTCAGTTTACCACTGACCGATGGAGGCCAAGGCCTGGTCGACATAAAGAGCTGGCTCATGGCCTTTCGACTCTCAGTTGCTCTGCGCATGCTATACATGTGACCCTCTCCACCATGGGTCAACGTCACTCGTCACCTTTTGCAACAGGCTGGGAGGCTAGGCTATGTCCACTCTCTTTTCCTGATGGACCTTTCCAAAATCGACACATCCCCCCTCTCTGGTTTCTATCAGAGCATGCTAAATGCATGGCAAGCTCTGACAATAACAAGAGCTACACATTCTTACATTAAACAGATGTTTCTGGAAGAAACTTTTGTTCTACAACTCTTTTTTTCCACGATATGCCTGCTGATCGGTGTCTCATTCAACGCTTTACCGACAAGGGCGTTAAATCTGTTGCAGATCTTCTCAGCCCAAATGGTAGCTGGATCGGAGCTGATGCATTGGCAAGCCTGGTCGGTGTGCGATCCTCTCAAATCGTGGCACGCATATTATGTAGTGTGTTTTGGACATACACGCAGCTTGCACTTGCTTGGGAGCAGGACCAGCAAAGCAATGAACATAATACACATCGAATACCTTCTCTCTCTACCTTTCCTGAACTCGTATGTGCTTTTTCTCTTGCCAGCCCTCTTCCTTGTCCCCCTTTTAACGTATAGTAGACTTCAATGGCCTTCCCAAACAAAAAGACCTTTATTTGGGTTGTGTAAAATTTCTTTCACAACGGCAAACTAGAACTACGTTGTCGATGGCACACTATCGCATATTCCCGCGTGCACTGCTTTATCCCATTAATGCTAGATGAAATTTTATCTTGCAAAATGGATTGATTATTCTTTTCTATTTGATGTGCTTTATGACCAAAGACTTACTATGTTTACTAAATCAGAAGTCATTGCAACATGTCAACATTTCATGAAACATTAATTTAACACTGTTCAGCAATATAGAACTGTGCATCAATTTAATCATAGGAATGACCTGTTTATAATATTAATTATAATAATTATTCATAATCAATTCGATAAATACAGTAAAACCTGTGACTGTTTGCCACTCATGGGGACCACATAAGTGAGTTCTTTATAAAAGAATTTACCATGTACAATGGTAAATACACTTAAAAAAAATCCGACAGTGTTGTGCACTTCCCCATATATATATATCTACTATGTCCCAAAGTTTCAAGTTCCTATCTCAAACGGTGTAGGAGGAGCTATTTTGACCCCCTATCCGCTAAGCACCCCCTACCCCCCAAGCACCCTCTGATCATCATGTGTTTAACAAAATATGTTGTTAAATGTATAACTCATGAATATGTTTGATTTAAAAAGCTATAAGACAATTTTTTTTTCAAAAAAACGACCCACATGACCCCAACCCCTCTGGCCCGGCCCCTCGGGGTCATATCAAAAATCCGAAAGTGTTGTGCACTTCCCCATGCATATATCTACTATGTCCCAAAGTTTCAAGTTCCTATTTCAAACGGTGGAAGAAGAATTACAGGGTAAGACAGACAGACGGACGGATGGACGGCGGAGACAATCACAATATTCCTGCTTTTCTTTGAAAGCGCGGGAATAATAACACAGCAGAAGGTTCGATGAAGAGACCTCTAACCTTGTTCTCCCCTTATCTTCCGAACTGGAAAGGTTTTTATCACCCTCCTGTACCACCACGACATGGTGACCTCCAATGGAGACTAGTACACTGGATCCTTCCTTCCTTATCACTTGTTACACTGTTTTTCAAATCTGCTTGTAGATGAATGTCCTTTTTGTAAGAAATCTGAAAACCTTTTTCACATCTATGTTGAATGCCAACGGTTGGCACCTTTATTTATTTTACTTCAGAATTGTTTTGTGAGGTTTAGTTTGATTTTTAACATTTGTGTGTTCATCTACGGATTGGATATCACACACAAAAATTCCAATACTGTGTTGGCCAATTTCCTGCTTGCTCAGGCAAAGATGGCAGTATATAAGTCAAGGAAAAGAAAACTTGATGGTGTTGGAGTAAATTATGAAGATGTAATGAACAAAATCTTGTAATAAGTCGCGTTAAATTGGATTTTGCTTTATTTTCAGTAAATGGAAGATTACCGCAGTTTGAATCAAAATGGTGCATAAAGGAAGTTATTTGCAGAGTCCGAGAGGAATGTTTATCCTTTTGTGAAATGTTTTGTATGTAATCTACTCGATTCATCCTTTCCTTTGTTCAGAAATTGTTTCTTGGTTTTCTTTCTTTTTCTGAAATGAAAATGTAACTCCCATTTGGGGGCTTTCTTTTGCGGACATGAGGGTGGTTGGAGTGTCAATGGAAGATGTGGAGGATAGAGCAAAATGGAGACAGTTGGTCCGCTGTGGTGACCCCTAACGGGAGCAAGCCGAAAGATGAAGAAGAAGAAGAAGATTTGGGGGCTTTCTTTTCTATTTTTATAATAAAAA
>NC_140969.1:103771888-103804388 GCF_056783735.1 Eptatretus burgeri
AGCGGGGACTGAAATTTCTCAGCAACCGCTCAAGCCTTTGGATAA
Organism: Eptatretus burgeri; assembly: GCF_056783735.1. Classification (NCBI taxonomy): domain Eukaryota; kingdom Metazoa; phylum Chordata; class Myxini; order Myxiniformes; family Myxinidae; genus Eptatretus; species Eptatretus burgeri. The sequence continues at coordinate 103,771,934 of NC_140969.1, forward strand.
ACCATGAAAAAGATCATTTTTGGAACCTTAAATATGAATGGCGGTGGAGCAAGCCACAACTGCCAGGTTCAAGTGAAAAGTTTGTTTGATCATAAACATATAGATGTACTTTTACTCCAGGAAATGCACATAACTGAAGATGTGGAGTACGATTGGTGTCGCCTCTTTAATCCCAGTGCTTCTTTAGTAATTACTCTTCTTCTTCTGCTGGTGTGGCCTTTTTATTCAGACCTGGGCTAGTACCTGAATCATGCCACTTCCAGGAGGTTATCAAAGCTCTGGAACTGGTCATTAATAATTTCCATTTTACACTATTCAATGTGTATGTTCCCAGTGAGAGTGTAGAACGAAGAGCCTTCTTTTTGTCTTTAATCAGACACTTTCACTCAATTGATCTCAATGATTGTATTTGCATGGGGGTGGGTGATTTTAATTGTACCTTAGAACCTGTTTTAGACAGGAATACAGCAGAACCTCACCCTGAATCCTATGCCGGTTTGTCAATTTTTTTTTCAGCAATAGGTTTGTTAGATGCATGGAGGCTATGTCACCCCAACGAATCTCAATATACATGGAGACGTTGGGCTAACGGGAAAGCATCCTTTGCTAGACTTGACCGGTGGTACATAAACTCTCATTTCAGGACTGCAGTTTTCTCTCCGGTTCACTTTCCATCCTTATTTTCCGATCATCATCTAGTTACCATGGGCCTCTTTTACCCTCAACCCTCACATAAAAGTACGTACTGGAAATTCAACACCAATCTTCTTGAAGATACTTCGTTTAAAAAAGGCTTCTATACCTTTTGGGCTATCCAACTCTCAAAAAAAGCCTTTTTCTTCATTAGAGTTATGGTGGGACAACGCAAAAGCACAGATCAGAGTGTTTTGTCAGCAGTTTGCTTCAAATGTCACCAATGTTAATAATGCAACAATGGCTCTGTTAGAAGCTGATATCTTACAGTTTGAGAGTAAAGTGGCCAGATATGGAAACAGGAGGGACCAAATGATATTAGTTGAAAAAAGGACCCAATTGAGAGAACTGATGCAAGAAAAAGTAGCAGGGATGTTAATCAGATTAAGGATAAACAACATCAAGGTTTTAGATACTCCCAGCAAATCCTTTTTCCAAATGGATTTTGTCAATAAATCACAAAAGACCGTTTTTTCTTTGCTTGACTCAAGAGGAAACATTGTTGTTAACTCCAGTGATGTACGTTTGTGCATGAGAGATTTATTTTCAAAAATTTATGCAAAACATACTGTTTGTGAGCAAACTATGGAACTTTTAACTTCTCACTTTCCTTCCATCACTGAGCCCCAGCGCCTGAGCTTGGACTCACCGATCACATTGCCTGAGCTAACGCAGGCCCTTGCTGGATTGAACTCGGGGAAAGCGCCTGGAATTGACGGCTTACCGGCAGAGTTTTTCTTGGCGTTTTGGGACCTTTTGGGCCCTGAGTTACTGAATGTCCTGGAATCATCTTTGATAAATGGAGAACTGCCTCTAAGTTTTAGAAGAGCGGTGGTGTCTCTTCTACCAAAGACTGGAGACTTACGACAGATAAAGAACTGGCGACCGGTCTCGGTATTATGTACGGACTACAAAATATTGTCAAAAGTGTTGGCCAGTCGGTTGAAGATGGTAATTGGTGATCTTGTTAACTCTGATCAGAACTACTGTATCCCGAACAGATCAATTTATGATAATATTTTTTTGATCAGAGATTTGCTGGAGTGTGATTCCATGGAAAAAGAATTTGGGATAATATTCCTTGACTTAGAAAAGGCATTTGATAGTGTTGATCACATGTTTTTGCATCATGTGTTGGAAGCATGTGGTCTTGGTACCAATTTTAGGGCCTATGTATCCTTACTGTACAGCAATATATTTAGTATTTTTAAAATTAATAATGAGCTCGTCTCTCCTATACTAGTACACAGAGGGGTGAGGCAAGGGTGCCCTGTTTCTGGTTTATTATTCTCCTTGGTTATAGAACCACTTCTGATTCTATTCAGGAAAAATCTTTCAGGAGTAACTGTATCCACAGGGATTCCTTCGATAGTTGTATCAGCTTATGCAGATGATGTCGTTGTGGTCATTAAGAATGACAATGATATCTCTGCATTTGTTAAGTGTTTAAATCTCTTTTGCTTGGCATCTTCAATGAACTGTAATTGGAATAAGAGTAAAGCCTTATGGGTTCCCAGTCTTAAAAACAATCTGCTGGGGACATGGTTAGTACCACCGATGCATTTGCCTTCAAAGTTAAAATGGGTGGAAGAGGGAGTCAAATATCTAGGCGTGTTCCTGGGATCCCCATTCTATGTCCTCAAAAATTGGGATGGGATGGTTGAACATGTTAAAAAAAGATTAGGACTATGGAAGAGAGCCCTACCCCACCTTTCCTACAGAGCTAGGGTTCTAGTTGTAAATAATTTGGTTGCCTCATCTTTGTGGCATAAGTTTATCTGCCTCCAACCACCAGAAGTGCTGCTGAAGGCTGTTCAAAGACTACTGGTTGATTTTTTTCTGGAGTGGTTTTCACTGGTTACAGCCAAATGTTATATGCCGCCCGTTGGCTGAAGGTGGCCAAGGACTTGTCGACATAAGCCGCATAATGGCCTTTCGGCTGTGCTCCACTCAGATCTTAATGCACGAGAAACAGCTGCTTAGCCAACTTCTGGCCCGTCACATCTTGCAACAAGCAAGTGGGCTCGGTTACAGCCTTGAACTCTTCTTGATCAAACTCCAGCATGTTGATATATCTCATCTTTCAACATTTTATCAGAGTCTTTTGAACGCTTGGCAGAGCCTTTCGGTTAGTCGCCAGCAGGAAACTTATGCCACAAATATGTTTATGGAAGAACCCCTATTTTACAACCCATTGTTTCCTGCAATTCCTAGAAGCCGTGACCTTTATCAACATTTTATTGCAGCAGGCATAATCAAAATACTACACCTCCGCCATGATTCCGGGTTGGGGTGGAAATCAGTGCCGGAGATAGCAGATATGACAAGGATATGGTCAAATAGGACGATTGGTAAAATCCTAAGAGAAATTGTGAAAAAAAGTTCTCAACTTGAACTAAGATGGACCCAAGAAAGTTTGTTGACAACAAATGACCGAGGGTTTCCTGGGTTAATTGTACAACCAAGTCAGAGAGATTTACCCCCCATTAGCTCAGGAAAAAATATTTTTCATAAATATAACAGTAAAGACCAATATAGACTGTCTACTCGAGTCCTACTCGAGGACTCTCCATTGAAGGGAGTGGCCAGATGGAAAAGACTAATGCCGGAAGGACTCCCATCTGAGCCTGTATGGAACTCTTTCTACAGTAAGCTGGTTACTAAAAGGACTGGAGATTTACAGTGGAGACTAGCACATTGGGTCATTCCTTCGAATAAGTGGTTAAGTAATTTTTCTCCCATATCCGGGTGCTGCCCTTTCTGCATTTGTACAGAGGATTTGTTCCATGCATATGTTGACTGCGCAAGGCTTGTGCCATGATTTCAATGGCTGAACCACATGGCAAAAAAGATGCAAATTACCTTCTCACTAAGATTGTTTATTTTCGGGTGGAAAGAACAAGTAAACTCATTATTTTTGTTCTTAGTTGCCACAGCAAAAATGGCGATTTATTTTTCGAGGAAAGAGAAATTGAAAGGAAAGTCGATTGTGATGTGCAATGTTATGTTTTTTTTTCAATGCTTTAATAACAGCAAGACTGAAACTTGAATTTTGTTTTTCTAAAAGTGAAAAGAGTGTTGATGACTTTTTAAGTCTTGGTGTCATGATGGGATTTGCAAAGTTCATGAGAATAATTTATTGATATCCCTGTAGTTTTTTTCATTGTTTTGGAATGTATTATTGAGTTTTGAGTATTTTTTGTTTACATTGAATTGTTGTAAGTATTAATGTACTGCCACTAAATAGTATTTTTTCACCGACTGGCACACACATATATGTATGTGTGTGTGTGTATATATATATATATATATATATATATATATATATATATATATATATATATATATATATATTATATTGTTTTGTAATAAAAATATTCAAAAGTCTCTCTCTCTCTCTCTCTCTCTCTCTCTCTCTCTCTCTCTCTCTCTCTCTCTCTCTCTCTCTCTCTCTCTCTCTCTCTCTCTCTCTCTCTCTTTCTCTTTCTCTTTCTCTTTCTCTTTCTCTTTCTCTTTCTCTTTCTCTTTCTCTTTCTCTTTCTCTTTCTCTTTCTCTTTCTCTTTCTCTTTCTCTTTCTCTTTCTCTTTCTCTTTCTCTTTCTCTTTCTCTTTCTCTTTCTCTTTCTCTTTCTCTTTCTCTTTCTCTTTCTCTTTCTCTTTTCCTCTCTGGACGGTGTTTATCGCTGGAGGTGTCCCGGCGGTATTCGTCTCCGGACAGTTTGACTCCCAACGTGTCCGGGTTGTGTTTGTCTCCGAATGTGTCAGGGCGTTATTTATTTCTGGACAGGAGTTTGTCTCTGGACTTGTGTGAACGGGAGCTTGTCTCCAAATGGCTTGGCTCCAAATGTGTCCGGTGGGTTTTGTCTTCGGACATGTCCAGGCGATGTTTGTCTCGGGGCCGTATTTATAGTATGACCGGTAGAAAATGGATTTCAGACATTTTGTTTCCATCTTCACTGTCATTCATTGCACAATTATTTTGATGAGACGGTATGAATTGTAATTTACGCTCCACCGCACATATGCCTTCCCTTGCTCTCACCTCACACTGTCTTACCTTCCCCCACCCATTCTTGCTCCCACACCCCTCCTCGCTCCCTTTCCCTCCTCTGTCTCTCCCCCCCCCTCTCTCTCTTCAAAGAGATTGTTTTATCAAATTTGTTTTGTCAAAGTTGGTTCACAAGATTGTTTTATCAAATTTGTACTCAAGATTGGCACATTGTAGATAAAGCTTGCGGTTTAAGATCAGACAGCAAATTTATAAAAGACAAAGAAATCAGCACTCCTCAGTCTTGAGGTGCTATTAATTTTCAAGGCTTTGAATTTTGCCATTTGCAGGTGTACAAGGTAAAATTTGAGGTGCAGTGCTGGCCCACAGATGAAAGGTGCCGTGTGGTACCGCTTTCTCAAGCAATGAATTATGGGTGCATTGCATTGCAGGGTGCTGGATGCACCGCGTTGGTGGTTGCAGTCGTGGCACGGAAATTGGAGTTGACGAAGGCTGAGAAACACGTCCACAATTTCATGATGGATACACAGCTCACAAAACGCGTAAGAATCATCCTTTGCACTCATTTTCTTCCTCCTCCCTTGTCTCTGTTCCATCAAACCTTTTCCTGAATTATTTTTTTTCATCAAAGGCAGAGAGGTCCTTAAATCCATTACTTTTCATCATAATTGCAAAGACGATGTGATAGTTTTATTCTTTTTTTTATTTACCTCCACTTATCTTTTCCTTTTCACATTTGTTTGTTTAAAATTTTGTCATCAGTGTTTGACAAAGATAGTCATTATAATCTTCCCTTTCTTACTAATGAGGCACAGGTTCTCCCAGTAACCTCTGGTTAAACTCCCAAAGTTCAGGCTTTCCACATTCCCCCACTCTTTTGTTCCACTTTTCTCCCGTTTGTGGAACTGTCTTCTGGAGATTATTCAATCCCACTCTTCCCTTTAGGGCTTCAAGCAAGTGGTGTACCACCATCTCATGTCATCCCCCATCCATAACCATGATTTCTTTCTGTACTTATTAACCCTCCACAAGCCCACCTCTTTGCAGGCTTCCAGGTTATCGGGTTTCGCTCCATTCCCTCACTCTCTTGTTTGTTTTTTCTTTTGTTCCATTTCTGCTTCTTCCACAGTTTTCCTTCTACTTCTGTGATTGAGAGTTTGCACCTGGATCCAGCTTGTTCACCCCCTGTGTGCCCCCCACCCCCACTCCCCTTGCTCGATCATTTTTCCCAGTGTCCTTTTGTCCTCCAGATCTCCATCTATTTTGTCCCTCTCCCATGCTGTCGATCTGTTCCTCCCCTCCGTCCTCCCCCCTTTCTTCTTTCCACCTTCCACTGTTTTTATGCCCTGGTTAGTTCTGTGTTTTAGCTCCCGACGAGCCTCGGTGTTGTATACAATAAAGTGTGCTCGGTTATACATTAAAGCAAGAAATAAATATCTGAAGACAAACTACAATAATTCTAAAGAAAAGTATTTATTATATCACAATGCAAGCGGTCGCTGTGGTTGAGCAATTTCCCAGTGAATGCCGACAGGTTTCAAATGGATGACACATAAAAATACATTTTTAAAAGTGAAGTTCAAATATGAAATTAAATTCAAGTCTCATAAGGTCGTATGCTTGAAATGGATTTTGTTTCATCTCGAAGTATTACACAACAGACATAATAGACCTTTCATCCATTCCTGAGGACCTCCAGCCAAAAGAAGAATGGCTTTCACTTGGCCAACTAGAACGGCACTCGTGAGAGCGCACACCTCCGCCAGGCTGAACAGTTTAAGTTATGTCTCCCACTGAATAACCGCTTCTGGACCTGAACCAAAATTGATCCGGACCTGAACCAAAATCATTTTGTCCTTGTCACACACCCAACCTGCCCACTTGGTTCCGTACAACTCCGTTCATAACTTTGTTTGGTTGATTGTTATCAATTGCTTTGTGAACAGAATAGACTGAAATACCCATCTAAGACTGTGTTTATGTGGTACTGGCCTATAAAGACCTCCCTCCCTTATCCCAGATACTTCGCTTCTCTAACACTCATGATAAAACCTTAAACATTGCTTGTGTGGAAGAAATCCAGTTCTTCTCTTTCGGAGTTTGAAACCATTTATTAACAGCGCACATCAAATACAAATAACAACAAACATGCGCATGGGAAAAAGGATAACAAGACAAGCAATAACAAACACGATCCTCTTTCTGCTCAAAATGCCCAGAGCAACTGTTTTTATACTTTTCTGGAGTGCAAAAGACATGAGAGCTAAACATCTGGCAAGGGTGAATTGGGAGGGGGGGGGCGGAGGAAGGAAACGGCAAGCGTGAGAAAGGGAACTGCAGACATGGCCACTTTGGAAGGGAAGGGGGGATAGACATGCTCAGGTCATGATTGCAGTTTGAGAATGTGAAGGTGGCCATGAGAAGGAGAGGGTGACAACAAAGTTAAGACAAAATATGAAGAGGCCGAGTGAATGGAGACACAAGTCTATCACTTTGGTCATATCTTCCGTTCACCATTGAGTAACCAGATTCTCAAAATACGACATTCCATTTTATGCTGTCACATAATCATCCTTGGACAACAGGGCGTCTGTTGCAATCGCCTTTCGTGAGTTATTTAATGACCATCAGGTAATGGGCGCCAGCAGCAAAGCATCCTTCTCTTGAGCAGCAGTGCAATTTCATTTAAACATTGGAAATACTAACTTAGATATATATATATATATATATATATATATATATATATATATATATATATATATATATATATATATATATATATATATATATTTATATATATAATATAGTTCAATGAGATAAAGCACATACGATTTAGTAAGATACAATTTTATCTTGCTTGTATGTCATCGATATCACTGGAAATCAAAAGACTGTAAAAAGACATTTTACTGACAGTAATTTTGATTCCAGTACAAAAGTAACACATTATTCTAATACTGTTAAAAACAAAGATAATGAAATTGAGAATGCATGAATATAATCAATTTTATTTCTTCCACACTTGTTTGTTGTATTTTTTGCAGACATATTTCGAACTTACAACTCTGGCTGAATTGTTATTTATATTCCCTTTACAGAGGAATGATGATATGTTCAATCATTTCATTTTATATGATCTGTTGGATTGATGTTTCAAAGGGTGTTTTGAAATTGGTGGCCTCCTCTGTCCCTCCCTCCTCTCTACCTTCCTCCCTCCCTTCCTCCCTCCCTCCTCTCTCCCTCCCTCCTCTCTCCCTCCCTCCTCTCTCCCTCCCTCCTCTCTCCCCCTCCCTCCTCTCTCCCTCCTTCCTCTCTCCCTCCCTTTCTTGCTTGGCAAGTGTTATTCTGGGTGGTTTACCATTGTGTTCCCAGCATTGTTTGTCCATGCTCTATCATTTTAAATGCTCAACGTCAAGCAAGGAAGCAGCACATCCCATTTTTAAGTCTTTGGTAAGACTCGGCCGGGGTTCGAGATGCCGACCTCCCGGACTCGGAGCAAACGCTCTAACGATTACTCAACCAAGTCTGGTCACATTTCAATAGTACGTAACTAATAGACGTACTCACCTTCTGTGCAGATAGCCAAACAGACACACAAATAAACAGACCCAAATACAATACCCTCTCCAGCAGGGGTAAAAATGATGAAAAAGTTAGACACTGCAGAACATTCTGCTACACTCTTCTCTTCCACTGTTTGTCTAAGATGTAATCAGTCCAGAAAGGAGGTAAAGGGTCAAATGGCAATCCCTATCAAATTTCAAACCCTTACTGCTGAATATTCAATCAAGATGCAGAGAAACAGAAAGACCACCAACTGTTGGTACAGGCTACAGATTATGACCTGAAGGTCATGTAACATGTGGGAAAGTTTCAATTCCTCCCGTTGAACGGTTTTCGATGTACGCTCTTAAAACTAGAACTGCCTCTTTATCACTGCTGGCAGTGATGATCAGGTACCAAGACGTCCCATTTTGATGCAACCCTGCTTTGATTGGACACCTGACCCATTACGTCCTCTTTGTTGAGTTTAATTCAGAATGGGATTTTAAAAACATATATATATATATATATATATATATATATATATATATATATATATATATTTTTTTTTCAAATCAAATGGAAGACCAAATAAAATTGGGACTGCATTGGAGTCATCAAAAGGAACCCGAACAATCAAAAAGCAAAGATGAAGTCATCATGAGGAACCTGCATAGGACTCAGGTTTCAACTGCTCCTCTTCTACCCTCAAACCCATCCAAGTGCAGCCAAGTGAACCTTGTTTAAAAAAAATTAAAAAAGAACCCAGATTAAAATTTTAAAAATAATTTTGCCTGCCAGACCGTGTGTCCGATGAGGTTGAAATTTAAAACATATTCTCCATCACTACTAGATCATAATTTTGAAGTTTCACGTTGATTGATGCGGCGATTCAAGAAAAACAATTTAAAAGTTTTTTTTTTGCCTTCAATCCAAAATGGCTGCCAAACCATGTGACCTATCAATTATTCATGAACACCCTGGTATCCCCAAGGCTTGGGGAACATTTGTGTGAATTTTTCCCTCGATCTGGCCAGCTGTTCTGGCAAAGATGATTTTTATGGGTTTTTGGATAAATCCAATATGGCTGCCAAACCATGTGACCGATGATGTCATAGGCGGGGAACTTTTTGTTCCTCATAGAAAGCTGGTCATACCTGTAAAATTTCGCCTCTCTGTTCAGCCGTTTCAGAGAAGATTTTCATTTTTTTAAATTTTTTTAATGGCTGCCGAACCACGTGGCCGATGACGTCATCAACTTTTTTTCTGTTGATCAATTTATCCCAAGATGACACTCAAACATTTTCATTCTGACATGTGAGGGATGCAGTAAAGGTGAATTAAGAGAACGCAGAACAGGAACGTTGTAACAGTGGGATGTTTTAGACACAGGATGAAGGAAAGGTCGAAATGAAAACAGCCTTTTAAAAAAGAAGAACAAGAATAGTGAATTATGATACAACACCGAGAACCACACGTCTGAAAGAGCAAGTTGGAACATTTTAAGAGACCGTTTTGTTATTTTTATTATTATTTTTTTTTTGATAAAGATTGCTTAAGTTTAGGTAAAGAAAAGGTTGAATAAAAATCGTTTAGGTGTTGGTGAATTTGGATCAGCAAATGCAGAAGGAAGCTCGAAGTTTGATAAAAGTTACAAGAAGAAGAAGAGTGGATGGAGAAATGTGGTTGCAGGAGGTGTGGCGTCGAGAGGTTAAAAGAATAAAGATTTTTATTTTTATTTTTATTTTTTAAGATTAGGTAAGGTTAGGATCAGGTCAAGGAAAGGTTGAAGAAAAAATCGTGAAGGTGTATGGTGAATGTGGGTTGACAAAAGTAGATGGTAGATTGGCAGAAGAACGAGGAAGAAGAGTCGGTACAAGAAGTCACGTGGGGTACAACGTGAGGTAAAAGGTATTTTTTGTTGTATTTTTTTGATATTTGAAGACATGAAACAGAGGATATAGTTGAGCGGGATAGAAGGAGGGTGGAGGGAAAAGTGGAGAAAATAAAAAGCTGATGGTAATAAGGAGAAAATACAATAAACACGATCATGCACACATAAATAGGAAGAAGGGTAGGCCTCAAGGAACCCGACATAAAAGAGGTCAAAAACTCAACAACTCAACAATTAGCACAAGTTTTAACACAAGACTGAACTAGAAACATGCAGTAAACACAGGGATAACAAAATGACAGTAAAGACACGACGAAAACGGCGGGAAAACTTATTTTTGAGAAAATCGGCGGAGGCCCTGAAGAATAGCTGCCACCGTCGCTCAAGAACCGGAACTGGAAGTCAAATTGATTCGATTTCAGTGAATATCCGGATCTGGATCTGGATATGAGAATTATTGAGCTTGAATGTGATTCTTCACCATTGAGAGAAAGGGCCATAAATGATATAGTACTGTATCGAATGATATTTCAAAAATGTATTTGGCCCGATATGTTCTCGTGAATCAGGACTTACATGGCGGAGGAGTGCGCCCTACCGAGCGAGCGCCCTTCTAGTTTGATTAAAAAATAATTTACTGTGTCGATTTTAGGTAGGAAGGGGTGTAATGGTCCCTCGTATGATTTTATTAAATGGTTCAAAACCTCAATTGTGGACCAGCTATTTTGAACAGCTGTTTCACACACAACTAGCAGAGTACTTCCTCTTGGGTGATCTTGTTCCAAGCACGCAACACGTTCTTCTCAAGCATACCTTTATTTGGGCGGTGTGTCGGCAAAAACATATATTTCAGGTTACCTGCATGGTCTGTGCTATGGTGTAGCTTCTGATCCTGGGTGTCCGCATGACTTTGCAGAGATTTTTTTTTTCTTACTCATGTCAGGAATTGTGGGTTGTGAAAGAGGGAAAAGGATAAAGATAAGGTTGAGAAAGGAGATAAAAAGGGTGTGTCTCTGGTACCTTGTGTGTTACTATTTAACCAAGGGAGGGAACATACTCACAGGAAAACGTGTACATTGAACCAAAATCATTTGTAGAGACAAACATCAGGTTCCATATCAGCTTCATGGTTTTCTGCTTGTATATGACCCTGGACTGTATTACATAACGCTTTTCACAAACACACTTCCAAGGAAAATCATTTAATTCATCATCGATGTGGACAGGTCACCAAATTAGATTGTTTTTCAATGTAATTTTCAGTATCAAGTTTCATATTCTTTCACTTGGGTTCTTGTCACCAGTTGTTTGAATGGTGCAAGTTTATTCCCATTGTACACTTTCCTTTTATGATGGGATGCAATTCAATGGCCTTGTGTTAAATTTACTCGACAGTTCTTGTCTGGACTTTGAATGTAGAAAAATATATTAAATAAAACCCACTGTTCTCAGTGTGAAGAAACAGACTTGATGTTTAGTTTTCAGGAGGATCATGTCAAATATTGGCACATTATGTCTGATGTTATCTTGTTTTAATTACTTTTTGTTGTCATTTGTCACTTTCATACTCATTGTTTCAAGCTTTCATTGACCTGAGATATGGGAGAAGGTAATGAAAAAAGAAACAAAGTATAACGAGAGTGAAGTTGATGGCGAGCCATTGCAAATCCCCACGATTCCCGCCTAAAGCAAAGTTGAAAGATGGCAAAATGTTCCACCAGGAATCACCCAATATCAAATTTTGAGTGAAAAAAAAATCTTCTGTCTTGACCCCTGTGATCCAAGTCCCAACCCCGTTAATGGAGCGTGAACCGAGGGTCAAATCTTAAAAAAAAAAATCGTTACATATTTCATGCACCCCTCAATGTTGATTGCATATACAAAGTTTCATTAAATAATTTTTAAAATGGTATCCGTAATTACAATTTTTGATATTTGACCTTTTGACCCCACCCTAGGATCTTAGGGGACGGGGCCAAAAAGGATACTGCTTCCTGCACATTCTTGCCAAACGAACCAAGTTTGGTGAATTTCTGCGCAACCCTTTAGGAGATAGTGTGACAGACTACATGAATCAATTTTAAGATCTTTTGAGTTTTCAACAGTAAAACACTGACAATAGGAATGAGCACAAAGTGAAAATCACAAGAAGGTCATTCAGCTTATCAATCTCGTAAGACTCCTGAGTGGAGTTGGGATGCTGTACAAGAACTGTGAGGCCAGAGCACAGAGTTGAGCAATGCTTCTGGTTTATTGGTGGTAATTGTCGTTGGATAGAGTGCAAGATTGACAAATGGCAGCATTAGGCAACAAGTTCAGCATCAGAAAATAAATGAAAGTTGGAGAGCTGCCTTTGGGAATTGATAGTGCTTATATTTATGACCCTCATCCAGAAAAAGAAACCACACACACACCTCCTTACATACAGCTACCTGAGAGATTTTATTTATTTATTTATAATAATGCGGTAATCTAAATCTATGTAATACAATTTTATACACACACACACACATTATTAAACCATTTTCTTTGAGCCATCCACAAGAGGTGGAGCGGCAGTGATATGTAGCATAGACTACAGAGAGATGTCATGCTTTTCATTGTGGAGGGTGTTGATGAATCTGTGTTCAGGTTTTATTTAATTGAACAAAAATGATAAATGACAATGAGCTGGTTTTAGACGACCAGTAAGTTTCTTCGAGTTCAAATTGCCCTGAGACCACAGTAAGATTTGAGCAGCTAAAGCAATGCTTGAAGTTACACATCTAAATCGTCAATAATGAGTGTGATTAAATCTCTTGCATGCTGTTTTATGTGCTCTATGCACCAGCCATAACCTTACCTGAAATTAGTTCTTTCTGTAATCCATGGCTTGTAATTGTGTGTCCCAATAGATAAAGAATGCGGCAGCAAACGTGCTTCGTGAGACATGGCTCATTTACAAGCACACGAGGCTCATGAAGCGTCTAGACCCAGCTCGGGTGCGGCGGCACCAGCGCAAGTTCCTTCAGGCTATCCACCAGTATGTTATTTCCATCATCTCCAATTTCCAATCATGGAAACCCATCACAATTTAATTGAATGAATAGAAAGAAGGATGTAATAAACATTTAAACAGAAGACTCTTACGTTTTAAGGGACACATAAGAATGACGAAGTAATTTATATAGACATAATTCAATTGCCGAAACAAAAAATGAAACTGTTTGAATTTTGAAAACCGCCGAAGTATTTGTCAAGGTTGGAAGTTCTACATTCTAAGGCTGCTTTCTATCTTCTTTGTTTAGGAAATATGTGCTTGCTCATCTATATAATTGTGTGTGTGTGTGTGTGTGTGTGTGTGTGTGTGTGTGTGTGTGTGTGTGTGTGTGTGTGTGTGTGTGTGTGTGTGTGTGATGCTCCTTTCCACCCATTGGTTGGACAGCTCGCCTGAATCTACCCACAATTGTAACTTGAAAAAAAAAAATCATACAACCACCATTTTGGTGCCAAGTGAAGCATATTCGGAGCTGTCATATTCACAATCATCATGCCCTCCCTATAAGTTTTCCCTTCAGTGCAAAACCACTGTTAATCCCTTTAAGGACCAAGGGACACAGATGTCGCTCAACTTTAAAATGGTGTATTTCCGATATTTCCCGGCAAGTTTTTTTTTTCTTTCTTTTTTTGTCATGCATACTCTTGGACTTAAATTCATATTCCTGATAATTATAGCCAAACTAATAATATAATTGGACTTGTATCTGAAAATTACTTTCAAGTAATTTCTTCAACACAAATCACCTTGCACTTTCAAAACCTTTCCGTTTAGCAGTATTTGGACGTGTCACATATGGGGTTGAATGAGGGTAATGTATAAGACTGCTTCAATAGTGCTAAACTTCTGGAATTTTAAAAATATTTAAAATCATTTTACCTAAATTGAAATATATACTTGAACACTACGTGGGTTAACGTGTTCTATGAATTCTCTATTTTTCTATGATTTTCAGACGTACACACAGATAAATGCCTGATTCAATACGAGCAAATACCACCCGTCACTTTGCTGACGGGAATACAAGGTGGAGAATAAGAGGAGGGAGAAAGAGGGGTGGGGGAGTGACGAGGGGTGAGGAGAGGAGAAGGAAGTGTGAGGGGAGGTCCAGGTAAAGCAGTGTGAGGGGAGAGTCTGTCTGGACATACAGTAACTACCATCCGGACATGTCCACATATAACCACCGTCCAGACATGTATGGAGATAACCACTGTCCAGAGAGAGAGAGATAGAGATATATATATATATATATATATATATATATATATATATATATATATATATATATATATATATATATATATATATGTGTGTGTGTGGGAGGAGGGAGGGTGCTGCACTGAATTAGGAGGGGGTGGAGCAAGGGTGGGACACAGACAGACAATGAGAGAGATAGATAGATAGATAGATAGATAGATAGATAGATCGATGGGGGTAGGGCAGTGAGCAGAGAGAATATGTTAGGCTTTATGAACAACATACACAATATATATATATATATATATATATATATATATATATATATATATATATATATATATATATATATATATATATATATATATATATATATATATATCTTCTACATTAATATTTCGGCACGCCCCTTTTTTGTTCCACCATCAGATTTTTGTTACTGCATGAAATTAAACAAGCTTTGATATATATAGTAATGATATTAGTGTCTTCCTTAAGAGGCCCCTCAAAATTCGTTTTGATGATTATGGTAGTTAAATATTATTATTATCTATATTAATATTCTGGCACACCCCTTTTTTGTTCCACCATCATATTTTTGTTACTGCATGAAATGAAACAAGCTTTGACATGTATAGTAATCTGATGGTGGAAAATCTGATGGTGGAACAAAAAAAGGGGCGTGCCGAAATATTAATATAGATGATATTATTGTCTTCCTTAAGAGGCCCCTCAAAATTCGTTTTGATGATTATGGTAGTTAAATCATATATATATATTATATTTCGGCACACCACTTTTTTTTGTTCCACCATCAGATTTTTGTTACTACATGAAATGAAACAAACTTTGACATGTATAGTAATGATATTATTGTCTTCCTTAAGAGGCCCCTCAAAATTTGTTTTGATGATTATGGTAGTTAAACAGTTCATGTTCTCCATTTGCAAAATGGGAGGAATTATTGCACAAAAAAGAAATAAAAATGTTTCCCATTTTTTAGAGGACCACTAAGATGACTTCGTAAAACCTTTTGTAGAGTATGTTATTATTAATCACTATACGCCATAGTAAATTGCTCATGTTATTGAGCTGTCAATAAGCTATCAATCATAGGCATATTATAAACTCACTTGAGTATTCATATCTCTATTTCAATGCGTAATATCAAGCGGTACCTTCATGATGATCTAATAAAACCGGTGTCGATGTCCGTCCGTCCGTCCGTATATCTGTTCACAATCAAACCGATCGTGATGCATTTTAAGGCTTTCCGAGAGCTTTGGAGAGATTACCTACACTCCCGCACGGTGCTGTTTTTATTATTCCTACTGCACTTCATTAGAACATAGATTGTGGATGGATGTGCAGATCCCAGGAGAACAACTATAGCTGTACAGAACAATTCATATTATCGATGGATAAAAATGATATTTCATTGATATTATAATAAATTGTTTATTTAAAATATCTTCAAATTTTGTGAGTTTTTAGTTTGTTGTGAAATATTAAGTCCTCGGGTCTCCACATAGTGGCGTACAGGCTTAAGTCGTACTTCTGTTTACTACCGTGGAAAATCACAGAACCATCCGATCGACATGCTGTTAACAGTTTCAGAATCAGCTAAATTCTACAACATATGAATATGTAGACGAAACTGATCCAGCCTTTTGGATCACTTTAAAGTAGGGTGCCCTGTAATTTTAATGCGCTCTATGGATCCTCCGGAACTCACGAATGGTACACGTTGTGTAGTCATTAAACTACGTGGTAATGTCATCGAAGTGGAGCTACTGCGGGACAGTCGAAGGGAAAAACCTGAATGATAATCAATGGATAAAAATGATATAATATATTTTTTAAAATACATTCATGCTATCTGTCTTTTACCATATGTTGCCAGTGACGCCCTTCCAAGACGGGCACCTTTACTAGTATACATATATTTAGTGCTTGGCTGATATCAGCAAGCTTTCACCCTTGTTTTGGGGTAATCTCAACAAGTAAATTTTAAAACATAACATTGCATTGTCGACGTTTCAAGGAGATGTGCATAAACATTCATCTTTATAAACAGCTGCCAATAGTCATGCGACAGGTGGAAAAAATTTGGCTCTGTAATTTAGAAAACATGTTAATATGGCAAATGGCTCGGAAATCGGGTTTTATCAAATGTGTTTTTGCTTTGAAACTCACAAAGAGAAACCATATAACCTTTCCAAAGCACACCGAGTCATATAAAATAACTAATTGCTTTAGAAACAGTCACAAGGACAAAGGAAAATGTGATCGCTCATACGCTGCTGAGGTTAAAAGTTAAAACCACTACCCATCATCATCATTAGATACGGGATGAAACTTTTCCACCACAGCACCTGTAACCAAGCATGGAGGTAGTATGCACACACACCCATGGAGAGTCCCTTTACAGAACCAAATCTACCCAAATGTACCACATCCGTGTGTGCTATCTATGTTCCTCTACCTTGTAACAACTGCTGACTGTACATCCCAATCGGGACATGACCTGTACCACTATCGACTCGAGGGCGCTTGGCAAGTGAGTTAAGTACTCAAGCAAGCACTCCAATTAAATGGTTGATAAGGAACGGCTGGCTTGGCAAGTGATAGCAGGCTGATTGGTAATGGCACATACCCACAAAAAAAACAACTAAACATCGCCGATTTCTTAACATTTTCAGATTTCGCTCTAGATTTCGAGTTATTTCAGCCATATGATCTGATCCACCAAACGCAAATTATATTTCCATTATATACTTTAATTAGTTTGTGAGAGTATATCGTGGAAAATCGCCATCATATAATGCATGAAATCTCTCCAACCTCATTTGAAAACTATAGCACTCACATCAGTGATGTATACAGTGATTCTTATGTTTGTACTGTAGATGAGGCATTCAATGATATGAGTGAGGAAAGTGAAAAAAAAACATTTTGAGCGCTTTATCGTGAAGAAATCGGTGCTGCCTGTTGCAACTCAGGCATCATTGAGTAGGCCGAACAAAATGGCAAATTAAGACCCCAGCGAGGGAGATTGAGGTGACTGAGGGTGTGCCTTGATAAAGGATATAATTAAATAAGGCCATTTAATTATCATCAAAAGGGGTGTTTTAATTAACCCTAACATCCAGTTTTCATTCATGCACCACCTTGGAATTTCGTTAGTATGCATGAAAAGTTTCAGGCTGCTAGGTTTCATAGTTTTGGAGTTTTGGAGGACACACATACACATACACACACACACACACACACCCACACACACACACACACACACACACACACACACACACACACACACACACACACACACACACACACACACACTGACATTTATTCATATACAAGGTCCGTCTAAAAAGTAATGGGACTGACTTCACAGAAATTTTATTCCAAAAAATATATTGAAATCACAGCTTGTCCCCTTCAAAATAGTTTCCCTCCAGTCTCACACACTTGTCCATGCTCTTCTTCCACGCTTTGATGCACCCCTGGAAGGCTTCTTCTGGAATCCTCCAGAGCTCGGTCGTCACAGTCCTTTTGATGGCCTCCACATCAGGAAATCGGGTCCCCTTGATCACCCCCTTGAGCTCGAGGAATCGGAAAAAAATCACAAGGGGCCAAGTCTGGTGAATTACAGGGGTTGCTCTAGAGTTGGCACGTTCCTCTCCACCAGAAACTGTCGGATGCTCAGGGCACTGTGAGCAGTGGCGTTGTCATGGTGGAGCACCCAGGTGTTGTTCTCCCACAGATCCCTCCTCTTGTCCCGGAGTGATCTCATGAGGTGCCGGAGGTTCTCCATGTACATGTATTGACTCACTGTTTGACCCTGTGGTAGAAACTCGAAGTGGATGATGCCCTTGATGTCAAAAAACACGATGAGCATCACCTTGACCTTCGACTTCGACATTCTTGCTTTCTTTGGTCTTGGTGATGCCGGACTTGTTCACTGACGACTCTGCCGTTTGGTCTCGGGATCGGATTCGAATATCCATGATTCTTCTCCAGTAATGACTCTTCCGAGCAGGTCTGGATCGTCTTTGAGGCGCTCGATAATGTCTTGACAGACAGTGACTCTGCTATTTCTGGTCCTATGACAACACCTTGGGGACCATCTTTGCACACACCTTGCGCATTTCGACATTTTCAGTGATGACGCTCCAGACAGTGTCCTTGTTGATGGAAAGTTCCTCAGCAATCATCTGCACCGTGAGTTGACGATCTGCGCGCACCATCTGCTTCACACGCTCGATGTTGTCTGCCGTACTGCTCGTTGAAGGTCTTCCAGACCATGGATCGTCTTCAACCTACTCCTGTCCCCTCTTTGAACCTCTTGTACCATTCAAATGCACATGTACGTGACATCGTTTCTTCCTCGTAGACTTACTGCAGCATTGCGAAGGATTCAGAAGGTGTTTTGCCAAGCTTGGCAAGAAACCTCAGATTGGCTCTCTGCTCATGACTCGTAGCACGACGACTCAGACAAGACAACGTGTAAAGCACGACCTGTAAAAAAAATCACACAATGAGCGCAGTCAACCATCACCAATCATATATATTGCTGGAATGTTGCAAAAGACTGTGACGCAACCTGTTCATTTAAGTTGTGTAAGAGGAGCACACAGCAGGCTCAGTCCCGTTACTTTTTAGACGATTCTCGTAGATAGTAGGATAGGGTACAAGTAGAGGTCAGGTGGTAATCCCCAGGTATGACGATCTGTAGTTGGATATTTTTGATTGAGAGACAGTATCAGCACGTCAGTGTCCACACCAACGAGTATGAAAAAAGTTCATGGACATCTGTGTTTGAATTGCAGAGAGACAGGAATTCAGATTTGTGGAAGCAAGCATCAGGTTAAATGCACAGATAGTTCTGGGTAGCATCAGTATAACAATTAAAGTCCATAAAATTGTACCAGGTGGATGCAGATAGAGAGAGAACAACAGTGGGCCAATCACATCCCTTGCTAACACTGACAGATGGAAAAATGATTTGGGTCGAATGAATAACCAGCATTGGTTACAGTCGACGTACAATCTGAAAGATAGACTTTAAACCATTCAAAGGCAGATCTAGAGATTCACAATAATTGGGTGGAAGATTGTTGAGTGGCATACTATAGTCACGTGTGTTTGAAGCAAATGATAGATCTAGAAGTGTTAAAAATGTTGCTGATACCTTGTCCCTTATGTTCCCTTATGTAGCAAAAATGTTGCTGATGTTGCTTGATACCTTATGAAACATCTAATTTGTGACTCGCAGGAGGACGTTGTTCGTGTTTTATAACCGTTTAAAGCAGGAATTATGGGGTTTCCAGAAGCTGATTGGAAATTGCACATTCCAGAATCTTCAAAATAAAAGAGAACGAGGTTTGTAATTTTGAGGATCCTTCCGATGCAGTGAAGGTCATTTTCAACATGGGGTTTGTTAAGGCTTGTTTAAATGAGGGTGGAAATGTTGTTGGTGCAACAATGCAGAAATTCATAACTTTTTGGTGTAAGTGAAGAGATAACTGAAAGTAAGGAAATAACCAAAGATGATGGAACTTGATCAAGTGGAGAAGTCGGTTTCTGAGAGTTACCAATGATTGTCTCGGCTACACATCTTGACTGACAGGTAAGAAATTATCCAAATAGGCGGAAGACCCCATCTGACTGTGTCCCCACCTTACGCCCCCCCCCAACCCCCATCATGCCCACTACATCCTGGACTCTGTGTCTTTCTCCCAGAGAAGCTGAAAAGGTTCTGGTGAGCGTCTACTTCGCATCAGCGATGGGCCAAGATGGCAACAGTGCCAGTTTTCTCAAATCCTGGTCTGCTGCTCTTGCTTTTCCTTTGCCTATTCCTTTCAGTCTGTCCTTCACTTTTGGCTGCCTCTTGTCTTTCTGTAAGACTGCTAATGTCACTCATATTCACAATAAAGGCCAGTAAACTTACTTCCAACAATGGGCAAAGTCATGGAATCCATCATTGCTTCTGACGTCAAGTTTTTCATCATTTCATAACAGGCTGATTTCTGACCATTAGTTTGGATTCCTTCCGGGTCACTCCACGATGGACATGCTGCTGCTTCTCTATTTGCGAGGTACAGGCCCTACATCTCAAGAGGTCATGACTGTGTCCATATCTCGGGCCTTTGACACAGTCTGGCATCCTGTTCTGCTTGATTATCTCACTGCCTGTGGCATACAAAGCCATTTTCATCCCTAACTTTCTGACTTCCTCCTTTCTCAAAGTCAACATGATGTTACTGATGGAATCCTCTCCTCTCCCAATGGAGCTGCAAGAATGCCCCAAGACTACATATTGGGCCCAATTCCATTCCTCATATACAAAATGACATCTCTGATTCTCTGCAAAACCTCTCCTTCTTTTTGCACATAACTCTACATTATTTATTCCATCAATATCTGGCATCCCCATACCACCAACAGGCAGACAGCAGCTGAGTCTTTCAAAAATGATAAATCTCAGTGTCACTCTGGAAGGATTGTCAAAATGAACCAACGATCCATTTCTACAGCCAGGCACTGGAAAAGATTCATTCTTTGAACTGATGGACTTCAAGATCAATCCGTGACCTCCCGTACGCTGATCATATAGCAAAGCTGGAATCCAAAACCAGGCGCCACCAGGAACGTGAAGAACGAGACACATTTGAAAGTTCAGACTTGAGGTGGCTTAGCTCTCATGAGAGTGGACACACACTTGTGGCAGGCTTTGTGGAATTACCTGAGATTGCTTTCAGTTTGATTGGCCTTCCATGAATAAGGGGTAAGTTGTTTAAAGGAATCTCTCACACAATATTCGTTGGACCTGAGGTGAGAGGATGGGTATGCCAGTGACAGAAAAAAATTGGATAAAGATGTGTATGTGAGGAACTTGTGTGAAATAATCCAAGAGCAGCATTAATATGAAGGTGAGCCCTGGTGTGGAATGATGGAGATAGAATGCCAATAATGAAGTGAGACGCAGTTTACAGTTCTTGCCGGTCGGCCTGAACGAACAGCCAGATTCTTTGGCGCTGAGATAACATTTTGACAACAGCCACATACATGTGGACTCTCACAAGAACATGATCAGATAAACCAAGTGGAGAAAAAGACGAACAAGAGTTATTTGAAGGAAAGTTGGTTATTACCAGGTCCAGAAGGAAAGAGGTTCATAGATTGGGTTAGGCTCATGGAGTCGCAGAAGTCCTTTGCTGCAGTGCTGTGACTGGCTGGAGAGTTACCAACTCCAAGCCGATTAGCATGGTTATAGTTGAAATCATCACATACAGGTGAAATCCATGTTGGATGAAGCTGCTCTGTATACAGAGCTGCAGTGAACAGAGTTCAGTAGCAGGTAGCATGCACACACAGCTGGTGGAAGAAAGGCAGTAATGGTGAGATGGAACGACAGCTGGCCTGAGACACAGAATAAAAGAAAGATTAGCCTTTGTGCCAACATCCAACCATATGTGCTGCTGCACTATTGTAGTAGTACCACGGAAGTCACAGTAAAACATGGACAAAGTAGAAGGGTTTTCTTGATATGAGCAAAAAATCTGCAACTCTGCATCTGGGATGCCAAAATTGTCGATACCTGCACAATAATCATTTCAGCATTGATTATAATGACACTATGGTAAAGTACTACAACATAAAATATAGGAACTTTATGCTGTACATAATTTCACAGGGCATTTGATTTCACAACTCGCACTAAGCGTCCACAACCATCCTTCATCATGTTGTGCAAAGTCGGCCGAGGTCCTCACTTTTTCTTTCTTCCGCCCTCACTTTTCACCTTTATTACCCCTCGCCAGAGGAGCGGGTATTGCATTTGGGTCCATTTGTCTTTCTGATTGTCTGTTTGTCCGCACAGAATGTAATTATGTGTATTAATTACATTATTCGACCCTTATATGTTGTCGCGGCCATGGCGGTTACGTTAATTCCCCCGACCCGATTGTGGTGAATGGGCGATTAACACCATCCAGGCCGGATCGCCGAGCGGTTTTCCTGAGGGGCGAACACATGATCCTCGGAGATTGTGGCGTGCCTGGGAGGGTAAGGGCAACAAAGGCAGAGCAGATGGATGCCCACACAGCACAAGGGGTTTATACTCTAAACCATGACAAATAGACACCAGTAACTTAAAATAAACCTGGGGATTTAATGAAAATATGCCAAATAATTACAATGGCAGTAATTCAAAGTGTAATAATAAAACGCGAGGTAAATTAAAGCCTAAAGTCAAGACGTCTCAACCCACGGACTTTAATACAGACAAGGGGAAAATGAAAGAAAAGAAAATCCTCCCTTTATTCTGGCACTAAGCTTTGTCCAGGGATGGTCTCGATTGAACTTTGTGATCGAGCCACTTCGTCCAGCATGGGAAGATGCGCCCAAAATGGCGCCGAGCTGCTCTCTGTGTGGGATCGGTACATGAGGTACTTCGTGAGGTGTTATTCCACACCAGGGCTCACCAACTGCCGTGCGGCTTCTTCTCATGAACGAATATACTGAATGTTCCTCTCTTACATGAGGTCTGCTCACAATGATTTCCCACCTTCCTCCTGGAACACACATTGGAATAAGGACGAGTTCGCTGAGAGGTGCACTCCTCTTCCTCTCTTTCTCATAATCATACAACTTCGCGACTCGGCCGAACAGGAATGGCTAGCGTCTTGCCCAGCACGCTGCAAATTCATCAGCATGAACACGGGAATTGCGCAGCCATTTCGTCGTGCTGAGATGAGAGCAAAAACGAGATCCTCCATCTCAGCCACACTCCTCTCACCAACTGTGTCCTCTCCCAACTTTTGCTCTGAACCTCACTTTCCTTCTACCCGCTCTGTGACGTCACACCCATTCATCATCCACTTCGGGGGTGTGGTCTCGCCAGCCGTCACCCTTGAATGCAGGGCTTCTTACCCGCTTGGAGGTACGGCTCGGTTGTAGTTGTTTTAAGGACGTGATCCCCCTTTATTGTCGGTCTTGAAATACAAAAACATAGGGAAAGGGTCATGCGGGCAATTACGTAGTGGGGGAAATTGGCCTTAATCCCCATATAATTAACACAGCACCACCCCCTGTGTGGTGACATGTAACACTTAAGCTCACAGTTTCCTTATTTCATTTACATCGAGATGCCTCCTACACGTTTACGGACCAAGCAACTCTATACAATCCTAACTTTACTATTAAATTTCTCCATCTACCCCCACAACCGTAACAATATATTGAGACCCTGAAGACCCCTAATAATCCTAAGACTCCTTAGACCCTTTATAAACTTAAGACTTCAGAACCCTAAGACCCTTCAGAACCTGAAGACCATTAAACACCCCTAAGACCCTTTAGAACCCAAAGAGCCCGAAGACCTTTTAGATCCTATAGACCCCATTACACTCTTTATAACCCTTAGATCTCAAAGACCCTTTAGACACTTTAGACCATTTCAACCCTTTGGACCAGTGATCTTCACTATTATTAGATCCTCGTGGAGGATCTCTAAGTCTTACTCACGTTGTTGTTCTTGTGGACTTTTTTGTTTCACAGCCTACAGTTTTCATCGAAACTTCCTGAAACTTGGCGTATGTATGTAAAAAATATCCTGTGCAGACAGTAACCATCTCCGATTTTGAAAATTCCTCCAAGAAAAAAAAGTTATGACGTCAAAATATCTCCGCTCATGGAAATCGCCTAAAAATTTATCTCCGAAACTAGGCAAGCTTTTTGAATTCTGTTTGCGGGAATCGAACAGGGCATTAGCAGCAGAAATGAATTATCGCACATATGATACATCACTATGACGTCATATCAATTTTTATGACGTCATTCCTATTTTTTGACATTTTTTGTTTCACAACCCAGAGTTTTCATCGGATCTTTGTTAAACTTGCCATGTATATGCAGAAAGCCTACGCGCAGGCAGTAACCATCTCCGATTTTGGAAATTCTTCCTAGAAAAAAAGTTGACGTCATAATATCGCCGCTAATGGAAATCGCCTATACCATTATCTCCGAAACTCGGCAAGCTGTTTGAATTTTGTTTGCGGGAATCAAGCCGGGCATTAGCACAGATAATTTATCGCAAACCTGATGCATCACAATGAAGTCATATTCGTTTTTATGATATCATAATTAAGAGGACGAGGATCTTAGCTCATTCGAGCTTGTTTAGAGGGGGACCACTTTTGCCGATAAGACATCAGTGTGAGAGCCGCCACTCTGCCTGCAAGACTCCATAATGGCTGCTAATCGGGCCCGCCTCCACATACTCTTCTTCGTTGTGGTTAACTGGGTCCAAATGTAATCGTTTTTATACTGCACCCAGATCCTGATGTAGTTATGTTACTTTTATGCTTCGCATTGGAACACTCATTTGAAGCCATTGGGTCAATTTGAGAGCATTTACGGCAGATTATGAAGGGGTGTTTTCACATTGGTGTATTATTGGCCGCATGTCAGGGGCTGCATTTTAGGCCGCCAGTGGCTTGCGAGCCGTGAAATGAAGAACAGGGCGTTAGATGCATTTAGATCTTTTCAGACCTTTCGACCTTTGACACATTTACAACAAGACCATTTAGACCTTTCATTTGCAGTCAATGACCTTTCATTTAGTACATTCTTCTATTTATATGCCACACAAAATACACCACACTTAAAAAGTCCTGGCGAGGGTCTGCAATCTCTGATTGCTCTTTCAGGTTAGCTTTTTAATTTGTTTTCTCCACAACTGCTTGAGCGATCGACACAAAACTTTCAACATAGAAACGCCTACCCATGGATTATATATATATATATATATATATATATATATATATATATATATATATATATATATATATATATATATATATATATATTTTTTTTTTTAACAAAGTTACATGATTATTGGATGGAAAATGCAGCCGGCGTTTCAAAATATCTGTTTTCTGTAGGTATGGGTTGTAGGGTGTTTCACATTTCAGGTATAAACGGCTGAGGCCGAACGAACCATGGCTGATATAATATTTTCCTACCATTGTCGTGGGTCATGTTTTTTTTCATTTCCTCCTCCACCGAAGGTGAAGGAGGTAATGTTTTCACCCCTTTCTGTTTGTTACTTACGAAATCTAAAGATTTCGTAAGTATATTGGTGACTTCCGTCATCTGTTTGTGTGTGTGTGTGTTTGTTTGTGTGTGTGTTTGTGTGTTTGTTTGTAGGCACGATAACTCAGGAACGGAAGAAGCTACCAATGTCAAATTACACCACGTGATTCAGGAGGGTGATGGCTAGTACTGATAAGATTTTGGTCAAAATCGGTCAAAGGTCAAGGTCACAGTGAGGTCAAACATTCGATTTATGATGGTTTGGTACAGAATCATCGTAGAAACTTCTGGTTTGCGTCGCTACCTTCTCTAGAGAAAGCTTTTATTAGACAAGGTCAGAGGTCAAGTTGATGATTTTGTAAGTACCAGTCTATGACTGCTTGGATTTCGTAAGTATATTGATGACTTCCGTCATCTGTTTGTGTGTTTGTGTGTGTGTGTGTTTGTTTGTGTGTGTGTTTGTGTGTTTGTTTGTAGGCACGATAACTCGAGAACGGAAGAAGCTACCGATGTCAAATTGCACCACGTGATTCAGGAGGGTGATGGCTAGTACTGATTAGATTTTGGTCAAAATCGGTCACAGTGAGGTCAAACATTCGATTTTTGATGGTTTGGTACAGAATCATCGTAGAAACTTCTGGTTTGCGTCGCTACCTTCTCAAGGGACAGCTTTTATTAGACAAGGTCAGAGGTAAAGTTGACGATTTAGTAAGTACCAGTCTATGACTGCTTGTTACTTACGAAATCTAAAGATTTCGTAAGTATATTGATGACTTCCGTCATCTGTTTGTGTGTTTGTGTGTTTGTTACTTACGAAATCTAAAGATTTCGGAAGTATATTGATGACTTCCGTCCTCTGGTTGTTTGTGTGTGTGTTTGTGTGTTTGTTTGTTGGCACGATAACCCGAGAACGGAAGAAGCTTCCAATGCCAAATTACACCATGTGATTCAGGAGGGTGATTGCTAGCGCTGATTAGATTTTGGTCAAAGGTCAAGGTCACAGTGAGGTCAAACATAATTCCGTAAATTCAGGTGGAGAAATGGAGTATTTTTGCTTCGGTCGACATTACGAGTTCGTTTTAACTTCAATTTTAATTTTGTCTTCGGTTTTTGCGATCGCTTAGGACGCTTAACACCCGGTTGTCGAAATTCTGGTAAAATCGGATGTTTTGGAGACGTTTTAAGATTGTATAAAAAAATATTTCACTCGCCACGTCACGGCTCGTCACGTGGTGCAACGCGCTCGAGCAGACGCGTCGTTGAGTCATGTAAAGGTTTTGTGTGTGCGCGCTGACGGTGTTTTCGATAAAGATGGTGTTTAAAAGTCTTTTTTTTATCCCAATAAAGGTTATCGTCGCATGCCTGACTCGCTCAGCCGTCAGATTATGTAAAGATTGTTGGTGGATGGCTGAATATTACGGTTTTGTGACTTTGATAAAATAATATTAAATAATTGCGTGGAGAAATGGAGATTTTTGCTTCGGTCGACGTTACGATTTTTGATAGTTTGGTACAGAATCATCGTAGAAACTTCTGGTTTGCGTCGCTACCTTCTCTATAGACAGCTTTTATTAGACAAGGTCAGAGGTCAAGTTGACGATTTCGTAAGTGCCAGTCTATGACTGCTTGCTTGTGTGTTTGTTTGTGTGTGTGTGTTTGTGTGTTTGTTTGTAGGCACGATAACTCGTGAACGGAAGAAGCTACCAATGTCAAATTACACCACTTGATTCAGGACGGTGATGGCTAGTGCTGATTAGATTTTGGTCAAACTCGGTCAAAGGTCAAGGTCACAGTGAGGTCAAACATTCTATTTTTGATGGTTTGGTACAGAATCATTGTAGAAACTTCTGGTTTGCATCGCTACCTTCTCTAGAGACAGCTTTTATTAGACAAGGTCAGAGGTCAAGTTGACGATTTCGTAAGTACCAGTCTATGACTGCTTGTTTGTTTCTTGCAAAATCGAAGTTTTTCAAGTATATTGGTTAGTCGATGTTGTTATTCTGTCTGTGTCCGTTTGTCGCCTATAGGTCGCAATTTTAAACCGATCTTCACGAAACTTCACCACATGGTAGAGTTTGTCATAAGGAAAAATCCTATTGTTTTTGAGGTCAAAAAGTCAACATAGGCCAAAGGTCAACAACTAAGGCTGCATTTCTAAAATCCTCAATTTTCATCCGATTGACATGAAATTTGAAGAGGATTTGCAAATCAGGTCACTGAATTCAACCACCAATTATTTTTGAGGTCAACATCGGCCAAAAGGTCTACATAGGCCGAATTTCTAAAATTGTCAATTTTCATCCGATTGATTTGAAATTTGAAAAGGATTTATATTTCAGGTCACTGAATTCAACAAGGCAATTCTTTTTTTCGGCCAACATAGGCCCAAGGTCAATACATTTGGTGAGGTTTCTAAAATCCTCAATTTTCATCTCATTAACTTGAAATTTGAACGGGATTTGCATATCAGGTCACTGAATTCAACCACCAATTATTTTTGAGATCAACATCGGCCAAAAGGACAACATAGGCCGAATTTCCAAAATTGTCAATTTTCATCAGATTGACTTGAAATTTGAAGAGTTGCATATTTGGTTATTGAATTCAACCACCAATTATTTTTGAGGTCAAATTTGTTTTATGGATTTTGCAAGTATCGTGCTCTGCACGACATCGTCTTCTTGTGAAATGCCGAAATCCTTCGAATTTCGGCAATTATGTTGGTCGGTTGTTTGTGTCATTCTGTGTCTGTCTGTTTGTGTGTTTGTTTACCCTGTAGCAGCCACACCATTTCAGCGATCATGACCAAACTGGGTACAGACGTCGGCCATGGTCCAACTTAGACACTTGTCGTTTTTAGTGAATCTAGGTCAAAGGTCAAGGTCACCGAAAAACCGAAATTATTATTTTCGCAATAACGTCTCCTAAAATGGTCGTATCAACTTCAAACCAAATCCAAAATGTGCATCTTCCAATTCTGCATCCAACCATATGTCTCAGTGGGGTGTCACACTAACACCCTTCTTAGTGGTCGGGGTCAAATATCAGGGGGGTCTGGTCAAAAATTTCAAATTGCGATAAAAACGCCATTTTAAGTCCGATTGACGTCCAAGTTATGATCATGACCAAACTAAGTGCTATAACTCATAAAACAGTAGCACTATCGACTTATAAGAACCAAATTGATTTCCAGGTTTTTGTTTTTTCAGAGATCATGGAGATATGACAAAGTTATTCCGGCAATTCCTTTCTCAACAAGCAATTTCATTTGTTTGTCTGTTTGTTTGTTTGTGTGCAGGATATCTTAAAAAGTTGTGTACATATCTGGATGAAATTTTGTGGACAGGTTCGGTGTGTGACAAGGACGAACTGATTAGAGTTTGTTGAAGATCCGGATCTGACTACTCGAGTTTTAAAAGTGATTCTTCAACATTGAGAGATAGGGCAAATATATATATATATATATATATATATATATATATATATGTATATATATATATATATATATATATATATATATATATATATATATATATATATATATATATATATGGCATGATATTTCAAAAATATATTGGGCCCAATATGTTCTCATGGATCAGGCATTACATGGCAGAGGTATGTGCTCAACCAAGTGCCCTTCTAGTTTTAAAATATGTTTCGATCTACTGTGCCGGAGAACAAGGACATTGTGAAGACAGTTAATTCTTACCAATTCAACAACATACGATCAAAGGCGATTTGACTTGGTGAAAATTGGAATTCGCAAGAATTTATTCATTGTTCATTTACTTATGTTTGAGCTATTACTTCTAGGGTGTTGCATACAGCAATTAAAACCCATGTCCATTCATTTATACTTCTTTACTGTTCGTTGGAATCAGGGAGAGTCAACTCGTATCTTTCAATAACTCCAAAATGCTAATGCATGAAACCCGTAAACACAGTAAGAGCTAAAATAATGAAAGAGGGAGGAGAGAAAGGGAAACACTCCACCGAGAAAAATGTGAGAAATGGATCAGGGTAAAAGAACTTCGTTGCCACTTTTGTGTGCAAGATAAACAGTCTCATTTTCTACCTGAAATTTCTGCTCAAACACCTGGTGGTGAATCACAAATTATTTGTATTTGAACCACTGACTTTTATGGAGAATTCTGCACTTTTGTATCACCATAAACAATCGATTTTTTTTGTCGACAAAAAACTGGTAAGGGCTTGTCAACTCAAGGCTGTGGGAAACAAGGACACCCAGCTGATGTTTTGAGCACAAGCTCTTTATCAAAGCAAAAAAGAGAAATGTGAGTGGAGGGAGGGTTCTAAAATGTTTGGCATAGGTTAAACATTGAAGGGACTGAATCATCTAATTCAAGAGTCAAATGTGGGTAGAGAGAACTTTCAGTGGTGTTGACGCGCAGGTCAATTACTCCTTTGTGTTGCCTGTCCTATTAAAATTTAACATCAAATCAAATGACTTGATAATTGTTTTGCATTCATATTAATTCAGTTACCATTGAAGTGATTTTTATCATAATTTTTGTGCCTTAACCATCATTATAAAAGCAGTGATCACGTTTTAATATTCCTTAGCAGTGTATTAGCAAATAAATTTGAAATTATTACTATTTTGGAGAAGACATTGATTTGTGTTGTGCAGGCTACGAAGTGTGAAGATGGAACAGCGAAAACTGTCAGATCAGGCAAATACGTTGGTGGATTTAGCCAAGGTATGAAAATCATGTTTGACCTCCTCTTACATCATTCCTTTTGACCATTCCCTTGCATAAATACACCAAGAAAGCCTTGAATTATGTGTCATTCTTTCAACATGACATTGGGCCAAGCTTATTCTATAAAGAGATGTTGCGTGTCACACAAAGAACATTTCATTACATCAGGTGGCAGGGGGATTATGAGGAAACATTTTCAGGGAATATTGCAAAATATAAATGGAAGCGAAAGACTCAAAGCAAATAAATGGCCCATTTGGGAAATTAATCCAAGAACTTTCCACCAACGACTCCAAACACAGTAGAATGTTTATCATGCCCCTGGCATTGGCTAGCTGTTGGCATCATTTACAATAAGGCCATCAGATTGAAAGCAAGGTAACGCTGGCAATTGAGCAAATGGAAATACACTATAAAGCAGCCCCCAGTGTAAAGATTTCGCTGTTGCAGCTGACTGATGATAGAATGTGCTTTGCACAAAATTATGGGGTTAAAAAGTGCATAGGGAACACATTGAGAGCTAAAGAGTGCATACTTACTGTTTATAAAAGGGACATTTAAAATTATATTAATGAGACACAAGATAGGCCAACATATTTTCGGCTAATCCAAGATAAGCCAATGTGTTGTGTATTTTTCATTATACAAGTATGCAATTCAAAAGAAAATTTTATGTATATACACTGCGTGGGGCAGAGAAACGAGATAATTTAAAGACTGATTTTCTGGGTGCCAGTATCGTGGGAAAACTACCCGTCACCCCGCTACGTCATTCTGTTTTGAAAACTTATTGCATCACCCTACATCCTCTTGTCCACATCATACCATTTACATCATACCGTCAAAAAATTGCTGGAATTTATTTGGAGATGCTACACCATGTCATGGGAAGCATGTGTGGAAGACTAGAGGAATTCCTGTGCAGAGATGGAGGTCACCTCAAAGATGTGATTGATCCTCAATAAATATATGGCATGCTACGTACTTTAAGATGGCATATTTGTAATTTGGCAAATACAAAATGTGTATTTCATTACCAAGTTTTTTAAATCTCCCATTTATCTGTTCCACCCTGTATATTGTACGACCATTCTCCAATATGACGCACGGTTTTATCTGTTCCACCTGGAAGAAAGAGCATCTCTCAGTGCTAATTACAACGATGGTAAATGTAATTCATAATATCAGAAGCTGTCACAAGTGAATAAAAATGCAGTTACTGACCGGTTTCGCCCTTATTAGCACATCATCAGGGCATCATAGCAAGTGTCCATCCAATTGTGACTGAAGCCTTACAGTTATATACCAATCAATGTGCGACTCCAAACTGTGAGTGGTGAGAGCGCCGGGACCGCGTCTCATACAGCCTTTACTGTATCGTCCGAGGAGCGATAAACACCGCCAATCATGTGGAAACATTATCTCTCGCTTTACCACGCACAACCTCGGAGCCTTACCTGGGGACATTACAAGAGGTTATACATATGAGTAACTTAACCTTAAACCCTATTTTATTATTACCACACACCATCCTCCGTATGGTGCACATTTAAACAAGACAATCCTTAAACTACGTTTCCCTACTTAATTACATCAATATTGGCTAACGACTCGTACACGGACCATACTACTCTTTAAATTTATATCTGTATTAAAGTAAGCTGTTAGATGGAGAACCCCTAACACTCACCCCACACACGTAACACAGCTGCCCCTCCCCCCTTCTCTAGAACCACAGCTCATGCATGGTTCACTGTAGGGACAACAGTTCCAGCCTTAATACTTAGACTCACACCTAATTAACCTCCACAAAAGAAATCAGGAGGGGCTGTTGGAAGCACCATAGATAACTTACCTCTCTTCCTTATCGTACTATCCCCCGAGTTGCAAATAAAATTCAAAAATGTACAAAATTCTTCGCTGTCTCCTCACTCTGATGTCTCTTCACAGGGAGAGAATGGCTTCCAAAAACACAAACAGGTCTACCTTAATGACAATTTGGTTTATCTAATGAACAATCCATTCCAATTGACCATGTTCCCCAGTGGATATCACTTGCTCCAGCTGTCAGCTGAACCCAAATACTCAATTTAGAAACTACCTTTCCAATTTCACTGGCCAACTGCCCTCCATAGCACATTTCAGGTTGCATGGGACTGAGTAGAAGATTCCTACACTCATACACAACAACAACAACCATGACACTTTCTGCAAGGCCATGGATTCATCTTTTACACACTGCAGGTGTGGTC
>NC_140969.1:103809388-103811888 GCF_056783735.1 Eptatretus burgeri
AAAGGTTCTGTTCGGGGTCGAAAAGGAAGAGGAAGAAGATCGGGACAAAAAGACTGTTTTTTGGGGTGGAAGTTGTTGTGCTGGGAGCGTGCTTTTTGTTGGGCTGTTCTCGATCCTGGTTTCATCGTGTCTTGTAGCCTTGCTGAGCCTCGTGCCTCACCTTGGTTGGCTCTGGGGTTCTGCTGGCTCGGAGTACGGGGTCGAACGGCGGGCGGACCTGCCTCCCTCTCCTGCTCGCAACTTGGTGCCAGAACTGGTTCCCTGGCGGCTGTGAGCAGACTTGGGCCAGGACCAGGAGGTCAACAGCACCACGGTGTCTCCTGCCCCTGACGAGCGCAACGCCAGCTCGTCCGACGCCAATCCAGGGACTGTTGCGTTTACACCACGGGCCAGCCTGACCACCAGAACCAGCTACGTTTTGTGTGTGTGTGTGTGTGTGTGTGTACCTGGCACCTTAGAGGGTTTGAGATTGGTATATCCATCGGAATTGTTTGTGTTTTCCCCACGCCCGAACCCACACCACCTTCCCGTCGAATCGCCCCGGATCCGTCTTCTTGCCGAGTCTTGTTATTTCTGGTTAGAGAAATAAACATTACCAACTCAGTGAAAAGCGACTCTTGCCACCTTCCTCGTACTGTTTGCGGTAGAGCGATTGAAACCGCCATCTTTGGGTTATAAATAAATAAACCGCCTCCATCGTTTCGGCTCATTCTATGTTGGCGGGACTGTTCAAGTCCCGTGGACGTCACAATACATATATATATATATATATATATATATATATATATATATATATATATATATATATATATATATATATATATATACAGTAGACGAGGCGTAAGTCGTCACCATCGGGACTGAGAAAAAGTGATGACTTAGAAATGTGACGACTTACGCGTATGCGAACATTCATGATGACTGTGGGGTGAAGGATGAAGTCGCGCGTGGCCTGGACACATATGTGTGAGAGCCGGCTATTGTACCAAAAGGAAAATACAATCCTTGGGGCATAGGTGGGGGGTGAGTTGGTGAGTTGGAAAGTGATCAAGCAAAGATGGAATTCATGAATCAGTTTATCAAAAGTAAAGATAATGAACAACTCTGTAAGACAACTCGTATACCATCGGTGATGGTATGGTGACAAATTACATGACACACAGTCATCGTGGTGATGATTACCACTCAATGCCTATGTGTAAGTGAGTGCGGTAATGTACAAAACAAGCCAAGTAAAACCATGATCGGACTTCAACACTCAGCTCGATCGATCCTTTACTTCTTCGCGAAGTAATCCATTATGTTTGAATGCCTCAAACTCTTGGGCATCTGGTGCATGAGAAAGGATTCAAACCGGTCATTGTATTCCATGATGTTGGCTGGGCAATCCTCCACCGAAAGACAGTATCGGCCGTATATTTGGCCGAATCGGCCGAAACCGAATATTTGGCTGAGCCGACATTTGCCGAAACCAGATGATGAGCACGTCATCGACATCTTCAAAGGACACACATTTCACGCATTTCACACTTCCCACCGGCCTCACGATCTTCTCCACTTGTCCAAATATCTTGCCCTTATTCTTCAAGATATCGTTCAATGTCTGCCGTTTGATGTCCAACTTCTCAGCTATGTCTGTTTTCTTCATCAGTGGATTTGCCTCACAAAACTGGATAATGTCGTATTTTTCTTGGTAGGTTTTAGTTGTAAGCTTACGCTTAGTCGCCATTGTCCTGCCTGCAGTGCGATCAACGTGTGAACGCAGTTATAAATAGCCTATCACTGGCGGTGTACACCAATGAGCGAGCATCACGATTCCATGAAATCGGGCTTCTCACGAGGCAGCAGTTCCGTGTGACGAGTTAGGAGTGGTAATTTTTTTGAGTTTCCATTACGTGGGAATTGACAACATCTGACGACTTAGACGAAGTGACGACTTAGAGATGATGACTTACAGAGGAATGACCCTTTATTCAAAGGGATTTAACATTCGATAAATTTGGGACTTTTTGACGCTGCCGACTTTGGCGAAGTGACGAGTTACATGCTGCCGACTTACACCTCGTCTACTGTATGTATATGTATATATATATATATATATATATATATATATATATATATATGTATATATATATATATATGCAGATGTATATGTTTGTATGGATACATGCATATATATATATATATATATATATATATATATATATATATATATATATATATATATATATATATATATATGTATTTATACATGTTGTTGTGGTTGACGAAATTCGCAAACCACCATTCAGGTCCCGTAGGTGAGATATCTCTGTAAGTATATGTGTAGTTAGCCCAAACCCGTTGTTTAGAGGGAATAAATGTCATTCATTCGGGCTGCGACCCTTCAAGATAGCCGTTTTTCTTTTACTATCTTTATTTTGGACCAACCGCCATTACTACCATCACAACCACCACCAACCACATCTCGACAACCACAGCCACCTTCTCCAGAACCGCC
>NC_140969.1:103821888-103846888 GCF_056783735.1 Eptatretus burgeri
TCCTTCACCTTTGACCCTCTGCCTCCGACCCTTCACCTCTCTAACTGGCTCCCCATTGGACCGAGGAAAAGTGGGCGTGAATGCTTTTTGATCCATGAATTTGCATATAGCGTCCTCACTCCAACGCCCTGGAGGCGGGGCCAAATCGCCCCAGCTCGCCGATAGGACGGAACAGAAGTGGGCGTGAGTCGTTTTTGATCCGTTTTTCATCGGAAAGTCTGTGATGTCTCTGAACACGCTGCTCGGTGCGCGCCCCGCACGAGTCCAGCATCGGCGCCCACAAGTGGCGTGGGAATGACGGTGATGCGATGGTGGCGAGTTGTGACGGTAAAGGTCGTGGCTGTTGTTGTGAAGCGGCGTTGTGGTTGGTGGTTGTTGTTGTGAAGCGGCGTTGTGGTTGGTGGTTGTTGTTGTGAAGCGGCATTGTGGTTGGTGGTTGTTGTTGTGAATCGGCGTTGTGGTTGGTGGTGGTAGTAATGGCGGCTGGTCCAAAATAAAGATAGTAAAAGAAAAACGGCTATCCTGAAGAGTCGCAGCCCGACTGAATGACATTTATTCCCTCGAAACAACAGGTTTGGGCCTAACTACACATATACTTATGGAGATATCTCACCTAAGGGACCTGAATGGTGGTTTGTGAATTTCGTCAACCACAACACTATATGTATATATATATATATATATATATATATATATATATATATATATATATATATATATATATATATATATATACATATATATATATATATATACATATATATACAAATATATATATATATATATACATATATATACATATATATATATATATACATATATATACATATATATATATATATATATATATATATATATATTCTTCTTTCGGCTGCTCCCGTTAGGGGTCGCCACAGCGGATCATCCATTATGATCCGCATACTGATTTGGCACAGGTTTTACGCCGGATTCCCTTCCTGACGCAAACCTGGTCGCCTCTAATGACACAGGGATAAGGATTGGGTTCCGCCATGATTCCGGGCTGCCGTACACCCTCTCATAGCGCGGCCCAGCGCAGAGTCCCGTCCTCAAGCGATCCTCCAACACAAATCTCCGAGTAGCCGGATTACAGGCGCACGCCACTACGCCCGGTTGTGTGTGTGTGTGTGTGTGTGTGTGTGTGTGTGTGTGTGTGTGTGTGTGTGTGTGTGTGTGTGTGTGTGTGTGTGTGTGTGTGTATGTATATATATATATATATATATATATATATATATATATATATATCTCTACATACACACACATATATTGGGTCGCTGAAATAGATGACCCTTATTGTCAGTAATTCTGTCTATTTCTTTGGATGTTTGTTCGTTTGTCTTCAGCATAATTGGTAGTAAATGTGGGCGGATTTTGACCAAACTCGGGTGGGAGGTACATCTTATGACCTAGTGCTTTGGAAATTGTGATGGTTGCTAGGGACGCTTTGGTTCCCTCGCAACAACCGAAAAACCTTCAAAATCGGTACCGTTCATGCGAAATCAATTTCAAAAGCCATTATCCCACATAGGGTTATGAAATTTGGCACGAATGATCTACAGGTGATGCTCTATCAAATATATTCCGGTTTTTGTGATATATGGAATACTTTACCCGCAGCGCCCTCTACAATTAGGGTATGCGTGAAAATTGGCAAAAATTGAAGGCCCCCTAGCGACCAGGTGAGTGCATCAATACGAATGAAACTTTGCAGGTTCATGGTACTCAACGAGTACTACAACTTTGCCTCAGGACATATTGACCGATTTTGATTCGGTCAGGGGTCAAAGGTCAATGAGTGCAAAAATCGATAATATGCGAGAGCTGGAGGTGCCTTCGTGCCAAATGCTCCTCCTAGGGTTATGGTCGGATGGTCATGAAAATTCAAACTAATCATCTGGAATACATTATGCACAAACAATCGAGCCGGATTTTCGATTTAGATCTTTGTTCACCCACAGCACCCCCTCGAACTTTGGGGATTTCCGATTTCAAACCGCATTTTCGGTACTTTTCATTCAAATGGATACCGAGTAGTTATCAGTCGATGGAACTGGATGAGATTTGTATGCATATCTTAAGGTGAATCCCTATCTGCTATATGACATCCATTTTGCTCTTTATATTATGGTTTCCATGCTCGGCGACCCATCGCCACCTAGCGGCTTGTGTATATATATATATATATATATATATATATATATATATATATATATATATATATATATATATATATATATATATATATATATATATATATTTATATATTGTTACGGAAATGGCCCTTATTGGACTACTAAATATAGGATTAACTCAGATCCCCCATTAAATGCATGTATAGTTAGGTTGTTTGGTAAAATAGATGTTATATGTGTGTCAGGAGATGTAAGAGGCTGTATTATTGTTGTGCGGTGGTGGTGGTGGTGGTGGTGGTGGTGGTGGTGGAATGAGAGGTCCCTCTTCTTCTTCCCCATCACGGACGATAGTCCCCGCCGAGTCGGCTGAGGGGGTGTGGCCAAAAAAGAGGAAGTTACGCGAAGGGGAGGAGTTTTTCGGCTTCGCCGAGAGAGGATGGCTCGTGCGTCGAAGGAGCGTAAGAAAAGAGACTGTGGTGAAACTGTGAGTGCCATGGTGGCGCCAATTGGCTGTACATGGGAGAGCTGTGTCTGTTTTTCGTGAGGAACGAGCCGAAAGAAAGGCAGGGAAGGCAACAGAGACACGACGAGTGTCGTGTCGCGATCTGCTGGATGAGCAGGGGCTTCGAAGCGAGCGAGCGTAAGAGAGGCTGTCTGCACGTCGAATCGGCGACCGACTCTTAGGAAAGAGAAGGTGATTCGACAGAGAGAGAAACTGAGAGGACGGAGTTGCGAAGTCAGGCTTCGAGGCGGGAAGGCAGGAGAAGAGACGCCGGAGCCTCTGACGGTCCCTGCTCACACCAACGGCTCGACATGTTTGCCGATCCGCTTGCCGGAGCCCGGCACCTCGATTTGGGCCTTGTCTGGTGAACAGGCCAGGCCTGGATTTGTATGCTGGACGTTGAGAGAGATCGGCTGAGGCCCATCGTCGACATTGCACAGGGCCGGAACGTGCTGAGAAGGGCGTGTGCACGCGGTCCCTTCAGAAGGAAGAGTACGGCGCTGCCATCTTGCCACGCAGCGCGTTCGAGCTGGGAGTTCGAATGCGTGGACATCCACCTGTTGCGAGCGACATTCGTGCTTTTGACACTGTCCTCTCATCCATGAGACATCACCAATACTCTGTCTTGTCTTGCATGCATGCTGTCTGTCTGTTTTTGTCTGCACGTTGTTTAAAGCATATTTCGGTAGCGACCCCCTCGAAACCTGTAGTCCGTGGTTCCCTAGTTAAGAACAGGTTGAGGATTGTTAATAAAAACATTGTCGTGAATTTTGCTTGTGCTGTGATCCCCGATGTTCCCCAATAAATCTGGTTAATTCGTAAGAAGTTGAAGCTATGGATTAATTTGTGTCGCGTTGAGGAACGATCCGTTCGATTGGCACATATAATAAAACCAAAATGGTTACAGACTGGCAGAAAACGCTCAGCATCTGAAAAAACCAGTCTGTAACCAGGGGTTCTATTTCCCCAACCGGCAAGGTACAAGGATTACGTTGGTCTCGCGATTGAAGCCACGTGACCCGAGGCCTGTGCTGAGCCGGCCGGCGTTATAAACCCCGGAGACGGTGGTGGTGAGGGTGGCGCCTAGGACCGGGTAAGAATCCTGCCACCGCTCGAATCCCTCCGTCCCCGAACCGTTAACATTTGGTAGTCGTGAGCGGGATATTTGGACCAGTGGTGCATTTCGCACCCCGGACATTGGTTACGAAAAAAACGGTCCAAATTTGATTTGATTTTATGTTTGAGTGGATCAGAGGAAAAATTTGCAAATTATAAAGAAAATGGAGCCGTTGGTTTTTGGCGGCGTGGCTCCACCTTAGCGCGACACAAAACGGGAATTGGAACGACTGAAGAAAGAGGTAAGATCAGGCAATCAGATAATAGAAAGCCAAGAACGGAAGATGAAAAGAAGAGAGGAACATCTGGAGGAAAGGAAGGAAGAATTGTTGGAAAAGTCAAGACAGTTCGAAGAACTACAGGGAGAAATGAGTAAAGTAGAGTGGAGTACCCATGAGTTGGAACAAGGCAAGAGCAAACTGAACGAAAGAATAGAGGAAGAACAAATTAGTAATTCCCGGGATAGAGAGAACTCGAAAGAAGAATGGAAAACAAAGCTGGAAAAGGAAAAACGGAAACACGATGTGGAATCGGAACAATTGAAGGAAGAGGTAACATCACGCAATCGCATAAGGGAGCGCCTGGAGCAGGAGATAGAAAGAAAAGAGGAATATCTGGAATGATCAGAGGAATACAATAAG
The DNA here is from genome assembly GCF_056783735.1 of Eptatretus burgeri. Taxonomy (NCBI): domain Eukaryota; kingdom Metazoa; phylum Chordata; class Myxini; order Myxiniformes; family Myxinidae; genus Eptatretus; species Eptatretus burgeri. The sequence goes on from NC_140969.1 coordinate 103,826,298, forward strand.
AAAATGGACGAAATGAGGAGGGAAGCATCGAAAAGAGGTGAGGAGGCGAGAAAGGAATTATGGAAAAAAGCTTCTGAGTTACAGAAACACCAAAACAAAGAGACGGAATTACAAAACAAGCTGAGGATGTTAAGAGAGGAAAGAAAGAGAACGGGGAATGAAACGTTAAGGAACCACACTGTGCAGATCGAACAGTTAGAAGCCAAGGCCAGATTAAAGAATGAGATGCAAGAAAGAGTAGTGAAGGAAGAACGAATGAGACAGGAAAAGGAAATCAACCAAGTGAAAGAAACAGTGAGATTGGAGAAGGAAGAACATGAGAGACAGTGGGGGAGGAAACAAGAAAGAGTCGTGAAAGAACAACGAATGAAGCAGGAAAGGGAAATCGGCCAATTGAAGGAAACGACGAGAATGAGGAACAAGAGAGACAGTGGGCAAAGAAACGACGCCGGCGGGCGCGAATTCGTAACACTATGTTTGTTTGGATGTAATGGACAGCTCTGGAGGCCAGAGGAGTCAACCAATTTTGATGAAACTTGACAGGTAGGTTCATACCAGGATCGAGTTCTTTGCTTTTGAGCACCGTTGCTATGGACACCACCGTTGCCTAGCAACGGGACTTTGAAATTTTTGAAAAATCCGAAAAAATTAATTTTTTCGAAAATCAAAAATCGACTTCTAGGCTTTTATGCACACTATAATCAACCTCTTTTTAAAACTTTTCAGCCCAATCCATCAAAAACTGCATGACTAGTATGAGTAGGGTGAATATACTGGTTCTGGCTCACTTTTCCCCATGTAAATGAATGGGGGATTTTCAGCGATTCATATTTTTTTCCCCTAAAAATAAACCCCCTTTTTATCCCAAGGTATATTTATTTGTCTCCCCTTTTAACCTGGGGACACTTTTTTTTCAAATAATCCATACAATAAGATAAAGATTTGTTAAAGGTGATTCGAAAGAAATATCTAAAACGTCTAAGCCTCGGGACACTCTATCAAATAACCGATGCATATTGTTTAGCTCACTCATTGAACCTATAAAGATTTGTTCATTCTCAAATTCCTTCAATAGTTTAATTTTCTTTGCACAATAATCCCCATCTAAAATATTGAAAAACAAAACATTTGAATCTTTATATTTTTTAAGATACCCCTTTTGTGCCATTACGAAATGATAAACTTCTCTTAATGATCTCATCTGGCCACCGCCCGAGTTGCAAATCATTTTTGTGTATAAACCACGCCATAAAAAAGTTTTGTTTCAAATGTTTTCAGTTCATGCCGTGAAAATGAGGAAGTGTTTTTTTGACACGGTCGTGTTGTGAAAATGAGGAAGTGTTTTTGGACAGTCATGCTGTGAAAAAAAACAGGAACTATTCTGTGAGACAAGGTCTCGTGTTTATATTTTATCTCAGAACACGAACTGAAAACATGTTTAATCAAAACCATTTTAGGGTATTTTAAGTATGTTTTAAAAATGATTCATACAATTTGAGAATATATCTCCCAGTTATTTTCCAAGCTGTCTCACCCGAAGCGTCATTTCCTGTGGCCACACCCAATGATTAAGCAATCTCCTCATCGTTGCTTTATAAGTGATTCGCCAGACAAAGTTTCTGCCAGACGGGATTTTCATTTTTACAACTGAGACATGAGCGATCTTTCTTCCGCGAACAAAACAGCTCAACACAAAGTTGGTAAGCCTGTGTATAGGTTCCTCTTTGAACGATGAAGCAATTGATTCTAAATTAAATCGTGATAATTCTGATATATATATATATATATATATTTTTTTTTTTTTCTTGGCAGGTCCTTGGAAGAAGAGCAGTTTACATATCACGACGAGGTGCATGAAATTAATGCTCTTATTGAAGAGGTCAATCATCTTAGAAGAGAATTGAAAAACATTTTTAAAGACTGACACGACGTCTTATCACGGTCTCTGATCTTTTTGCCATCTTGTACCAATGGTAAAAAAAAACTGAGACATGGACTCACTCTCTTCCGATGAAGATAACAGCTCACTACAAAGTTGGTAAGTTTGTGTATGGTTTCCTCTTTGAACAATGAAGCAATTGATTATAAATTAAATCGTGATAATGCGAAAATATATATTTTTTCCTGGCAGGTCCTTGGAAGAAGTGGAGTTTACATATCACGATGAGGTGCATCAAATGAATGCTCTTATTGAAGAGGTCAATGATTTTAGAAGAGAATTGAAAAACATTTATAATGACTGGTACGAAGTCTTATCACAGCCTCTGATCTCGAATAAATTAAACCAATGGTGAGACGTGTGTGTGTGTGTGTGTGTGTGTGTGTGTGTGTGTGTGTGTGTGTGTGTGTGTGTGTGTGTGTGTGTGTGCGTGCGTGCGTGTGTGTGTGTGTGTGTGTGTGTGTGTGTGTGTGTGTGTGTGTGAATATATGTGTGTGTGTGTGTGAATATATGTGTGTGTGAATATATGTATGTGTGTGTGTGTGTGTGTGTGTGTGTGTGTATATATATGTGTGTCTGTGTGTGTATATGTGTGTATGTGTGTGTGTCTCTTTCCCTGTCTGTTTGTCTCTCTCTATCTCTCCCTGTCTGTCTCTTTGTATCTCTCCCTGTCTGTCTTTCTACCGACCTCTCTCTGTCTGTCTCTCCATCTATACCCTTGACTTATTATTATATTTTTTTTTCAGCTCGATCACACAACATCAGCTGTTGAAGCAATCTGGTACAACACATGATTTTCTGGAGGTAAATGTTTCTGAATTATTATTTAGTTATTCTTTTATTAATATCACTCTCTCTTTGGAATGTCGTCTTATGTTGGTTGCATCATTAGTTTGGACACGGTTTTACCAGTACACTGGAATTCATTTTATTGGCCTTGGAAGGATGACAGGCTGAGTCGGCCTCCTGGTGTGTTAATTCAGTGGTCAACGAGGCTTGAACCTAGAACCAACACCAGGCTTACACATATTACCATGTAATTATCTTTATAAAACCTAATTATTATCCACTTTTTGTTTCAAAACAGAATATGGTGTCTGAGTTTTGAAATCACAAGACATCTAAAGAAGATTGCTGGGAAAGATTATACATTCTCGCAAATGAATATTTAATATTTGCAATTTTGATTAATTATATTTGTTTTGTTTACAATTACTTGATTTTGAATTTCAAAAACAGGATCAAGACATGAAGGAGAGGGAGGGGAGGTGGGGGGGGGGGGTAGGTGCGCTCCCCCAATGACCCATCACCCCCTCATCCCACCCCTCCCCTCCCCATGTGTGTGTGTGGGGAAGGGTGGGGGTGGGATGAGGGAGGTGGTGGGTCAAAGGTGGGGGCGCACAGGGGGATGAGGGGGTGGGGCTTGTGTGGGTGGGGTTTATGTGGGCGGGGCTTGTGTGGGCGGGGCTTGTGTGGGTGGGGTTTATGTGGGCGGGGCTTGTGTGGGTGGGGTTTATGTGGGCGGGGCGTGTGTGGGCGGGGCTTGTGGGAGGGCGTTTATGTGGGTGGGCTTCGGTGGGGTTTATGTGGGTGGGGCTTCGGTGGGGTTTATGTGGGTGGGTTTCGGTGGGGTTTGTGTGGGCAGGGTTTATGTGGGTGGAGCTTGTGTGGGAGGGGTTTATGTGGGCGGGGCTTCGGTGGGGCTTATGTGGGAGGGGTGAATGTGGATGAGGCTTATGTGGATGAGGTTTGTGTGGATAAATGGATGGGGGATGGGTGGATGAGTGGAGCTTGTGTGGATGGGTGGATAATTTTTTAATTAAATAAACATGTTGTGTGTGGGGAACTAATTAACTAATCACTAATTATGTGAATATGATGAATATTGGGTGGAGCTTGTGTGGGGTTTGTGTGTGTGGAGCTTGTGTGGGGTGGAGTTTTTGTGTGGAGCTTGTGAGGGGTTTGTGTGTGTGTGGAGTTTTTGTGTGGAGCTTGTGGGGGGTTTGTGGGGGGTTTGTGTGTGTGGAGCTTGTGTGGGGTGGAGTTTTTGTGTGGAGCTTGTGAGGGGTTTGTGTGTGTGGAATTTTTGTGTGGAGCTTGTGGGGAGTTTGAGTGGGGTTTGTGTGGGGTTTGTGTGGGGTGGGGTTTATGTGGAGCTTGTGTGGGGTGGGGTTTATGTGGGTGGGTTTTGTGTGGGCGGAGTCAAAAAGGGGCGGAGTCAAAAAAATTCAATTTATCTTTGTCTTTTGTAATTCCTGTGAATAAAATGAACCTAAAATCTCTTCCCCTTCCAAATCATATATCTTATAAGTCCAAGGAACCGTATCTATTACATCAACAATTTTAAAAAGTTTGTTTGTCCATCTTTTAATATAACCTTTTTCAAAATGAGATTTCCACCTATATATTCTTACGATATCACCAACTTTGAACTTAGGTTTTCTGACATTAATCTCTTTTTCATATTTTAATTTTGTAAATGTTTCTGATGGTTTCATATTTGTTGACGTGTGAATCGTGTCATTATACTTATCCACAATATCCTGAATAAAAGATGACCATTGTTGTGAACCGAGTTGTGTGAATTTTTTATATAGTCTCTCGTTTAAGGTACGATTAAAACGTTCAACAACAACTGCCTTCCCTTCATTAAAGGTACTGTATAATGTAATACTGTTATTTTTTAGAAAATTCATAAATGTCTTGTTATAAAACTCTCTACCCTCATCAGTCCACAATTTTTTAGGTTTTCTCTTACTTTTATTAAATATCTGTTGAAAGGCTAACATAAGAGTATTACCTGTTTTGTTTTTTAATGGTACAACCCATGCGTATCTACTCCTCAAATCAATAACGGTTAAAGCATACTTGTACCCCTTATCATTATTGAGTTCAATCAAATCAGCAGACCAGATATAATCAACTTCCTTGGAATAAACTTTCCTTCTCTGAAACTTTGTGAATATTGGTTTATGTAATTCATCAGCTAATTGCTCTTCAGTCTTAATGACATCATTAGAGCCTATACGTTTTTTGAATTTCCAAGTCCAAGTTTCAATTTAGCACTGATCATCTTCTTCACAATGAACCGATCAACTTTTTCTCTCAAGGTTGGATTTTGTATCAGAGACAAATTATACAACATTTCTCTATCGGCTTCATGCTTTTCTTCCAACGTTGTGGTATTCCCATAATCAATATCGTGTCTCATGCACACTTCATCAACTCTATTGATGGGCTTACTCCAGGATTTAGGATTGTCTGCCTCATCTAATCTTTTATCTAAGTTTTTGCCTGAACCTCAGAAAGAATACCCTGGAAGATGTAATTCCCCTGGTATTCCAGTAGTTGTAAATTTACTTCCTGATAAAAACTTTTGTATATCTCCTCCTCGTTTGTGTTTGGAGATAAATTGATTTTTTTTTGAACCACACACCGAACATATACCTTTTTGTATAACCCTGTTATTTTTACTTTTAATATATGAAATATTTTTAGTATTAGTTTTCTTTTTACATTTGAGACAATAACTCATTTATTTATGTGAAAAATTCCTGCAGAGTGCAAAAACCTTTTTAGTTTCCAACATGCACATTTGAATCTTAATTTTTAAAACATAAAGAATCCTTAGAAATGCCTTCACTCTCTCCTCCATTTATTTAAGAAAAAAAAATGAAAAACTTGAATTAAAATGAATAGCTTGTCGATGTCAATATTCTTGTCGAAAGTATTGCAAATAGACTTGTCAATTCTTTGTTTTCCTCCTCGGTGGGTTGAGTTATTTTCTGTAATACCACCAATCTTTTTTTAATCTCACTGGTTTCCATATTTTGATATTTATTTTGTCTCGCTCTTTCCTCCCTCTCCTTCTCTCTCTCCTCCCTCTCCTTCTCTCTCTTCTCTCTCTTCTCCTTTTCCTCCTTCTCTTTTTTCTCCCTCTCCTCCTTCTCTCTCTTCTCTTTTTCCTCCTTCTCTTTCTTCTCCCTCTCCTCCTTCTCTCTCTTCTCCTTTTTCTCCTCTTTCCTCTCTTCTTCAACTCCTTCCTCATCCCTTATTATCCTTGAATCGCTTACACCCCATAGAATATCATACATATATTCATCAGGATTTCTTGTTATTCCTGTATCCAAAATAATTTTTTTTACAACAGGAAACCAATAAAATTTCTTTTGAATTTCTAAAAGAGCCTTACCTTTTCTTAACTTTATAATTTTTTCATTATTTAACATTCTAATTAAATCTAAAGTTGTCGGTTTATCAACATCAGCATAATGCCAATCTTTTATTGAAAATACCTCATTCTTATGTTGTAGAACATATTTATTAAAATGCCGAATACCCTTTTCTTGAAGGTATGCTTGGACACAGAAATGATAATTTTCTTGAAGCCTTCTTGCTGTCATTTATGTATTAGAAATATATGTTAGAATAATATTATGGCACGAAACACCTCCCCATCTTCCCGTAGTTAAATCATTTTGTATTTCCTTACTTATTATATATAATCCTGTTTTTTTCTGTTTTCATGATATAAACAAGGGCAAAACCATTATTATATTTACCCTTATTAAAATCTTTTATTTGTTGTTTACTAATCGTGGCCCCACAAAACTCATTCTCGATACCAAGTGGATAATATTCTTCCTTACGAGACTGATTTAATTGTTCCAGGTCTTCGAGGTTAATTTTAAATGACCAATTATACCCTAAATCATTCATATCATACCCCCATTGTTCTATTCTCATACAAACGATACGCCCTTCTTTATAAAAATTTATTTTAATTCGAACTGTGAATTCTGTATGACCTGGAGATAATATCAACACTTCTGTATCTTTGGAATACACGGCCGTTTTATTTAAAGATATATATTGTGATAAATCGCTTAATCTCACCAAGTCATTTGCGTCAGTCGGGCTTGGATATTTTTTTAATTTATAAGCATTTTTCATGTTAATATTTTTGGTTATATTATATTTATGTCGTTCAGCCTGTGCCTTTGTGTAATAATTTGATAAATCAATATCCAGTTCTTGAGATACACCAAAGATAGAACCATCTTTACCAACATAAGTCATTTATATTAGATTAAAAATAATATCATAAATTTTTTTATTTTTGTTGAGTTGAAATAACACATATAGACATAATTGACCACAACACTTAGAATTTAATTCTTGGACTTGAAATGTTTGATAAACACCATTCTGTAAGAATTTTATGACTTCAACAGGTGGTGGAAGACCAAAACTATCAAAATAATATTTGTCTTGACTATTAAAAATACAAAGCCAATGAGAACCGTTCCCATTATTATCTTCTAAGTTCATAATCATATTCTTTGTATGTTTCGGCACATTTGTTAATTCATCTCTCATACAAATAACCACATGATGAATTTTTAATTTCTTACAATATTTGACAAGTTGTAAATTTGATGTTGTATTCTTTCCAAATTCTTTAAACCACTCATCAATGCTCATTTATTTATTAGAAAGATATAATCCATTACCTCTTTTCGTTAATTTTACACCTGCTTGTGCTATAGAAGAAAGCATATCTCCAACTAACAATCTCACTTTATCAGGCAGACCTTCAAGTTTTTCAGTAAAATCTACAATTACACCACTTCCACTAATTTGTTTCTCCAACTCTTTGTTATGTCTTTCCAATTCTTTTTGAGCCTGGAGTTGAGCCTTCCTTTCGTTGGCAGTTTTCACCGCTGTTGAAATACCACCCGTCAATGCTCCAACCGCACTTAAACCAGCAAATAAAAGAATTAGAAATGGGAGAAATCCTCCACTCGTCTCTCTTATTGAATATTTTTTCAACATTGGTTTTGTCATTTTAATTTTAAGTGAGCCAGTGTCATTCAAGATTTTAACCTGTTCTCTTGTGAGCAAAACATCAATTCTTACTGCTCCTTTTCTCTGAATTGTATTAACGTTAATCGTACAAGGCTTTTGATTTTGAACACAAGATGATAGTTTATGAAGATTGATTTGATTAACATATACCCCAGTTGGTACTTTGCCACTCATTTATTTAACAAAAAATTATGTGAGACTAATCATCACACCATTATCTGTATTAATCTGTAATTCTGTTTCTTCCAAAAGCAAACAATATGTATCAACTTCTTCACTCTCTCCTCTTTCAATGTATAGGGAAGTATCCACTCGATTAGACTTTATAGTTTCCTTTTGAGCGCTCAGGTCAAACGCATAGATTGTATACAAACTTTTAAATGCTGTCATATCCAAAATAGGTTCTTTATTTCCATTACTTTCACACACCTTTTGGTAAGACTTGTATGCTTCAGCAAAATCATTTTTTTCCCAATTAATTTCCAATCTATCTCGTGGATAAAATGTTCCATCGAGAGAAACGCGAAGTTGTTTCACCTTAGCATTATCACTCAATGCATTATTCTTATCAGTCGCAGTATCACCATCTGGCTTTTTAAAAATGATCCACAGATATCGTGACTTTCCTTCCAGAACACCCAAATTCCACGTGTAAGTAGTTTGGTTGAGTTTAACGTGTTGACATCTTCTTTTGAGGTATGATACACTGAGTGGTTTCTTTGAGTTAAGTCTTCGATTCAACATCTCTTCTGTTTTAAGATTAGGAGTATATTCACTGATATACCAACTCATCTCCTCAATTACAAATTTATTCTGTTCACCAAAAGCACTACCAACACCAAAAAGCAATCTATTTTCATTATCATTCCTTTGTAGTTGAAATCTAATTTTAAGACCATACAGAACTTTATCATGATCACAAAATCCAAATATACCTTTAAGAGGAACTGCCACAGTAAAACTATTTTCTGCTTTTGTATCATCATTATACATTCCTTTCCTTTGAGTATATCCAGGGTCTGTGTTTGTTCCCGTTGACATATCAGGAATAAAACCTTCGACAGACCCCTTTCCCATTCTATCACTGAATGTATAGAGTGTAAATTTCATCATTTCAGATACAGCAGAGACATAATCAACCGCTTCAACTTCTTGTGTTCCAATATACAAACGCACACTATCAAACATTTTCCAGAAGAAATCATTTACAAGTGTAGCGTTTGTGTTATTCCCAGCTTTAGTGAATTTAAATTTACACAACAAGAAACTTTCGGAGAGATTCAAATAGGTTTGTTGATTATTTATTTCAAAACTTTTTGTACCATTCGTATTCCAGTCTGTTCCAGTTATTGCATTTACCTTGAAGTAATCTTCTTTTTTAGTGGAGTTTGAGATAATAATAGTATCATCCAAATCATAGATACTATCAATTGCTTCCATACTTGTATATATTTAGGAAAAAAAGATGTTAAAACTTTTGAAACCCTGATCCAAGTATTCGAATTATTTTCTGTCGTTCTTGGGGGGACAACTGAGTTTTGCCTTTCTTAATTTCTTTTATTGCTTGTAATTTATGAGATTCCTTCTGGGCATCTTTCATGCTCTTTACAGCACCTGCTACATTTCCCACAGCAGAAGCAGTTGAACCAATTAGATCTTTATGTTTTAGAATAGTTGAACCAATACCCATGAGAGTATCAATTATCCCATCTCCTCTAAATTGATGTCCAACACCCCTTTGTCTCTTAGGTTTATAGTATCCTCTACCAAGATACATACCTTCACCCTTGTCGTATGGGGAAAGGAACATCCCATCCCCTGTAATTATTTTATATTTTCCCAACTCGTGTTTCCTCACAATAACCATCGTATTTATTTATTGGAAAACTTCACGTAGGTGAATTCTGATGGATATAACTTCTCCATTAAAAGAAATCATACGATTATCTTGGTCGGTTATCCTAAAATTTACTCTGTGTATGGTTTTTCCTGACACGGAGATAAACCAAATTTTTGGGTTCCATATTGAATTTATAACCAATTGGGGTTGAGTATGCGCTGAATGAAAATATTGCATTTGTTTTTTTTCCATCATTATAAGCACCATCAATCAAATCACAGTGAATTAACACCGAATTTATTCCTGAGGATATTTGAATGACATTATCACTGTAAAACGTCCCATTAGTTTCAATCTTTTTTGAGGAGAAACCCAATAACTCTCTAAATGAATTATCAATTGTGAAATCAACCTTGTAAATATTTTTAACTTTAATCGTTGATTTTGAAGTATGTTTTTGAATGTCTATAACAATATTTTTTGGAATTTCGACGAAATGAAAGACGAGCAATTTCGGAAGATATTTGAGAAATCTCATATGCTCCGGGTGAGACTGTTATCGTTTTGTATCCACTTCCGGGATTATAACTAAACTTGTCATTTTTATCAGTTATATTAAATAAGGTATTATAAGTTTCCATGGACAATAAAGATGCCTCATATTCTTTTGTTGGGTCAAGTTGTAGTGGGTATGGGAATGAAGATGTGTGGTCGCTTGTTGTGAAATTAAAACTCAGGATTGTGCTTCTCATCTTATTTAATATGAGATAAAATGTCTTTATATTGAGATTTATTAATTATTTTCATGTTCATCAAATGGTCTAAAATGGCTGATGCTTCATTAAAACAGTTGTTATTTCCAGCCTTCTTACTACCTAACAACAATAACAGTCTATTAACTAATTGCGATGGGTCATTTGGAAGAAAACTAACACCTGAACCAAGGATACTTAAAGCCTGAATAATGTGTTTCTCCTTCTCATTCTTCCTACTTTTACCAGAAAGAATAACCCTATAATTTAGAGTGTTCAGCAGATCAATATATACTCTATCATCATTATTTTCCATATCCAATGGTTTATCAATATACTTTGATTCATCCCTCACAGTTGAACCTTGTCTTCCATCTTTTTTGAGAAAAAACATTAATCTCGGAGTTAGTTTAACAGGGGGTTGAGCAGAACCCAAGAACCTTAATTCATCATTAAATATCAATACCTTTTCTTGAAGAAGATGAAATATTGCTGGTTGTTCTGTTGGAATGAGTCCTGCTTTGGTTTTTGAATCCGCTGAATATTCATTGTTTTGAAGAGCATTCACAATATAATCAGGGGGTCGATTAATCTCTTCCAGTTGTTGAAATAAACCTTCATCATCATATACCTTTAATTCTCCTAAATGCTCTAATTCTTCCTCCGTCATTTGATCAAAATCTTTTAACATTTGAAGTTTTTTAGGAGTATATTCTACTGTGGGAACTGTGGAAACATCTTTCATTTTTTCTTGGGAAGTTTTTAAAAGTGGTTTAAAAAATTTCTCTTGTTTTCTTTCAAATGTTTCTTCGCCCGTTAGTTTCTGTCTGCGTTTCTTCTTAATGTCTTCCTGCTGTTTTACAACTTTTGAAACCAACTCTTGATGTTCCTTAAATCTTCTTGCTCTTTCTTTTGCATCCATTTATTTATTGTAAAATATCATTTAATGAATTGTAAAGATCAACAGGGAAATTTTCCTTTTCTTCATCATTCAAGTAGATGTGTTCAAATAAATCCTTTTCTTTAAATATTTCATCAAATTCTTTATTAACATTAATGCGAGTTGTAATTTCTTCTTCACTAATACTTGCATCTCTGCTTTTCATACGTTTGCGTTGAGTTTCTTCATCAACATCAAAACCGAATGATAAAATCTTCACTCCGCTCAGATGTTTAATAATTTGTCTCGTTCCTTCTGGATTAGTTTCTAATATCCCAAGACCACCAGATTTTAGTTTCCTTAACTCACTCTTACAATGTGAATATTTTGTTGTACCAAGAGAAACCTCCTCAAATATTTGACCTTCATTCCTCAATCGCATATGTTCCTCCACTGAAATATAGTGATAATCTTCACCTTTTACTTCTCCAGGTCTTATTGCTCTAGTTGTTGTTGATACAATGCGTATCACGGGGTGTTTTTTAAGTAAATTTACAATATTCTCATTTGTACTACACAAGAACCTTGATTTATGAAAGTTTTTTCCAGAAGCAGATTTACCCACAACATTTACAATAATAGTTGTCATTTATATATGTAATTGTTTATAAAACAAAAAATATATCCCTTAATATCTCATCTTGTTTCGCAACAATATATTTATATTTTTCAGTCGTGTGCTTCATGTAATCCTCAAATTTCTTTTTACTACATAATGTAGAACAATTATCTCTCCAAAAATTATTGATATCTATTGAATTTAACTTGAATAAAATAAAATTATTAGCATTGTTTCTGATGGAACGACGAGGAAGTTGAAAGTACGATTGACTAAGATAAATACAATTACAAGAAGAATGTCTCCCTCTTGTGTAGTAGCTGTCCATTACCGTTTGGTTTCTCTCATTAACACAATCATCAAAGATAACGAGGTTCTTTTTTGATTTATCCAAATCTTGGGGAGACGGTATATCATCCGTATTATCACTAAGAATACAAGTTATAGGATTTGATTTCTTTTTACATCTCTGTGTATCACAAAATAGTTGAATTATATCTTCAATGTTATAATCATTTAGGTTTTTTGACGTTTAAATAAACCGATTATATCTTCTTTTTGAAGACCAGCATTAAAACCTTGTGAGAGTAGTTGATACTCTGGTTGAAAACTCGACTTTGTGAAAATTATTAAATTATCATAATCTAAAAAGTTGGGAGTGAGGAGCATCTTTAAAAGTAAGCAGGTTTTTCCACATCCACTTGAACCAACTATGAGACATCTTAATGAATTTGGGAGATTTTTATGGTTGTTAAATTTTATCTTATTTTCCCAAATAGGTAAAAAATCATTCATTTATATATTTGAAAAACAGGTTATTTAATTTATTATTGGCTTTTTTAGAAACTCTATATTTTATCCTAAGTTCAGGTTTAATTTCAAGATAATCCATTATTTTATTTATACAATATCTTGTGTTGATATTGTATAAATAAAATCAGGAAAGTCTAGCATATTTATAAAGTAAAACTTTACCAAAACTGAAATTAATCTATACTTTCAGTTGTATATTGACTCATATTTAATAATATTACCATCGATATCAATATACTTTTTTTCATTACCAGATTCAACGACAACATTTTTTTATGTTAAAGGTAATTTTAAAATGATCGTTAACTACTATTGAACGAAATGTCATTTCACCTGATATATTAACATCCTTTATTTCATCAGGATTTACATCTTTAGGGTTGTTGAAAAAAATACAAATTTCTCCTTGCATATTACAGATGGTCTTATCTTTTCTTTCTAAAGCTTCATCCATAAGGTTTTTGTTTTTTGATACTTTTTCTTGTTTCATTGCTTTTTCTAGTTTTGAATATATTACCAGAAGGAGAGGAGAAACTTTTGTTAGAGATACTTTAATTGATGTTCTACCAGGTATACTAAAAGCCCTTCCACTGAAGGAAATTGAAGAACTCATATTATTTACCATAATTGTTTTTATCCAATAGTTGTTATATTTATCTTTGTTCAATTTTACATCCTTGACATATTTCTCAGTATCTTTAACAAATGAAGAGATTGATTGAAACTTGTCTTTTGTGTCTTGAAACATTGTATTTATTAAGTGAAAAAGTTGGAGGATAAAATGGTTTTAAGCACAGATTCACCTGTAAAATAAACGAAATTTTCATCAAGAAAATTTTAGTTCAAGCAAGGATTTATTATATAAATATGGTGAATACAACATACTGCGATGTTTGTAATCACAAATATAAACATTATAGAAAACACCTCCGAACCAACAAACACACATTTAATCTATTTCATAAAATATCTCCTCTTGAGTTGGAAAGAAAACATTGTGATATCTGCTCAAAGGATGTTTTGAAGAGTAGTTATAATAGACATCTTCAATCACAAAAACACAAGAAAAATGAGTTTAAAGTAAAGGGAGACTATTATATTGAAAACACTGATGGGGCATTTAAAGGGAATATAAAAATAAGGATTTTTCAATTTGGAGAACCCGGTCCATCATCAATAGCTGAATCAATTGAAATAGTGAAACCGGATGTTGAAAAAGTTATTAAAAAGACATTAAAAGAAAGGAAAACTTTAAAGTTTTATATGGAAGTGGAAATGAATATGAAAAGACAAGATGAAGAACAAACTCCTTATATGAGAACAGATCTTCATTTTATAACATCATTTCAAGATTTTTTAAATAGTGGGGTTTATGAAGAACTATCAAAACAAGAGGAGGATGTTGATAATACAGTGGTAGGAAGTGGATTCAATATTTAAAAAATCTTCTTTTTAGATATACACATTCTAAAATCAAACCCTCTTAAAGCTTCTTCTTATATTGAATTACCAAAAGAAATAAAACTAAAGAAGGCAGTTGTTAATATTAAGAACAATGACAATAAATGTTTTCTCTGGTCTGTTCTTGCTCACTTTCATCCACCAAAATGTAATTCAGAAAGAGTAAAACAATATATGAAATATGAGAATACCTTGGACATTAAAGATTTTAAATTCCCAATGCCACGAACAGATATTCCTAAATTTGAGAAAAAGAATAATCTTTCTATTAATTTATATGGATTAACGGATACAAACAAAGTTCAAATATTAAAAATTTCAAACAACTATAAAAATGAAGAAACACACATTGATCTTTTATATTTTAGTGTTGGAAATAATTCACATTACACATACATCAATAATTTATCAAGATTAATCTCTTCTCAGGTATTCAGAACAGCAAACAAAATATATCCTTGTAAGCGATGTCTTAATTCATTTCATACAAAAGAACGATTGTAACAACATTCAACATATTGTAGTAATCATAAATCAGCTGTAATTACAATGCCTAAACCTGGTGAAAAGATTTCTTTTGAAGATTATAATAAATCTATCATGCACCCATTTGTGATATACGCTGATTTTGAATGTATCCTTAAAAAGATAAATACTGCTTCTCCTAATCCAAAAGAATCATATACAAATAAATATCAAAAACATATTCCTTGTAGTTTCTGTTATTATATCAAATCATCTGTTGGAGAAAAGTATAACAAACTTGAACATTATAGTGGAAAAAAAGCTTCACAAGAGTTTGTAAAACGATTAGAAAAGGATTGTATAAGACTCACTAAATTAATGAAAGAAACAAATGAACCGATGAAATTAACCAAAGAAGAAAAATTAGAATTTAGAAAGAACAATATCTGTCATATTTGTGAGGGGGAAATTAAGGAATCTAAAGTTAGGGATCATTGTCATCTTACTGGTAAATATAGAGGTCCCACTCATTCCTGTTGTAATCTTAATTATAAATTACCTTCTTTTATTCCAGTCTTTCTTCACAACAGCGCCAACTATGATACACATCTATTTATAAATGAACTTTCAAAAACACCATGGAATATTTCTTCCATAACAAACACAAGTCAAAAGTATATTTCATTTACAAAAATGATATTCACAAAACCTTTAACTCGTATTAGGTTTCTAGATTCTTACAAGTTTATGGGAACACCACTAGCCTACCTCGCATCAAAGCTAAGCTCCATGGACTCTTTTCCAAATCTTAATTCATTCTTTCCAAAAGAGGAAATTCTCACTAAAGAGGAAATTCAGATTAAAGAGAGAATTCAAAGTAAAGAGGAAACTCTAATTAATGAGGAAATTAATGAAGAAATTCTAACTGAAGTTGAAATTCTAATTATAAAGAAAATTCGAACAATGAATGAAATTCTAACTAAAGAGGAAATTCTGATTAAAGATGAAATTCTGATTAAAGAAGGAATTCTCACGAGAGAGGAAATTCAAACAAGGAATGAAATTCAAAGTAAAGAGAAAATTCTTACAAGTAAGGGAATTTATTCTTATGATTATATGGATTCATTTATGAGATTTAAAGAAACACAACTTCCTTCAAAAGAAAGTTTCTATAATAACCTTTATGAAGAAGAGATAAGTGATAAGGAATATAAACACGCACAAGAAATATGGAAAATATTTAAGATAAAGAACCTTGGAGAATATCATGATTTATATCTAAAAACAGATGTTTTATTGTTAGCTGATGTGTTTGAAGCTTTTAGATCACTCTGTCATAATAAAAATTGTTATGGAATAGATCCTGCCCACTATTTCACAGCTCCTGGTTTAGCTTGGAGTGCAATGTTGAAAATGACAAAACAAGATATAGATTTAATCAGTGATGTTGATATGCTTTTGATGATTGAGAAGTCTAAGAGAGGTGGAATATCACAAGTATGTTCAAAAAGATATGCTAAAGCAAATAATAAATATCTTCCAAATTATGATAGTGAAAAAGATAGTAATTATTTGATGTATTTTGATGCTAATAATTTGTATGGATGGGCAATGTCTCAATCTCTGCCTTATGGTAAATTAGAGTGGGTGGAAGAAAAGGATTATGAAAAGGCTTTGATGAATATTGTTATTTCTTCTCAAGAGGAATTGAATGACGAAGAAGAAGGTTATTATTTTGAAGTTGATTTGAGGTACCCGAGTGATCTTCATAATAAGCATAAAGACCTTCCTTTTGCATGTGAGAAAGAAACCCCAAAGAAAGAATGGTTCAGTGATTATCATAAAAGTTTTAATATTAAAGGCAAATCAACAGAAAAGTTATTAACAACATTCTATGATAAAGAGGGATATGTTTTGCATCAGAGAAGCTTAAAACAGTTTTTGAGAGAAGGATTGAGAGTAGCTAAAATTCATAGATTTTTTAAAATTTAAACAAAGTCCTTGGGTGAAAAAGTATATTCAATTCAATACAGATATGAGAGCAAATACAAAAGTAAAATTTGAAGGGGACTTTTATAAATTAATGAATAATGCTGTATTTGGAAAGACTATGGAAAATGTTAGAAACAGGCAAAACATTAGATTCGCAACATCTTGGAAAGAAGCTTCGAGATTGATAAATAAACCAAGTTTTGAGAGAGAAGAGGTTTTTTTCAGAGAACTTTTCTGCAATTCATATGAAAAAGGAAAGTATTGTAATGGATAAACCAATTTATATTGGAACAGCAGTTCTTGATTTATCAATGATATTGATGTATGATTATTTGTATAATGACTTAAAGAAAGAGTATGGTGAAAATGTTTCATTGTTGTATATGGACACTGATAGTTTTATCCTAGATATAAAAACTGATGATGTTTATAAAGATATGAAGAAAAATATTGGAGTATTTGATACAAGTAATTTCAGCAAGAAGAGTGAGTTATTTTCCAAAAAGAATGAAAAGGTTATTGGTAAGTTTAAGGATGAGTTGGGTGGAAAAGTAATGAGTGAGTTTATTGGATTGAGAGCAAAGGCATATGCTTATAAGTATGGTGATCAGATTGATAAGAGGTTAAAGGGAATAAAGAAATATGTAATAAAGAAATCAATAACTTTTACAAATTATTATAATTGTTTGATGAATAAGAAAGAAGAATATAGGAAAATGAATACAATAAGAAGTTATAATCATAACATATATAGTGAAGAAGTAAATAAAAAGGCATTAGGAGCCTTTGATGATAAGAGATTTATTTTTGATAATGGAATAGATTGTGTTCCATATGGATATTGTATGATAGAGTGAATAGAATAGATTGTGTTTTAACGATGGGAAGATGGGTTAGGGTTTTTTAAGGGCGACCGCCGTGTTTTTTTGCAATATATAAATGGTCAAACCAAGTATTAATCAAACTAAAGAGTGGAGAAAATCTCAGTCTTCGTATATAAATGGAAAACATAATGAATGTGAAAAATATCAAATAAGTCTTATTGAAAAAATAACTAAAACAAAGGTAAATAAAACAAATAAGCGAATCAATTTGAAAAGTAGTAAGTTAGAGGATGTAAAGAAAAAAAATGAATATCCTTGAATGGACTGAAAACTTTGATAGTTATCAATTGAACAATGAAAAAACAATTTACTATAATCTCAAAATGATATGTGGCTCAGGAGGTGGTCAAACAAGAGCATTAAGAGAAGTTTATCATTTCGTAATGGCACAAAAGGGGTATCTTAAAAAATATAAAGATTCAAATGTTTTGTTTTTCAATATTTTACATGGGGATTATTGTGCAAAGAAAATTAAACTATTGAAGGAATTTGAGAATGAACAAATCTTTATAGGTTCAATGAGTGAGCTAAACAATATGCATCGGTTATTTGATAAAGAGTGTCCCGAGGCTTAGACGTTTCAGATATTTTTTTCGAATCACCTTTAACAAATCTTTATCTTATTGCATGGATTATTTGAAAAAAAATTGTCCCCAGGTTAAAAGGGGAGACAAATAAATATACCTTGGGATAAAAAGGGGGTTTATTTTTAGGGAAAAAAAAAATGAATCGCTGAAAATCCCCCATTCATTTACATGGGGAAAAGTGAGCCAGAACCAGTATATTCACCCTACTAGTATGCAATTATGTCGCAACCACCCATGTCGCCTACCGGCTTGTTTCTTTGTTTGTATGTAATGGACAGCACTGGAGGCCAGAGGATCAACCGATTTTGATGAAACTTGACAGGTAGGTTCATACCAGGATCTAGTTCTATGCTTTTGAGCACCGTTGTTATGGACGCCACCGTTGCCGAGCAAGAGGACTTTGAAATTTTTGAAAAATCCTAAAAAATTCATTTTTTCAAAAATCAAAAAATGGCTTCCATGCTTTTATGCACACTATAATCAACCTATTTGTCAAAAATTTCAGCCCAATCCGTCAAAAACTGTATGACTAGTATGCAATTATGTAGCGACCACCCATGTCGCCTACCGGTGTGTGTGTGTGTGTGTGTGTGTGTGTGTGTGTGTGTGTGTGTGTGTGTGTGTGTGTGTGTGTGTGTGTGTGTGTGTGTGTGTGTGTGTGTGTGTGTATATATATGTACATATATTTTCACAAATACACAGTATATATATATATTATATATACATATATATATATATATATATATATATATATATATATATATATATATATATATATATATATATATATATATATGAGCCTTTCCACAGTAATGGGTAACCATTGTGTTACATACATAGTCCACATTAAGTGTGTCCAGTTTATCTTGCAAATGAGGGGAAATAAAAGACTGACCCCTCCACTACTGGAATCCAACAGTAAGAAGATGATCTAACCCAGCACAATTTATTGATGGGGTGTTCTGTCTTCCTTAACAGAAATGGCTCAAAGCCTTCTGTAACAAACGTGACTTTGGTCCGCAATCGGAAAGCCATAGTTTTGTGCAGCTTTTACGGTGATATGGACTTGCCACTAATGTTATCCTTTGTTACACATTTGTCATTTAGGTTAAGTGATGTTATCACAAAAAATAACAAGACCGTATTTTTAATGGTTGTGCAGCTTGAGCATTTTGTTTCTTTCATTACGAATTTACAGATAGCATAACGATTGTTACTGTTTTCAACTCCCCAACATTCACATTAAAGTATATTTTTGGCAAATTCAGGGTGTGGGATATCATAAGTAAAGTCTTTTTACACATATAATCGAAACCAGTCTCAATCAAAAACGTATGTGTTCATATAAAACTCTTGGTAAATCTATTTAGTTTTTAATATAACACTTAAGACAAAGATTTATTCCCATAACAGTGAATAAAATTTTATCTGCACACTTTAATTTTGGGACAATAGCGGTTTTGCTATACATAGTATATATATCTACATTTATATACACCTAAAAACATGTTGGTGGTATTCTGTGGATACTTTAGGAATTATGTGATAGCTCCTGAAGATAAGACCCTTAAATGTAGCATATTACTGTGGAACAGCTCATATATATATATATATATATATATATATATATATATATATATATATATATATATATATATATATATATATATATATATATACACGTTATTAAAAACACCTCACCGCCACGTTATTAAAAACTTACCGCCACGTTATTAAAAACACATCACCACCATGTTATTAAAACACCTCACCACAACGTTGTTAAAAACTCACCGCTACGTTATTAAAAACTATCACCGCCACGTTATTAAAAACTCTCACCCCCATGTTATTAAAAACACCTCACCACCACATTGTTAAAATTTCTCACCGCCACGTTATTAAAAACACCTCACCGCTACGTTGTTAAAAACACCTCACCGCCACATGTTAAAAACAGCTCACCTCCATGTTATTAAAAATTATAACCGCCACATTATTAATAACTCTAACCGCCACGTTCTTAAAAACACCTCACTGCCATGTTATTAAAATCTCTCATCGCCACATTATTATAAACACCTCACTGCCACGTTATTAAAAATTCTCACCGCCACGTTATTTATAACTCTCACAGTCACGTTATTATAAACACCTCACGACCATGTTATTAAAAACACCTCACCACCATGTTATTAAAAACACCTCACCACCACGTTATTAAAAACTCTCACTGCCACATTATTAAAAACACCTCATCCCCACGTTATTAAAGACTCTCACCACATGTTTTTAAAAACTTTCACTGCCATGCTATTAAAAACTTTCACTGCCACGCTATTAAAAACACCTCACCCCCACGTTATTAAAAACTTTCACTGCCACGTTATTAAAAACTTTCACTGCCACGCTATTAAAAACACCTCACCCCCACGTTATTAAAAGCATCTCACCGCCACGTTATTAAAAACTCTCACCACCACGTTATTAA
>NC_140969.1:103854388-103871888 GCF_056783735.1 Eptatretus burgeri
TTCCCTCCAGTCTCACACACTTGTCCATCCTCTTCTTCCACGCTTCGATGCACCCCCAGAAGGCTTCTGGAATCCTCCGGAGCTCCGTCGTCACGGCCCTTTTGATGGCCTCCACATCAGGAAATCGGGTCCCCTTGATCACCCCCTTGAGCTTGGGGAATCGGAAAAATCACAAAGGGCCAAGTCTGGAAAATACGAGGGTTGCTCCAGAGTTGTCACGTTCCTCTCCACAAGAAACTGTCAGATGCTCAGGGCACTGTGAGCAGGAGAATTGTCTTGGTGGAGCACCCAGGCGTTGTTCTCCCACAGATCCATCCTCTTGTCCTGGACTGATCTCATGAGATGCCGGAGGATCTCCTTGCACACGTATTGATTCACTGTTTGTCCCTGTGGTAGAAACTCAAAGTGGACGATGCCCTTGATGTCAAACAACGCAATGAGCAATCACCTTCACCTTCGACTTCGACATCCTTGCTTTCTTTGGTCTTGGTGATGCCGGACATTTCCACTGACGACTCTGACGTTTGGTCTAGGAATCATATTCGAATATCCACGATTAATCGCCAGGAATGACTCTCCCGAGCAGGTCTGGATTGTCCTTGGGGCACTTGATAATATCTTGACAGACGGTGACTCTTTGCTGTTTCTTGTCCTCGGACAACACCTTGCGCATTTCGAGATTTTCAGTGATGATGCTCCAGACAGTGTCCTTGTTGATGGAAAGTTCCTCAGCAATCATCAGCACCGTGAGTATATGATCTGCGCGCACCATCTGCTTCACACGCTCGATGTCCGCCGTTCTGCTTGTTGATGGTCTTCCAGATCGTGGATTGTCTTCAACCTCCTCCCATCCCACTTTGAACCTCTCGTGCCATTCAAATGCACGTGTACGTGACATCGTTTCTTCCCCGTTGACTTGCTGCAGCATTGCGAAGGATTCGGAAGGTGTTTTGCCAAGCTTAGCAAGAAACTTGAGATTGGCTCTCTGCTCACGACTCGTAGCGCGACGACTCAGACTAGACAACGTGTAAAGCGCAACCTGTAAAAAATTACACAACTTGATTCAATTGCTGCTTTTTCTTGATTGATTCATTTTTTTCTGATTCAATCCAATCATATATATTGCTGGAATGTTACAAAGGACTGTGACGCAACCCGTTCATTCAGGTTGTGTAAGTGGAGCACACAAGCAGGCTCAGTCCCGTTAAGTTTAAGACGGACCTCGTATATATGTGTGTATATCTGAAAACAGAAAAAAAAAACAGGGCTGGACTGATCTCCACCAAATTTTGCTGATGTGTTGGCATTACCCAAGTTCTGAACATGGGCACAAATAACACATCCCCCCCACCCCACCACCCCTCGCTTATGAGGGGGGAGATGACACAATTTTTGCCTGTATGCTTGCCACAGTGCAAGTGGTTGATTGACCCTGCTGCAGACAGTGCATTATTGGACACCTCACAAAATATATTTGCCACACCTCCCCCATACATTTGGAAAATAAATAAAGGCAGCAAACTTCTACGTCCTGTGGTAGTTATTACCTCTGCCACCAAAGGGGAACAGGAGGTTATGTTTTCACCCATCTGTCTATATGTTTGGCTGATTCTGAACAGGATAATTAGAAAGTTGCAGACGGGTTCAGACAAACCTTGGTGGACAGGTTGGGTTTGTCACAAGGAATAATTGATTTGAGTCCGTGATGATCCAGATCCGATCGTGATACTGTCAGACCCTGACATTCGTGGCGGAGACGTTCCAGAAAAATGCCGCGAATGTCGAATCTCTGAATGTCGGGGCATTGTATCAATGAGAAAAAGGGGGATAGATTCAGGTTGGTTCATGATTCATAAGTGAAAATCAAAAATCCCATGAAAAACCGCAAATGCAGAATCAGGTCAGAAAAACCGCGAATGTAGAAGCAGGTCAGAAATACACCGAATGTAGAAGCAGGTCAGAAAAACCGCGAATACGCCCGCGAAAAACTGATTAGGTAGAAGCAGGTCAGAAAAACCGTGAATGTAGAAGCAGGTCACAAAAACAGTGAATCCGCCCGTGAAAAACCATGAATGTAGAAGCAGGTCAGAAAAACTGCGAACACGCCCGCAAAAAAACCGTGAATGTAGAAGCAGGTCAGAAAAACCATGAATACGCCCACGAAAAACCACAAATTTGGAAGCAGGTCAGAAAAACCATGAATACGCCCGCGAAAAACCGATAGTGTAGAAACAGGTCAGAAAAACTGCGAATACACCTGCAAAAAGCTGCAAATGTAAAAGCAGGTCAGCAAAACCGCGAATACTCCCACGAAAAACCGCGAATGTAAAAGCAGGTCAGAAAAACCACGAATGTAGAAGCAGCTCAGAAAAACCACGAATGTCGAAGCAGGTCAGAAAAAACGTGAATACGCCCGCGAAAAACCGCGAATGTAGAAGCAGGTCAGAAAAACCGAGAATGTAGAAATAGGTCCTAAAAACCACGAATGCAGAAACAGGTCAGAAAAACCGTGAATACGCCCGCGAAAAACCGCGAATGTAGAAGCAAGTCAGAAAAACCGTGAATACGCCCGTGAAAAACCGAGAATGCAGAAGCAGGTCAGAAAAACTGCCAATATGCCCACGAAAAACCAAGAATGTAGAAGCAGGTCAGAAAAACCACGAATGTAGAAGCAGGCCAGAAAAACCGTGAATACGCCTGCGAAAAACCGGGAATGTATAAGCAAGTCAGAAAAACCGTGAAAAACCGCGAATGTAGAAGCAGGTCAGAAAAACTGCCAATACGCCCATGAAAAACTGCGAATGTAGAAGCAGGTCAGAAAAACCACCAATGTCGAAGCAGGTTAGAAAAACCGTGAATACGCCAGCGGAAACCGAGAATGTAGAAGCAGGTCAGAAAAACCACGAATGTAGAAGCAGGTTAGAAAAACCGTGAATATGCCCTCGAAAAACCGCGAATGTAGAAGCAGGTCAGAAAAACCGCGAATACGCCCAAGAAAAACCACGAATGTAGAAGCAGGTCAGAAAAACTGCCAATACGTCCCATGAAAAACCGATAATGTAGAAGCAGGTCAGAAAAACTGCCAATACGCCCACGAAAAACCACGAATGTAGAAGCAGGTCAGAAAAACCGCGAATACTCTCAAGAATGTAGAAGCGGGTCAGAAATACCGCGAGTACACCCACGAAAAACTGAGAATGTAGAAACAGGTCAGAAAAACCACGACTGTAGAAGCAGGTCAGAAAAACCGTCAATACGCCCGCGAAAAACCACGAATGTCGAAGCAGGTCAGAAAAACCGCGAATACGCCCACGGAGAACCGTGAATGTAGGAGCAGGTTAGAAAAACCACGAATGTAGAAGCAGGTTAGAAAAACCGCAAATACGTCCACGAAAAACCGCGAATGTAGAAGCAGGTTAGAAAAACTACCAATACGTCCCATGAAAAACCACCAATGTAATAGCAGGTCAGACAAACCACGAATACACCCACGGAAAACCATGAATGTAGGAGCAGGTTAGAAAAACCACGAATGTAGAAGCGGGTTAGAAAAACCGTGAATACACCTGCGAAAAACCGCGAATGTAGAAGCAGGTCAGAAAAACCACGAATACGCCCACGAAAACTGCGAATGTAGAAGCAGGTCAGAAAAACTGTGAAAATACAACTGCGAAAAACCGCAAATGTAGAAGCAGGTCAGAAAAGCCGAGAATGTAGAAATAGGTCCGAAAAACCACGAATGCAGAAGCAGGTCAGAAAAACCGTGAATATGCCCGCGAAAAACCGCGAATGTAGAAGCAAGTCAGAAAAACCGCGAATACGCCCGTGAAAAACCGAGAATGCAGAAGCAGGTCAGAAAAACTGCCAATATGCCCACGAAAAACCAAGAATGTAGAAGCAGGTCAGAAAAACCACGAATGTAGAAGCAGGTCAGAAAAACCACGAATGTAGAAGCAGGTCAGAAAAACTGCGAATACGTCCGTGAAAAACCGAGAATGTAGAAGCAGGTCAGAAAACTGCCAATACGCCCACGAAAAACCAAGAATGTATCAGCAAGTCAGAAAAACCGCGAATACGTCCGTGAAAAACCGAGAATGTAGAAGCAGGTCAGAAAAACTGCCAATACGCCCACGAAAAGCCACGAATGTAGAAGCAGTTCAGAAAAACCACGAATGTAGAAGCAGGTCACAAAAACCGTGAATACGCCAGCGAAAAACCGCGAATGTCTAAGCAAGTCAGAAAAACCGCGAATACGCCCGTGAAAAACCGAGAATGCAGAAGCAGTTTAGAAAAACCGCGAATGTTGAAGCAGTTTAGAAAAACCGCGAATATAGAAGCAGGTCAGAAAAACTGCGAATATGCCCGTGAAAAACCGCGAATGTCAAAGCAGGTCAAAAAAACTGCGAATATGCCCGTGAAAAACTGCGAATGTAGAAGCAGGTCAGAGAAACCACGAATACTCCCACGAAAAACCGCGAATACTCCCACGAAAACCCCGAATGTAGAAGCAGGTCAGAAAAACCGCAAATATAGAATCAGGTCAGAAAAACAGCGAATACGCCCGTGAAAAACCGCGAATGTCGAAGCAGGTCAGAAAAACTGCCAATACGCCCACGAAAAACCACGAATTTAGAAACAGGTTAGAAAAACCGTGAATACGCCCGCGAAAAACCGGGAATGTAGAAACAGATCAGAAAAAACACGAATGTAGAAGCAGGTTAGAAAAACCGTGAATACGCCCGCGAAAAACCGCGAATGTAGAAGCAGGTCAGAAAAACCACGAATACGCCCACGAAAACTGCGAATGTAGAAGCAGGTCAGAAAAACTGTGAAAATACGACTGCGAAAAACCGCAAATGTAGAAGCAGGTCAGAAAAGCCGAGAATGTAGAAATAGGTCCGAAAAACCACGAATGCAGAAGCAGGTCAGAGAAACCGTGAATATGCCCGCGAAAAACCGCGAATGCAGAAGCAAGTCAGAAAAACCGCGAATACGCCCGTCAAAAACCGAGAATGTTGAAGCAGGTCAGAAAAACTGCCAATACGCCCACGAAAATCCAAGAATGTAGAAGCAGGTCAGAAAAACCACGAATGTAGAAGCAGGTCAGAAAAACCGTGAATACGCCCGCGAAAAACCGCGAATGTATCAGCAAGTCAGAAAAACCGCGAATACGTCCGTGAAAAACCGAGAATGTAGAAGCAGGTCAGAAAAACTGCCAATGCGCCCACGAAAAACCAAGAATGTATCAGCAAGTCAGAAAAACCGCGAATACGTCCGTGAAAAGCCGAGAATGTAGAAGCAGGTCAGAAAAACTGCCAATACGCCCACGAAAAACCAAGAATGTAGAAGCAGTTCAGAAAAACCACGAATGTAGAAGCAGGTCACAAAAACCGTGAATACGCCAGCGAAAAACCGCGAATGTCTAAGCAAGTCAGAAAAACCTCGAATACGCCCGTGAAGACGCGAATGTAGAAGCAGGTCAGAAAAAGCGGGAATGTAGAAGCAGGTCAGAAAAAGCGCGAATGTAGAAGCAGGTCAGAAAAACCACGAATGTAGAAGCAGGTCAGAAAAACAGCGAATACGCCCGTGAAAAACTGCGAATATAGAAGCAGGTCAGAAAAACAACGAAAACACCCGTGAAAAACCGCGAATGTAGAAGCAGTTTAGAAAAACCGCGAATGTCGAAGCAGTTTAGAAAAACCGCGAATATAGAAGCAGGTCGAAAAAACTGCGAATATGCCCGTGAAAAACCGCGAATGTAGAAGCAGGTCAGAAAAACTGCGAATACGCCCGTGAAAAACCGAGAATGCAGAAGCAGGTCAGAAAAACTGCCAATATGCCCACGAAAAACCAAGAATGTAGAAGCAGGTCAGAAAAACCACGAATGTAGAAGCAGGCCAGAAAAACCGTGAATACGCCTGCGAAGAACCGGGAATGTATACGCAAGTCAGAAAAACCGTGAAAAACTACGGATGTAGAAGTAGGTCAGAAAAACTGCCAATACGCCCATGAAAAACTGCGAATGTAGAAGTAGGTCAGAAAAACTGCCAATACGCCCATGAAAAACTGCGAATGTAGAAACAGGTCAGAAAAACCACCAATGTCGAAGCAGGTTAGAAAAACCGTGAATACGCCCGCGAAAACCCGGGAATATAGAAGCAGGTCAGAAAAACCACGAATGTAGAAGCAGGTTAGAAAAACCGTGAATATGCCCTCGAAAAACCGCGAATGTAGAAGCAGGTCAGAAAAACCGCGAATACGCCCACGAAAAACCACGAATGTAGAAGCAGGTCAGATAAACTGCCAATATGTCCCATGAAAAACCGATAATGTAGAAGCAGGTCAGAAAAACTGCCAATACGCCCACGAAAAACCATGAATGTAGAAGCAGGTCAGAAAAACCGCGAATACTCCCATGAATGTAGAAGCAGGTCAGAAATACCGCGAGTACACCCACGAAAAACTGAGAATGTAGAAACAGGTCAGAAAAACCACGACTGTAGAAGCAGGTCAGAAAAACCGTCAATACGCCCGCGAAAAACCGCGAATGTCGAAGCAGGTCAGAAAATCCGCGAATTCGTCCGCGAAAAACCGCAAATGTAGAAGCAGGTTAGAAAAACTACCAATACATCCCATGAAAAACCACCAATGTAATAGCAGGTCAGACAAACCACGAATATGCCCACGGAAAACCGTAAATGTAGGAGCAGGTTAGAAAAACCACGAATGTAGAAGCAGGTTAGAAAAACCGTGAATACGCCCGCGAAAAATCGCGAATGTAGAAGCAGATCAGAAAAACCACGAATGTAGAAGCAGGTTAGAAAAACCGTGAATACACCCGCGAAAAACCGCGAATGTAGAAGCAGATCAGAAAGACCACGAATGTAGAAGCAGGTCAGAAAAACCGTGAATACTCCCACGAATGTAGAAGCAGGTCAGAAAAACCAGGAATACTCCCACGAAAAACCGCGAATACTCCCACGAAAACCGCGAATGTAGAAGCAGGTCAGAAAAACCGCAATTGTAGAAGCAGGTCAGAAAAACAGCGAATACGCCCGTGAAAAACCGCGAATGTCGAAGCAGGTTAGAAAAACTGCCAATACGCCCACGAAAAACCACGAATGTAGAAGCAGGTCAGAAAAACAGCGAATACCCCCGTGAAAAACCGCGAATGTAGAAGCAGGTCAGAAAAGCTGCCAATACGCCCACGAAAAACCGCGAATTTAGAAACAGGTCAGAAAAACTGCAAATGCGCCCGCGAAAAACCACGAATGTAGAAGCAGGTCAGAAAAACTGCCAATACTCCCACGAAAAACCACGAGTGTTGAAGCACGTCAGAAAAAGCGCGAATGTCGAAGCAGGTTAGAAAAAGCGCGAATGTAGAAGCAGGTCAGAAAAACCGCGAATGTAGAAGCAGGTCAGAAAAACAGCGAATACGCCCGTGAAAAACCGCGAATGTAGAAGCAGGTTAGAAAAACCGTGAATATAGAAGCAGGTCAGAAAAACTGCGAATATGCCCGTGAAAAACCGCGAATGTAGAAGCAGATCAGAAAAACCGCGAATACGCCCGTGAAAAACCGCGAATGTAGAAGCAGGTCAGAAAAACTGCCAATACGGCCACGAAAAACCACGAATGTCGAAGCAGGTCAGAAAAACCGCGAATGTAGAAGGAAATCAGAAAAACCACGAATACAACTTTTTGAGATGTCGTGCTATATATGAGTTTAGCCCTTTCTCTCAAAGGTGAAAAATCACTTAAATAACCTGCATATCCGGATCCGGATTCGGATCTTCACTAAAATTGAATCACTTTTTCCTTGTCACACACCCAACATGTCCACCAATTTTCGTCCGAATCCGTCCCCAATTTTTTGAGATATCGTGCTATATATCATTTTTGGCCCTGTCTCTCAACGGTGAAGAATCACTGTAAAAATTTTAGTAGTCCGATCCGGATCCGGATCTTCACCAAAATCTAATCAGTTCGTTCTTGTCACACCGAACCTGCCCACAAAATTTAATCCGATCCATCCATAACTTTTTGAGATATCCTGCACACAAACAGAGAAACAGACAGAGAGTAGTGAAAATATCACCTCCTTCACCTTCGGTGGCGGACGTAAAAACAACTGTGGAATTGTTGAATTGATATTGTTGACTTCACTTCACCCCTATCAATAACCATATGTCCAAAATGATTTTATGGTCATTGCATTTATAATGGCCAACCTCCATTTTATGATCTTCTATTGGTGGCTGGTGTTATTCAGAGAACGACGGTTAGAGGCACATATGAGACATGCAGATGACTGACACGAAACATCACTCTGATTTGATTGTTTTGTCATACTTGCCCTATTTGTTGCTAATCTGTCATAATCAACACAACTGAAACAACCCCAGCCTCTTTTGTTATTACCCACACACACGAAGCGCAAAGTGGGATTAAGCAATTGGTCCATGTCTGTCTGTCCATCAGTCCACCCATCTTATCAGTTTCTGATCGAGGAACAACTTAATTTCAATCAAATGTTTTATTTTGAACATTAATTGGAAAATGAACCTGTAGTTTAACAGTACTTTGTCTCTGAATTTGTCCTGATAATACATGTGCAGAGATGAGTGAGATAAATTTTTTTACTCTGTGTATCTGTCTGGCAGTGAAACAAAATTGAAAGTAATTCCAAACAGTAAATTTACTGTTTTTAAGGATGACATAAAGGACACAAACAACAGGCACGAAGAGCTGATGTCATGTGTTCAATAGGGTGTTGCGTAAAAATGCATGACACGGCAGTAAAACCCGGAATTAATTTATTTGTGCAACTTTTACAATCTTTATTTTATTTAAATTTTATTATATACTTCAACAACGTAGAACACAAATTGCCTTCTCAATACTTCCAACAACCTCAAGTTTAGCAGAACTTGGACATATTCTATAATCTATCGGGTGGTGTATAAATAAGACTGCTTCAATAGTGCTAAACTTCGAGATTTTTAGATCCTCCCAGAGGATCTCTAAGTCTTACTCACGTTGTTGTTCTTAATCTTCTTCTTGTGGACTTTTTTGTTTCACAGCCTAGTTTTCATCAAAACTTCCTGAAACTTGGCATATATATATATATATATATATATATATATATATATATATATATATATATATATATATATATATATATGTAAAAATACCCCGCGCAGACAGTAACCATCTCCGATTTTGAAAATTCCTCTGAGAAAAAAAGTTGAAGTCAAAATATCTCCGCTGATGGAAATCGCCTACACCATTATCTCCGAAACTAGGCAAGCTGTTTGAATTTTGTTTGCAGGAATCAAGCCGGGCATTAGCACAGATAATTTATCGCAAACCTGATACATCACAATGACGTCATATTCGTTTTATGACGTCATCATTAAGAGGACGAGGATCTTAGCTCATTTGAGCTTGTTTTTCTCAATCTTTAAAGTTATTGTTGTATTACAATTGAAGTCTCCTCACTTTAATTCACAGACCTGTGTTTGTGTTTGTTTGTTTGTCACGCTACTCCAACAGTTCTGGGCTGATTACATTGAGACTTGCTACATCGGATCAGCATGACCCCATTTAATGTGTAGGGGTGTTTTTTATCTTTGCTGGTGGTCTTGGGGGAGTGAGGGGAGGGGATGCAAATTATCTATGTAAGTATGTATAGTGTTGCGCCACCTCCATTCATTCCTCATTTACAAGAGTCAACACTTTGACCTGACAATTTATAGTGGTATGGTTGACTTGACTTTGGACTGCAGTTGACTGAGAGA
This sequence comes from Eptatretus burgeri, assembly GCF_056783735.1. Taxonomy (NCBI): domain Eukaryota; kingdom Metazoa; phylum Chordata; class Myxini; order Myxiniformes; family Myxinidae; genus Eptatretus; species Eptatretus burgeri. The sequence continues at coordinate 103,864,187 of NC_140969.1, forward strand.
TGAAGTTAAGTGAAGTTTAAAGGTTTAAAAAAAACAAATAAACAAAATGGAACACACTCGAGGGAAGTTCTGACCCATGACATTATCTTTCTTTTCGAAGCCATCACGGTTGTTTTATAATTTGATGTATTATAATGAATATTTTAGGAGTTAAATAATCTGCATGTGTGTTCCCAGTATGTCGAGATAGCAAATTTCTTCCATTCTGTTCATTCTCTTACTTCAACTTGGTTTTAGTTTCCAATGCACTATCAGCATTTGTTGTTTTGGGTGTTGATGTTTGATTTTACTATGAATGCCTTTTGACTTCAAGATCAAAAACTGCTTGGCTAATTTCCTTCAAATTTTGCTTACGTGCTCAGGTACACCATGGGCGAATATCTAATTTTGTCCCTCTTCTCCCCATCCCTGGGGATTGGGGAGACCCCACCTAAGTTAGGGTATATATCGAGATATGTGTAGCTTTGTTGGTATGCTTTTAAAGGTACCATCAAAACCACACAAATATTGGTATATTATATTTGTGTAGCCTTGTTGGTGTTGGTACCTGAGATTTCTCAGCATTGAATGACATGTATTCCAAGTTTGGGACCATCTTGTGATTCTTTCAAGGTCTGCAGAAATGGAAGAAACTGCTGCCTGCCTAACTGAGGAATGAGGGATGCAATGCCAGATTGTGGAATCGTCAGCAAAGGGATTAAGAGGATTTTCCATTGAGTCAGAACGATCGTTGATGAAGAATCGGACTGGGCCAAAGACACTGTCATGGGGTACTCCAGCCTTTACAGGGAGAGAAGATGGGAGGATCCCATTGAGAGCTGCACGTTGGCTATGAGGGTAGGGATGAGGTCAGTAAACCATGTGTAGAGGTGTCCTTAGATGCCATAGGCAGAGCGTTTGGAGAGCAAAGTGGGGTGCCAGGCCATATCAAATTCTCAAGCTATTTCCAGATAGAGAGCCCTGATCTCATGTGTGATATTAAGGGCTTCCATCAATTTTTTGGGTGAGCAGAACCAGCATGTCCAGGGTATAGTGACCAGGTCTGAATCTGAACTCACTCTCTGAAATCAGGCCATTGTAGAAAAAGAAGGATTGATCTGATTCCAAGGAACCAACGGCGATGATGGATTCCATTCCATTGATGGGATTCCAAGGACCAACTGCGAATTCCACCTTGCTGATGTAAGCTAATTGGTCTGTAATTAGAGCATCTTCTAATACAGTGACGTTGGCTGACCTCGAAGCAGATGGAAGACTATGTAGGGCAACTGATGGGGTAAACAGAGCAGAAAGAGGATGTGCACATGTTTCATGGGGAATGGGCCAAAAATGTGAAAATAACCCAAACACACTTGCATATCTAAGTTAAATATATATATATATATATATATATATATATATATATATATATATATATATATATATATATATATCCATAACATCTGGAATCCATTGAGTTAATTAATATCCTTAAGTGGTAGTGTTTAGAACTTTTGTTGAGGCAGTTTTGGAAGAGGGATTCAAAAGAAAAAGATATCTATGAAATTTCCGTTTTCTGTTGAGAGGCTCCATTAACTTTACCAGCGATAAAATTACTTGTAATGGATGCATAAGCTGGAGGTTTTAAAACAGCAGAATACAAATCAATTTTTTATTGTATGGTAAGTCTTCCTGTTATTTTATGGAACTTCACCTCCTGCTTCACATTGGCTTGAAGCTTGGATTTGCAGAGAAGTGATGATGTAATCATTGCACAATCACAATGAGACCAAATGGCCATTCATTTCCTTTGTTCTCAAATGCGTGATTATTAACTCAGATTTGTTTTTTTGCTCTTTCCAGTACCAAGGCATGATGTATGAGCTGGTTTCAGAATTGCACGAACGCAGTGGTGCTACAGATCAACGTCTGTGCTCTTTGGAGGCCCGGCTGGACGCGTTAGCCCGAGCCCTGTCTGAACTGCCCGCTATCCTAAGCAGAGATCCAGCTACCCCTATGTTGGGCCTCGCTGCCACTTCCAGCTCACCGACCCAGGCCCTGAAAATCAGTACCGCTTCCACAGCACCACTTAGTTCATCTGAAAGTGGCTAAAAACTTTTGAGATGAATAGTCCTTTCGTAATTCAAGCTTTCTGACTTAAGGAGGAGTTATCTCATCTCATGGTTCTGATCTCATGATCACAGCTTCGGGCTTCATATTAAGGCTCAGAGAGGAGGAATGAGAGATAAACACTGCCGCACTTAGTTCCTCATTGTTTCATTCCATATAAAGACGCTGGCTCGGCCATTCTTTTACTCAGTGCACGAGTAATAGTAGAAAGCAAACTAGGCTGATGGCCTCCACTCACTTGACAGTTATGAATGTAAACTACTGACATGACTCCTTACCAGCTTTTCTTTTCTTTTTTTAAACCTCATCCTTTTTGTTTTCCTCATTTGATTCTTCCTCATCTACTCAACATGTTCTCTACCTCTATATTGTCTTCCTGTCCTTCTCATCCTTTACTTGCACTTCTACTTACACTATTTTTGTGATATAGTGCTCTGAGGCCTTTTCATGTTATGTTTATGAGTTCCATTTGGATTGCAGGTGTCTTATCACCGATGTTTAACTTTGTCGCGATTTGTTTCATTGTTTGTTTGACACAACTTATTTTATTAATTCTTTCTTATCTGAAACATTTCTTCATTACATTGGTTTTCGTTCATTTCTTCTTTGATCACATCAAATGGTTATGAACACCTTCCACCCAAAGTTCACACTTTTTTTTTGTTCTTCATTCTATTTACAATAACTATTTCTATCCAATCTCAGATGTTATATGCACAAAATGCTAAATTACAATATTCAATCACTTTAAAATTATACAAATCTTGCAAATGTGGTATCCAAGCGGTAACCTGCCCCTCGTATTAGCTGCATGTTGGTGAGTGTATGTAACCAAGACATCCAAGGCATGGCAATGCACTGTGTTAAGCAATAACTTTCGACTGAATTTCTCAGCGTATCCTTTTCTTTCATTTGTGACTTGGCATATGAGCATTGCTAAGCTCGTTTTCCAGCATTTACTGATCTACTGACAGTCAAAGTAACAAACAAGTATGTCAGTTGTGATAATGCTGTTGAAGCCTCCTAATATATATGTGGTTGGTTGATAGGAAGATAAGCCTGGTGTTGGTTCTAACGGTTAGGGTGGCTGCTTTAAGATCTTCGGGTCTCGAGATCAAGCTCCTGTCCTACCGTTGAAATAACACCAGGTGGGTTGACTCAGCCCATCATCCTTCTGAGGTCAGGAAAATGAGAACCACTTTACCGGAAACAGGGGCCACTACGTGCTGCGCTCCCAGAAATAATTGATGCAAGCAGCAGCCACAAGCTGCATACTAAATGATGACGAAAGGAGAATGTCGATATTAGGTGGCTTCGACTGTGCGATTGCTTTCACAATCATTTGGGGATAGACGAAACAAAATGGACACTTACAGCAGCAGAGCAAAGGCAGTGAAACACGTTACGTTACACGAGCCTCTGAAATAAATAGGGACTACGTCATAGTGGAGACATGAGACGAGTGTATTATTCATTCTCCTGAATCCATCGTGGTGCATTCTTCTTTACACTTTTACAGATTTGCACATGGCTGTTGTAAAGACTAGCCTGTCACTGCCTCATAAGTCATAACCACTGACTTTATTTACACTGCGATGACTAGAATAGCACCAGGAAGTTTAAGTGTTTTCCTTTGATTTAATGCCCCGATACTATCCTCCGATACAGGACACGATGCCCGGGTGACTTTCATGAAGACTTTGTGATGTCATTTGAGGTGGTCATGATGCTTAAGGAGGATGTACCAGAGGTTCAGGAAAGCCAGCATTGCAGGTTTATATCCAGGTCGAAGTGTCGTCATTGCTACAATCACCGAGTCGAACATCGTTAGGACTAACCATTTTATGTAGTTTAAAAAGGTTTTTCAGCACGTTCATGTGTTCCAGTACATTTCAGACAATCTGTCTTCATTTTGTTGCTCAAGGCTGCAGGAAAGCCCTCTGTTGACCTCCATTGTTGCTTGTACTGTATGTTCGCAAACACCTGTATACATCACATGTGTAATGTTGGATTATGCAATTAGAAAAATTACATATTTTTTGCTAATCGATCTACACCACTAATGCATATGCATGGTTAATCCGAATAAAATTCGGATGTTTGCATCTCCTCGTTTTTTGGATCCCCCCCCTCCCCCTGGAGTCTTGAATCTGCTGTGTTGTGACCGGTAGAAATATCCTACATGAGAGTTGGGTCCAGGCACAAAGGCTAGCTAAAAAACTCTTGAAATAGACAGTCGACTCAAAACGCTGCACCAACAAGCTGATCAATAATGCAGGTGCACATTTAACCACGAGAATAAATTTTGACCTCTCTACTCGCTGCGCTTCTTTGGCTCATGCTCCCATACCTAACCCACTGTAAATCCCATATTCCTTATTTGTCCAAGTCTCCCTCTATTTTGTCACTCAAACATGCTGTTGGTGTGTTTCCCCCTCTCCTTCTACCGTTCCTTTTCTTCCGTTACGTCCTGATCCATTCGATATTTTCGAGCTCTTCCACGAGCCTTGACTTCGTTTACCAAAAAAAAGTGTTTCTCAATGCCAAGAGTGGGGATGGGAGGAGAGCCTGGAGGTATATGCACTCACCTCTGAGCTGTCCAGTCTGGGGTTGAATCTCGGCTCAGCAATAAACTGTCGCCCTGGTGTTTCGCACGTAGGGCGAGGCATCACTGTGTGCATGTTAAACTGCATGCCCATTTGCTAGCATTCATTGGTGAACATTGCAACTCCCACAGTGTCCTTCAGGTAGAAGGTGAGCTCTTGCCACACTTACCAATTCTTGCTCTAACTTACAGGGGGCACTGTATCTGTGACATTGCCATGCCCCTGCAAGAACTGATGCAAACCCACAACCATGTGCTGCATACAAACAAACGGATGCCAAGAGCAATGGATAATTATCGCTCGTCACTTTAATAGGCACGGCTAGGTTACGTGATTGCAGTATCTGTCGAAGTTCATCAAAATGGATCCTTCCGCACGATGAGGTGGTTGTAAAATCACAAAATACATCAAAATATCAATAACAATTACCTCTGCCACCTCAGGTGGACGGAGGTTGTCATGTTTTCACTGTTTGTGAGTTTGTTTGTTTGTGTTTGTGACTATCTCAAAAGGTTATGGGACAGATTCTGACGAAACTTGGTGGGCACGTTGGGTGTGTGACAAGGACGAATCGATTCGATTTTGGTGAAGATTTGAATCTGGATTCGAGAACGTTTTTTTAATGTCTTAAGTAATTCTTGAAAATGATACATAGCATGGTATTTCAAAACGTTGTGGATGGGTGATGACAAAACTAGGTGGATGAGTTGGTTAGGTGACAAGAACAAGGCGATTCGGTTTTGGTTCAGGTCCAGATCCAGATCCGGCCCATCAGTGGGATACAAAATGTAAACTGTTCAGCCTGGCGGAGGTTTGAGCTCGACCGAATACCATTCTAGTTTACACTGTTTTATGGTATTCTCTGACAGGATGGTGCTAAGGTAGAGCAAAAACAGACTCATAACCTTTATTGTTTATCTTTTCAAACAAACTGTTTTGGGGTACTGCACCCATCAGCTTTAGGTTTGGTCTGTTCAGTTTTGAACATTATGTACATTAAGCAAAATGTGATTGTCAACAAAGTCTATGCTTTATTCCTTGAAAATTCCATATTTGGAGACTGTGAAATATGCAGGAATGAGATGTAATATAACGAGGAAAGATTAATTGATGGAATTCAAAGAAAAGATACACCATTTTAATATCAAAATCGAGGAAACTCGAAAGGTACTCTGTAGAGCGCATACCTCCGTCCCGTAATGCCTGATCCACGAGAACATATCGGGCCCAATACATTTTTGAGATATCGTGCTATGTGTCATTTTTATCCCGATCTCTCAATGGTGAAGAATCACTTTAAGAATTCTAGTAGTCGGATCTGGATCCGGATCTTTACCAAAATCTAATCAGTTCGTCCTTGTCACACACTGAACCTGTCCACCAAATTTCATCCGGATCCGTGCACAAACTTTTTGAGATATGTTGTACACAGACAAACAAATAAACAGACAGAAAAGGGTGAAAACATAACCTCCTTCACCTTCGGTGGTGGAGGTAGCTAGAGCGATGTCGATTGCGGGCCATCGCAAATCCCCACGCTTCCCACCAAAAGAAAAATTGAAAGACGGCAACAAGTTCCATCAGGAATGGCCCAATATCAAATTTTAAGTAAAATAAGTCTTCTGCTTTGACCCCTGTGACCCCAAGTTCCCAAACCCTTGGAGCATGAACCGGGAGTCAAATCTAATAAAATGGTTCCATTTCTCATGCGTCCCCCAATGTCGATTGCATGCACAACGTTTACTTTTTCAAAGTTTTTAAAGCATGCTCATCATTGTCTTCCTTGGTTGTTTGACCCCACCCCATGGGCGTGGCCAATAATGATCCTGATCTTGCACCTTCTCACCATGTGGTGATCTTAACTACCAAGTTTGGTGAATTTGTGCACAACCATTTAGGAAGAGATAGTGTGACAGATGGAGCCGATGGAACCCTGTTGTTTCCAAAAAGCGTGTGGATAAATATCTCATCGCTCGAGTCAATAGTCGCGGATAATACTCACCAACAGTAATTGGCAGATAAATAAATGTTTAGCATCAATAACAAGAAAGGAGCCGTCCAAGACCAATATTTTTTCATAAAGCAAATGCATTCAAGTTTCTATCATGCACCATGTATCAGACTGATGTTGTAGAGGTACTGTAGTGCACTTATCTTTGAGCTGTCTAGTCTGGGTTCAATGCTCGGCCTGAGTATAAACTGTCAGGCTGATGCTTTGCAGGCAGAGTGTTGCATCACATTGTGTTCCGTCCGTCAGGTGGATGTTAAGCTGGATGTCACATCTGCTGGCATCCGTTGGTGAAGGTTAAATGTTCCACAGTGTCTTTCATGAAGTGTTATTGCTAGCAACCTGAAAAAATTGCAAATTGTTGTCCAAATCCGATCCAGAACGTCAGGCCTTGCCAGCCAACTTGTGAAATAATTGGCCCAAACTTCCCACTTGACCGACCTCACAAGGCGGTGGGATTAATTAGTACCATTAAAGTAGTAGTGGTAATAGTCATAGTGGTGGTGGTGGTAGTAGTGTCATGCCACATTTCTTGTCCACCCTAAAGCCATAGAATGGAATCATAATTATGTGCAACAAAAGTATAGCTTCTCAGATGTCACATGGAAGAGAAAGAAGGCTTGTTTCACAGCCAATGGGTAGTTGTAAATCGATTAAACATCGACACCTATTTTCTTTGTTGATGTCATCGTCCATTTTTACTAGTTTGTCCTACTCCGACAAGAACGTTGAAGTTGTGGCAGATAAATGGAACATTCGCAACATTACTTTAACACCATTTTGTTTTCCAAATGGGAGGAAAGAATGGGGGCAGTCACCTTAAAACCACTTTATTGTGTACACAATATTTTCCAACAAACTCACTTCAATTACGCCTTACTTGTACAATGCACATTCTTCTCCACATTAATAAACCACGACACCGTCATGAACGAGAATGACACAATGAAGAGTCAATTATAACCATTACGATGACCAA